>NC_133649.1:250869166-251221828 GCF_009905375.1 Apium graveolens | reverse complement strand
GGTGAGGGTGTGAGGGTTGGTGTGAGCCAGGGGGAGTCCCTGATGCAAGAAAATAGAGAAAATGAGAGAAAGGCAGGTACAAAAGCTATAAGGGTTGATCCAGCCATTGCTAGTGAGTCAATGATTGTGGATGATGCAGATAAGGGAAGACAATTTCAGTAACATTACAAAGCTGTAATTGATAACTTTTCCTTGGATGCTGACACTTTTACTCACCCTGTTCCATCCTATCAATTGTTGGCTGCTCAAGGCAATGTGGAGGCAGAATAGACTTTAAACATTGTACACACTTCAGAATCTCTTCTCAGAGACAAAGTTGCTGTTAACAGGCTACCTTCTCAAGCTGGTGAGCCATCTGAAGAATTTGGAGTAAATTCTAATGATGATGACTCTAATTCTTTGGATGAGAGCATGAACTTAGGGGGAGAAGCAGGCCCAAGTTATGTTCCAGATCTCCCTGATTGGGCATGGGCAAAGGCATCTACACCAGGAGAGTTTGGTGTAACTTTGGTCAGGCAAGTAATGACTATTCAGAAGGCCCTTCAGGAGACTACAAATGTTGGTACCAAGGCAATTCTTCAAGCTCATCTGGACTCTCTGCATCTCTTGCAGTTGCAGCATTTCAAACAGAATCTAAGTGTGGATGAACTCAAGCAGGACATTGCTGATCTAAAATCCTACAATGCTGAGAAGTTGGATTCAGTCATGCCTTATGGTACTATGCAAGATTTGTTGGGGAGACTGAGGAAAGCATTTGATGCTGACAAGAGGCTAGCCAGGTTAGAAGATAGAGTTCAGATCATTGAAGACTCTATAGTCACCATTCTTCAGAATCAATAAACTCAGACAAATCTACTAATGCAACTGGCAAAAGCACAAGGCTTGACCCCTACCCTTGATGATAACAAAAAGGGGGAGAATAAAAGGGAAGGGGAAGGAGAGCCATCAACAACAGTTCAAATATCTCAAGTGCTAGTTCCTGCCATCACCACTTCTCCAACTATTCAAATCAAAGGAAAGCTTGATGGAATTGATCTAATCCAGATAGCAGCAGCTGAATTGCAAGTCAAAGAGCAAAGGAGGAAAATTGATGAAAAGATGCAACAAATTTTTGGTTCTACAACCTCTAAATCACAATCTGTGAAGCATAACACAAAGGTGGAACCAATTATTATGGAGCTCAAGCCAGTAAGGAGGAATAAGGTTGGAGAGACTTCTTCCAAGAATCTGAAACCTTTGGTTCTCAAGCCCAACAACAGATCCAATAAGGACTCTACGAAGAATCCTCTAAGCCTTGCTCAAATGAAAGAAGTGGATTTTCCTCTTCCAAAGCCTGATGAAGACAAGGTTTTGGGTAGAAGTATCACAAAGCACAAAGAGACCATGGATATGGTTGTAAGGAGAAACATGGCTATTATCTTTAGAGAGGGAAAGAGCATCTGTGTGATGCAAGGACATCCCAAATTCTCAATAGCCAAGAGGGAAGAAACCAGAAGACTGAAGGAAGAAGCCAAAAAGCTAAAGGCTGACAAAAGAGCACAAGCAAAGCTTGAAAAACAGATAAAGTCAAGTCAAGCTGAAGAAAAAAAAGAAATTGAAGACAAAAGTGAAGATGAAGGTATGGGGGACATGGTTGATAATGATATGGAAGAAAGAAGTAAGAAAAGAGAGGAATGGCAGAAAGGGAACAGAAAGAAGGCCAATGCAAAGAGAAAGATGGTAGATGAGACTGAAGAAACCCATTGTGCCTGACCCCTTCATAAACATTCATGGTGAAACAATCATTCCTAAGGAGGAACCAATTGATTGGGACACCATCAAATTGCCCACCTTCTTAACCTCTTCTCCACCATCAAAGAAGCAGAAAGGAAGAATCAAATCAACACCTTCTAAAACCTCAATCAAATTAACTCAGAAGCCTAAGCCTAAGCCACAAGCCTCTAAGGATGATTATGTTCAAATTTGTGACATAAAAGAATTTTCAGAGATTGAACTCTATCTGGATGAGCTGGAGGAAGTAAGGGGAATAGCTGCCTACAGACAGCTACCAGAAAGACTAGTGTTCAAATACAAAGGAAGTGGGGAAAGAACTTGGCCTCTCTACAGGATTCTGAATGAAGGCTACTCTACCTTGGTTAGAGTCTACTCAGCCATACAAAGGGATTATGGCTTTACCAGGACTGTCAAGACTGAGATTCTCAACAAGATTTCCAACATAAGGAAAACTTGGTGGGAGCCCAATGCCTTGCCTAGAACATTACTTGTAACGCCCCCAAATCCGGGGTCAGGGGATTTGGTCGTCACGATGAAACCTCAATCCAAAATAACCTGTTTAATCAATAAACAAATGCCAGCGGAAGATAATTATCATAAATGACCCCAAACTACTCCAAGATCTTTTAAGGTTACAGTTCTAGAAACAAGAAATCCAAATTCCACAAATAAATTTTTCACTTTCTTTTAAAACTTTTTTCAATAAATTCCAACTCAAAACTAAACCCACTAGTATAACTTCGAAATGAAGTATACTAGGCCCAAATAAAATATACAACTATATATAATATAATATAAACAACTTTATACAATAAAACTTACACTAGTCCGTAAACCCTGGACCAACCACCTTCCAAAAGCTTCTTCTTTGCTTCCTCGAATTACGCAGCTAAACAGCGCAAGCTAATCCTCACTGGAGGTTAAATTTGAAAACAGGCAAGTATGAGCGAAAGAAATGCTCAGCAAGTTAATTATAACATATATAGGGTCGTCTTGATATAAAACCGACATCTGCATCAGCGCAGAACATTTAAAAATCATAATTGCTGAATCATAAAATTATAGTAGTGGAACCCCAGAATTGATTCCTTAATTGTATTCAAAAACCCTTTATATTTTCCAGCGACGTGCTTCAGCAATACTTTGAATCATAACGAGAATAAAACTCGTAAAACAGTGTTTACGGAAATATCGTAAACCACAATAACATGAAATAATGATTATGGATTGAATCATAAACTTTACTCAAAACTCAACTCTTGATATTAATACTTATTTTGTTGTCATATCAAATTAGATATCTATACGAACTTTGATGCTCACAACACCCATACTGAAGTCAACACCAATCATCTATACTAATACCACCTTTGATATTTAACAACAACGTAAGTATCCACAAAATCAGAAACTGAATCAAAGCCACAATTCACTTTTAATCCAAAATAGAATCAGTACTTTTAATCCAAAACAGAATCAGTTGATAAATCATTTATTCTATGAATATCAAAAATGATATGATAATTTAGATTAGGATCATCCTCCGACGGACGTACTATCACATGCTGATCAGCCCGTGTGATAGCACAAGGTCATGATTCATAGAAACGTGACCCCAAAAACACGAGTACTCAAACAAAAAGGCATAACTAGCCTGTGGCAAAATGGTGTCATAATATTCATATGGCACTTAGAAATAGCCCTCCGCTGGACCGTCCGTCCCGGTCACTTACGCAATTATGATCCAATCTTAAAACCTTTTATTGAAATGGGGTCATGATACTCGACACCCGAAATAATTTTATTCCCCCAATTCTTGGGTAGGAATATTCGCAACCAAATCACTTTTCTCAAAATCCAAAGCATTTATAAATCCGATAATTGGATAAGTAAAATCACTTAGCTATTCTAAACATAGAATAGCAGCAGAAGAATACTTGCATAAACAGAATTATTAATTCAGCGATATGTAAAACATTTATCTATCTTGAACTGAATAGGGAAAACAATACTTGCATGATACGATTCAAAATAAATATCACTTGAACAATAAGTGATGATAGAAATACTTGCCTTTGGGTTTTAGCAGTTAGTCACACTCGCAAACACGCATCTATTCTGACATTCTGTCTTAAGACATCACCGTCCTTCTATTCAACACTTGATTGATATGCTGCTTCTGCGATTGCTAGAAGCCAGATACCCAATACCATTCCATCTCATTCCTTATCCAACGTCTTGTCCCGATCAACTCGAGAGATCCGCATCTATAATTAAAAGATACAACTTTAATTGTCTAAATGATAATTACTTGACGAACGGCGCGTCAAAACCCTATCGTCTACCCATACGATAGCCCACATATAAATATAACAGACAAACACAGGACTCTTAATCCACACACACACATAATTCACATAGCACATAAGCACATAACTCATGTATCACTTAATTCATATCACATATGACTCAGTTCGTCAGAAGGGTCGACTCGATATGTTTAAAACTGAAATCGGGTCAAAAATATGATTTATCGATCAATAATCGACTCAGAATAACTTGTAAAACAAACGACCTTTCGAAACAAAAAGGATTTGGGTCTCGAAAGTATTTTTAATGAAAGAGGAATATTTTTCTGAGTCTATACGCATTCGTTTCGTATTAAACGGACAAACGGTTTATTTAATATGAATTTTTGAACATTTTTCGGAATAAAAACGATCTCCGAATCATTTAATAATTAAATAATAGGGCTCAAACACCCTAAAATAATTTTATAAGATTTATCGAGCCTGGAAAATAATTTAAAATAATATCTTAAAACTCAAAACTATTTTTCAGAATTTTTAAATCAATTTTAAATAATTAAATCTAATTAAATAATCAATTAAAATTAATTAATAACTAATTAAATTAATTAATCAATTAACATTTAAATTAATTGACTAATTAAATAATTAATTATTCACTAAAATTAATTAATTAAATAATTTGAATTTATTTTTGAATTAAAATAAATTTTCAGAATTAAAATAATGATTTTTAAAATAGAAATGAATTTTTAGAAATTAAAAATAGAATTTTTGAATTATAATAAAACAGAAAATGCAGAAACACTTTCAAAATAGGATTTTGGAAAAATTAAGATCAAAACCGGGTTATATCCCGGGTCGAAACTGACACGACCGGGTCGTTCAAGAACAGGCCGGCCGGTGCAGATTCCGGCGGCCGGGAACAAACTCCGGCGACCCTAATCCAGGTGATTTACGAATCGTCTGACTCAATTCTTACTACTGTTCAGTTCCAGTCTACTACAGCAACAACAACAACGATTTGACATATCAAAATCATCCCCGCGACTCCGTTTCCGGCGAGAATCGCCATTAACGCCGGCGGTTTTTCGAGTTTTCCCGGCAAAAACTCGAATTCACTCAATCCTTAACCAAACACGATGATTCCAGTGTCAAAATAACGCCAAGAACGATTACAATCTACTCAGGTCATCATACACAATCAAACCCACTAAATCATAAACCCCCAAAAATTCGAATATTACCCTAAAAAATCGTTTTTAAAATTTAACAACTCTTGAAACGATTTGATGATATAAAATGATAGAGAATCATCTGTGATTCATTTTGGTTATTCATACTTGTGATTTGGTGTTCAATAACGCCTTCAAAATTGACTTTGATTTTCAGAATTTCTCAAGAACACCAAGAACACATATTCAAGAAATTTTTCAGAAAATCAAACCTTAATTTCTATATGATATTGAACTCTATTTTTGAAGTATAATATACCAAATTGACCAGAAAAACATGCTCTACATCATGGAAGCATCAAATCACATCAACAACATCAAGAACAAAAATTCGTAATTTAATTATCAAATAATTCGAATATAATTAAATAAATAAGAAAATTACTGTGATTTCTGGGCAGAAACTGATGATTGATTCAGAAAGAGGATTCCGAGAGCTTCGTTTTGATATGCTGCACGCCCGAATCGGAGTTCGATAACACCTTCGTTCGTGTGTTTGATTCTCGGGAACGTATCGGTTTTCTCGGGTTTTTCTTTGTATTTACGGTGTTTTAACTGGTTGCAAATGAATAAACGGAATAAACGAAATAAGAAATAGGCTATTTATATTTATGGAATATTGGATCGTTCTGGATCGTTTTGGATCGTTTTGGATCATTAAATTAGTTGCTTAGCCGCTAAGTAACTGCAATAACGATCCGATTCAATACCAAAATTGGATAATTATCAAAACCGAGCTTTTTATAAAATATTATATACGAGAATAATATAAAAATATCCCGTCTCTCGAAAATACGGGTTTTATTGATTACCGAAATAACTATCGTATCGAAAATCTTGCGCCGGGCCGCGCACGGGTTAAACCGTAATCCGGATTGAAAAAGTCAAAACACGGAAAATGTCCGGAATTACCAGATTAGGTTAGGAAGGAGTTTTCGGAAGAGTTTCGGGTTGTAAAAACGCAAAAACGATTGAAGTCGGACGATTCCCGGCTTTATAAAATAATTTTGGTAATTATTCAGAAAATAATTAATAATTCATAAATTAATATAAAATCATCTAACAGTCCAAAAATTACCAGAAAAATATCAAAATTATCTATATTTTATTCTGGACATATAATAATTCAAATACTCAAATAATATCACATATAAACATCCAAACATCAATTCCACTTATCAGATAATTCACCAAAATTCACATAAAATCACATAAATAATTCCAAATAATAATAATAATAATATTTGAAAATATGGGATATTACATTACTCATTCAAGAAAGAGGAATTATAGTTCACAAATCACCACATTGGTTGATGGAGTTCAGACACAACAAAGGAGTCAGAAGATTTTTCAGACTTGAAGATCAACTCAAGATTGCCAGTAATGAAACTCTCAAGGATATGCAATCTAAGTTGGACATCAATGAAGAAAATGAAGCTGAGTTCTACAGACAACTTCAACTTCAAATAGAGGAGAATGACAGGAGGCTAGGAAAGAAAACAAGGGATCAAAGGAAAAGAAATTAATCTGCCCAGGCTAAAGGGCACCCTTGGAAACATTGTAATTCTTCAATTCCATCTCAGCATACACATTTTTGCAGCACTTTTGAATTTCTGCTTTATTATAGTTAATATATTTGTCAAGTGTTTTGTTATCATCAAGCTAAACCCAAATTTATGCCTACAGTTCTAGTAGACATAAATAGGGGGAGATTGTTAGGAATATGTGTATTAGTTTGATGATAAGTTATAAAAAACACTTAAGTAGAAATCTAGTGTTTGTAGCCTCAACGGATAAGACCATTTTGGCTATCTGTTGAAGGAGTAGCTTTACTTAGCAATAAGTTTAGTATTGTAGCACATTTCATTCTCTGGATTCAAGTTGTAATTCTTAGATGTTGTAGGAAATTATCAGTCATGTTGACTACTAGTAAATGCAAATAGGAGGGCTAATTGTAAATATTTCATGCCTTGTAATTTTGTATAAGTGAAGAAGTATCAACTGATATTGAAGACCTTCAACGGATAAGAAACAAAGCTCCAACGGATGTCTCTAAAGCTTCAACGGATAAATACTTCAACTGATAATGCATCAACGGATAAAGCTTCAACGGATAAAGCCTCAACGGATAAGGCATCAACGGATGAAAGCTTCAACGGATGCTTAGTTCATTAGCAGTTGATAGTGACAATTCATAAGCTCATAGAGGCACATGGGTTGACAGAGACAAACTGGAATGTGGAAGCCTCTAGGAGGAATCAAGAAAATGCAGCATTTCCATTCTGGTGCAAACAAGGAAGTATTCAACAGCTAAGCCTAAATTGCATTGGATAGAGAAATGAAGAAGAAACATGTGAAGAGCCTTTTTAATTGTATTTTACAGTTTTGTCTTCACTTGTAAACTTGGTGATATATAAACCAACTAGCAGCTAGTAATTAGATGTGAATTTTCCAGAGCTGTTTAGAAAAATCCAGAGAGAAAATCATCTAGTTTGTACTAGGAAGCAGCTGTGATTTAATTCTTTGAATCACAGATTTTCTGAAATAACACATCTCTGGTGGAACAACAAATCCACCAGGAAAGTTTTTAAGTTCTCTGTGTTCTTTACATTTGTGTTTGAATATATATCTGTCTGCATTAGCTTCAAGCAATTCACACACACTTGCTCTCAAAAGCACTTAGCCTTAGAAACTGCTCAAAACTTGAATTTTTTTTGAGATTTACATTCAACCCCCCTTCTGTAAATCTCATTGTTAGTCCACTGGGAATAACAGATACGTTGGACCTTTTTAAAATTTTGAAACGTGTCGGTAAGGTAGCATACGAATTGGAATTACCCCTTCATATGGAACATATTTGTAATGTTTTTCATGTGACAATGTTTAAAAAGTATGATATGGAATTCTAGGCATGGGATAGAATATGAGCCGATAGAACTCCAGGCAGAGTTGTCCTATATTGAGAATCCAATAGAGATTCTAGAAAAGAGAGAAAGTATTAAGGAATAAAGTTGTAAAGTTAGTAAGAGTATTGTGGAGAAACCCAAGGGTTGAAAAGTCTACATGGGAGTTAAAAAGTGATATGCGTGAAATAGTACCCTTAGTCATTGCTTACGTGATTCTGGGGACAGAATCCTTTTAGGGGGAGGATGTAATATCCGGGATATTACGTATAATTACTTTTGTCAATAAATAAATATTATATGATTAATATGTGAATTTTGGTGAATTATCTGTTAATTGGTATATGTGTTTGGAATGTTTAAATATAGTAAAATTTGAGTATTTTAATTTTTATATATCCTAAATAAAGTATAGATAATTTTGATATTTTTCTATTTATTTATATGTTACTATATGATTTTATAACTGATTTATGGATTTAACAAATTATTTTCTGAGTAATTATAAATTATTTTGTATTAACGAGAATCGTCTGACTTCAACCGTTTTTACGTTTTTACAACCCGGAAGTCTCGGGAAAACTCATTTCTAACCAATTTTGATTATTCCGAGTATTTTCCATTGTTAGTCCCTAACAACACAACAAGAATTACAGAAGGGGGGTTGAATGTAATTCTGGCTACTTTTTGAGATTAATGAAAAATGGTTCTAACTTAATAAGATATAAGTGTTTGATTTTCAAAGTGCGGAATGAAGAGTTAGATAAATCAAAACACAAGTCTTTAAAAACTTTCTAGTGGATTTGAATGTATCCACCAGATATATATATATATATATATATATATATCAAGAGAACCATGTGAAGCTTGAATAGCTCACAGCTGCTTACAAATATGAACAACTAAACTTAAAGAGAAATGCTACATGATACAACTTACAATTGTTTCTATGAGAATGTATTTGCTTAGTCTTGTTGTATTCTACTTGCTACTCTTTGTTTATATATCACCAAGATTACATAGTAATAAGACAAGATAATAAAAAAAACCTATCAAGTCTAATACCATGTTGCTTCACTACTATATTCCAGCATCTTTGAATATCTTCATAATAGCATGAAAATGGTAATGCTTCTTTGTTCTCAAAACCCCAACTGAATAGGCTGCCACATTCCTTTTGCAAACACTCGACGCATATGACTGTGTTGTCACTGTCAACGGATGTTTGAATTGATCATCTGTCGGGTGCATGATTATCATCCATCGGGTTGCCTTGTTGATCATCCGTCGGATAGCTTTGTTAATCATCCGTCGGGTAGCTATTTGACACTTGACTTCATTTCACTTATGCAGAATTACAAGACATCTTATATTTACAATTAATCAACCTATTCTGCATATCTAATTATAGTCATCATGACTTATATGCTACTACAGAATCTATACAAAGGTGTTTGCAGAAATGTGCTACATGACTTATTGTTACATAAGCTACTCACTCGTTGGATGTCAAATCATCATCCTGTCGGGACTATATTGAGTCATCTGTCGGGACTATATTTGATTATCCGTCGAGTGCTACATTTTTTCACTAAGTTAAATCTATTAAGGTGTTTTGTTAATGTAATCATCAAGTTCACAATATATTCCCAACAATCTCCCCCAATTTATGCCTACCAGAATTGTAGTCATAAATTAAGAGAAACTTAATGATAACAAAACACTCTAAAAATACAGATTTGAAAAGTAGTAGATAATATTAAAAAGTGCTACAAGATTTACTGAAAAATTTACAAGGCAAAGTGTACAAATATTTGCTCACAATCATTTTCAAGGTGCTCCTCTAGTCTGAGCAGATTGATCTATTTCCTTGATTGTCTGGATTTCTTCCCAAGCCTCATGTTGTTTCTTCTATCTGATTTTGGAGCTGTCTCTGGAATTCAAGTTCATCAGATTCTGAAAGATCTAGCATTCCTTGCATTTCCAGAAGAGTCTCATTGCTAGAGATGCTCAACTAGTCCTCTAATCTGAAGAATATTTTAAGTCCCTTATCATCCATGAATTTCATCAGCCAGTAGGGCCTTAGATGCACTCTACTCCATGTGTAAGGAATAGTTAAGGTCTTTGGGAGTGCATCTTTGGCTCTAATACTCCTCAGTTCTTCAATCTTCTTTAGAACTAATCTTCTAGATGTCACATTGAAATCCAAAGTTCTTTTTGAAGGATGAATAAACTTTTATCAGTACAGATTGGCTCTCTTGAAGAATCCTGTGAAGTGGCCATGGTATCTCTTTTCCTCCATTGTACTTGAATACTAACCTTTCAGGTAGATTCCTGTAAGCATCAATCCATCTAACTTCTTCCAGTTCATCTAGATAGAGGTTTAGATCAGAGAATTCCTTGATTTTATAGATGTAAATGATATCTCCCTTGTTGACCTTGGTTTGAGCTTTGATTAGGGACTTGGATCTGAGAGTTGAGGGCTTCACTTTCTTGACTGCTCTGGTCTTTGTCTTCTTTGGCTTCATGAAATGAGGTAGATTGAGTTCAGGAATTGGTAGACTATCCCAGTCTATTGGCTCATCCTTTGGAATGATAGGTTCACCATGGAAATTCTTGGATGGATTTATCTTGAATTCTTTATGTGCCACAGAGGGCATGGATGTTTGAGTTGTTGTAGAAGTAGACTCTTTGGGAAAGTATTATTACATCTCCTCATTACTGAAATCTAATTTTCTCTTGATTCTTTGCTTATACCTTGGCTTCTTTGTCTGTGGAGGTTCATCTTGCACTACTTGATCTTAAGATTCAGCGATTACAGATGGTTGTGAAGAAATTTGTTGTGTGGCTTTCACAGCTTGCAACTTGGCCAAGATTGCAGCTTGCTCCTTCTTTTTTTTGAGCTTTTTAGCATCTAGAGTAGCTTGCTTCTTTTCTTGCTTCAATCTTGCCTTTTCTTCCCTTTTTGCTTCACCAAATTGAGGGTGTCCAGCCACTAAACAAATTTCCCTACCATTTTTGAAAACCTTAATAATTCTCCTTTTTAGAACTGAATCTGCAGGATCCCTGTAGAATGCTATAGACCTGGCCAACAGCTTCTTCTCATCAGGCTTTGGTGTCTTATACACTGTGTCCAAAGGATTCTTTAGTGAAGATTTTGGGTAGTTAACCTTTGGCTTCATGATTAGATCTATATTTGGAGATTTGATGCAGGATGTCTGGCCTCTTTCCAAATAGTTCATGCTCATATCATTCACATAAATTTGCCTGACTTGAGAGTGATGAATGGCTGATTTTTCTGGCTTCTTTGCTAGACCAAACTTCTTTTGAATATCCTCATCAATTTTCTCCCAGATTATTGGACTAAACTGCTTCTTCTCAGCTTCTCTCAAAGTGGCTGCTGCTTAATTGATTAGATCAATGCTATCTTTAGCTGGTGGCTTTGTGAAGGAAAGTGTTGGCACAATTGCTTTAATCACTTGAATGTTGAGCACTTTTTGCTCCCCCTCACTCCTAGAATTCTCTTTCTCCCCCTTTTTGTTATCATCAAGCTGAGTAGAGGAGGAGGTCTGTGCAGCCACCAGTTTCTAAAGTAAGTCTATTTGTTGAGCTTGGTGTAGATGGATTTCTGTAAGAGAAGCTTCCATAAGCAATCATTCTTTTGTCCAAGGAATCCACCTTAGTTGCAAGATCAGAGTTTTTCCTGAGCTGTCTTTTGATGTCTATCATTGTTATTTCTGGAAGTCGTAGCTTCCAACTTGTCAGACATGTCTTTCTTGAGTTGATCAACTTTATTTTTGATGAGGGAGACATTTTGACTTTGTTGGTAGCCTGAGATTTGTTGTAATTACAGAGAAGCAAGATATGCTTGAAGAAGCTTCTTGGTGCTAGTATTTGTGGCTGATTGAAGTGCAGACTATGTTTGGCTGATAAGTTGGATGAGTGTGGTCTTGAAATACTGATCATCACACTACTTTAAAAATGCCCAAGATGGCATGCCTAATCTGGAACTAGGGCCTACTTCTTCCCCCATGTCCAATGGCTCTTCTTCACTATCTCCACCCTCACCTCCAAAGAATTCTTCTAAACCACCAGTCTCATAATCAACATCACTAGCTGTTGAAGGCAAAGCTGTGATGGCATCCTTAGCTCTTTGCATGGACTGTGTGGTGTGCACCAAGTTTAGCATCCTTTCTGTATTGTCATTGCCCTGTCTAGCTAGAAGTTGATATGCTTGAACAGAGTGAGTAAATGTCTCAGCATCCAAGGAGGTGGAATCTACAACAGCTTAACTTTGCTGAAATAGTTCCTCCCTGTTAGCATCCTGGACATTCATTAACTCACTTACAATGACACCCACCCTTATATATCCTATACCTGCATTTCTCTCATTATCTCTCTTTTCTTGCATCAAGGTCTCACCTTGGCTCCCCACCCTCACACCCTCACCTTCACCATTTAAGGTGGGACTCCTCACACTCACTTTTGCCAGTCCTGAAGAAATGGACTGCATTGGATCACTCTTTTTCTCTCCTTTTTCCTGGGGGTAACCCAGACTCTCACTCAAATCACTACCTTCCCTCAATCCTAATAGTGATTGCATAATTACTAAGTTATCTGCACTTGTGACTATAGTTGAACTTTGAAGTTGTGCAGAGACACCTGATGGATGAGAGATATCCATCGGGTTAGTAATTTGACTATCTGACGGATGATTGATGTTAGGCACATCCGTCAGGATACAATCACTACTCGATGGATGAACAATATCCATCGAGTGAGTAGAAATGAATGAGTTTGGAGTGGAGACTACTGTGGACTCTGTGCAAATTGATGAAAATTTTGGCATAGATGTCTCAACAGTCTCAGAAAGAAATGGCAAGTGAGCCAACAAATCATCTAGAAGATGATGCTCACTTGCATGGATTTTTGGCTTCTCCAACAGAGTTAAAGATGGAGAATATGGTTGTGATGTTTGAATCATGTCAACATCCAAAGAGTGTGTTGGAGAATTTGATGTTTGAGGTGTTTCAATTTGTACAGATTTTGGCTGAGACTCTATATTTGTTGGAGCCACATCAATTTGACTTTGAGATGGTGCAGTGACTGGGTCTTTAGCTCCAGTCTGCACTATGTGTGTACCCTGTGCATCCCCAAGTGTTTTAGATTTCTTCTTTCTTGTGTAGGTTTGTGGTGAACTTGTGTCCCTACCCCTTTTGTTCTATGCTCCTGGTTGAGAGCTTGTTTCAATAGTTACATCCTTTTGGGAGGATTGAAACTAGAGTTGAGATTTTATCCTTATTAACAACCACAGTTTGTTGGGAAACTGTGGTGTGGCTTGGTTTGGGTACACTATGGTCACCATCCTTATCCTTAGGGCTTCTTTGATTTTCACCCTGTCCCTCACCTGTCTTTCCCACCTTGACACTCCCCTCTTTGTGTTTAGTGGATTTTACAACTGGAAACTTTTGAGAGACACCAGAGGGGGCTTTTTTTGACTTTGGTTTTGAAACTTTGGTTTTGGTAGCTTGGGTAGGCATATGTCTGGTCATAGACACAGATGTCACTGCTACACTAGAAGGCAAAGAAGTGTTTGAGGTTGGAAGAGTAGAGATAGTTGAAATTACCTCACTTATCTGAGGTGCCTCCATTACTGGGAAGTAGAAGAGTGGCACCTCTTTGTGGTGATCTGCTCTATTAAGATCTGCAATAATTCTTCTTTCTTGAACCCAACAATCTAACTTATTGGTTTGGTTCTCAAGCACAATATCCTCAGAGAGGTGGTTAGCAATCATCATGAAAAATCTAGTATAATAAACATTCTTACCCCTCTTATTAAACTCCCCTAACTTAAACCCCAACTCAAACAAGACTAGATCACTAAAATTGACTGTATTTATCAGTTACTAGCATGTAGAGCATATTGAGCATGAAGATATTAACAGAATCAAAATTGCTAATTTTACCAAAAAATACTATAGTAACTACATCACACAGAAAACTCCATTCTTTCCTAAGACCCAATCTCCTAATTTCACTTAATTTAGAGGTGGAGAATGCATAACCCATGGAGTTTAACATGTTAACAATATCAGTGTCTGTGTGTGGAGTAGAGACAGTATTATCAGGAATCTTAAAGCATGCTTTAATAATGTCACTATTAACACAGAATTCCTTACCTTTAATAGTGAAAGTGATGGTCTTGTCAGTTGAGTTGTACACTGCAGTCATTCATATTTCCTCCACAACCTCACAGTAGATAGTGGGAGATTCCAATATGGAATATTTGAGCTTACAACCTTGTACAAAATCCATCATTTTATGGTAGTCGCCAGACTGTTGAATCCCCTTATTCACTAGAGCCGTCAAATTGTTCTTCTCATAGATAAAGCCAGTTTGAGACATGATTTTGACGACTGGTGCCATTGTTAGAGAGTAAGAGTTACAGAGAGAGAGAGGGTAATTGCTTTTGAGAAAGAAAGAATTTAGAGCAGATGAATTGAGAATGATAAAAGAAAAGTAATGAACATGAATTTTGCTTTTATACTATCTCAAAAATAATTGTTAAAAATAATAAAGTAAAATAAAGTAACCAATAAAAATTGCCCAAAATAGCCATTTAAAAATAAACTATAAAAATTCCATCACTTATCCGTCGTGTTATGCTTACAAACTATAAGTATACTCGATGGATAATGTTCAGAAAATCAACGGCTAGGAATGAGACAATTCGACGGATGAGGATAAATCAGTTATCCGTCGAGTCATAAAAATTCCAGAAAAATAATTGATTTTATTAACAGATTGTATTCCGACGGATGATCAAACTTGATGGATAATGATCATCCGTCGGGATGTAAATTTTGACTTAGCCAAAATTTCATCCAACACTGAAAAATCAATTAAATTTCTGGCTGCATTACAACTTGCAAAATATCTGAAAAGATTCAAGAGTAATTAAGCATACCTAACTCACTTACCAACCTTGAAAAGGTGGATTCATCCAGTGGCTTGGTAAATATATATGTAAGCTTTTTTTCACTTGGAACAAAATGTAGTTCCACAGTACCATTCATTACATGTTCCCTTATGAAGTGGTACTTGATGTCTATGTGCTTTGTTCTTGAATGCTGTACTGGATTTTTAGTGATGGCAATTGCACTTGTTTTATCACAGAAAATAGGAATTATTTCCAACCATAGTCTAGCAATTGGTTTTTCATCCACAAAATATGTGCACAGCAACTGCCAACAGCAATATATTCAGCTTCTGCTGTAGAAGTAGAAACTGAATTTTGCTTTTTACTGAACCAGGACACAAGCTTGTTTCCTAGAAATTGACATGTTCTTGTTGTACTTTTTCTATCAATTCTACAACCTGCATAATCTGTATCTGAATAACCAGTTAGATCAAAATAAGAATCTCTAGGGTACCAAATGCCAAGTTTTGGTGTACCTTTGAGATATCTGGAAATTCTCTTAATAGCTATTAAATGAGATTCTCTAGGATCAGCCTGAAATCTAGCACAAAGACATGTAGCAAACATTATATCTGGCCTATTAGCTGTTAAGTATAGAAGTGAGCCAACCATGCCCTATAACTTGAAATATCCACAAACTTTTCAGTAGTGTTTAATTCAAGTTTAGTTGCAGTGGTCATGGGAGTTTTTGCAGATGTGCAATCCATTAGTTCAAACTTCTTTAAAAGATCATAAATGTATTTAGTTTGGCTAATGAATATTCCATCACTAACTTGCTTAACTTGCAAACCAAGAAAGTAAGTTAGTTCTCCCATCATTCTCATTTCATACTTACTTTGCATTAATTTGGCAAACTTTTTGCAAAGTTTTTCATCTGTAGAGCCAAATATTATGTCATCTACATAAATTTGAACAAGTATTCTAGAGCCATTAACATTTCTAAATAATAAAGTTTTGTCTACAGTACCTCTAGTGAAGTGATTCTCTAAAAGAAACTTTGACAAAGTGTCATACCAGGCTCTAGGTGCTTGCTTCAATCCATGGAGTGCTTTCAAAAGATAGTATACATGATTAAGTAGATTTGGATCTTCAAAACCAGGAGGCTGATTAATATAGACTTCCTCCTCCAAATCTCTATTTAGAAAAGCACTCTTGACATCCATTTGATAGACCATGAAATTGGCATGGGCTGCATAGGCTAAGAAGATTCTGATGGCTTTAAGTCTTGTAACAGGAGCAAAGTTTCATAAAAATCTATTCCTTCTTATTGACAGTAGCCCTTACCAACCATTCTAGCTTTATTCCTGACTACTATACCATTTTCATCCATCTTGTTTCTGAATACCCATTTGGTGTCTATTGGATTCTTTCCTTTAGGCTTGGGTACCAGCTTCCAAACATTGTTCCTTTCAAATTGGTTTAGGTCCTCCTGCATAGCTAAAATCCAATCAGGATCCAACAAAGCTTCTTCTACCTTCTTTGGTTCTTTCTTAGATAAGAAACTGCTATATAGACATTCTTCTTGAGTCGCTCTCCTTGTTTGAAATCTTGAAGATACATCATCAATGATGAGCTCAAAGGGGTGATCCTTTGTCTATTTTCTTTGTTGAGGTAGATTAGCTCTAGATGAAGAGGCCTCATTGTTGTCTTGATGTGTGATTGAGTTTTGATTATTAGAAACCCCCCTGAGTTTGTAAATCTATGATTTGAGAAAGTGGGACTTTTTTGTAAGTGATCTATTCTGACTTTCAGCTTCTTTTGATGACCCGACGGATGGTGTATTTTGAGTTCCGGTGGATGAAGCTGATTGTCGCCTAATGGATGATGTATATTGTCTGTCGACGAATGAAGCATTTTGTAACTCGATGGATGTTGAGTTATTAGCTTCATTGGTTGTATATTTTTCTGCACTATCCTTAGTTGTAGTTTCTTGATCACTTTCATCATCACTGTCATCATTAACCATCTCCACATTGTCGAATTTTAGGCTCTCATGGTAATCTCCATCTTGTAGTCCTTCAATCTTTTTATCATCAAACACAAAATGTATTGATTCCATAACAATGTTGGTTCTCATATTGTAGACTCTGTATGCTTTACCAACGGCATATCCAACAACAATTCCTTCATCTGCTTTAGCATCAAACTTCCCATTTTGATCAGTTTGATTTCTCAAGATATAACATTTGCAGCCAAAGACATGAAGAAAATTTAGAGTTGGCTTCTTGTTCTTGAACAATTGGTAGGGAGTCATGCATTTTGCTTGATTAACCAGAAAAATATTCTGAGTGTAGCATGCAGTATTTACAGCTTCAGCCCAAAAGTATGTTGGTAACTTTGATTCTTCAAGCATTGTCCTTGCAGCTTTAATAAGTGATCTTGTATTTCTTTGTACTACTCCATTTTGTTGTGGAGTTCTTGCTACTGAAAATTCATGCATAATCCCATTCTCTTCACAAAATACTCTCATAACAGAATTCTTGAACTCAGTTCCATTGTCACTCCTGATTCTTCCAACTTTGAAATCAGGATGATTGTTGACTTGCCTTATGTGATTGATGATGATTTCACTAGCTTCATCTTTAGACTTAAGGAAATATGTCCAATAGAACTTTGAGAAATCATCTACAATTACTGGGAAGAATCTTTTCCTTGAGATGGACAACACATTGACTGGTCCAAACAAATCCATGTGCAGCAATTGCAGAGGTTCTTTAATTGTTGAATCAAGCTTTTTTCTGAATGATGCTTTGATTTATTTTCCCTTTTTCGCAAGCATCACACAGTCCATCCTTAGAAAACTCCACTTGAGGAATACTCTAACCAGTTCTTTCTTTACAAGCTCATTCATGGTCTTGAAGTTTAGATGGGATAGCTTCTTGTGCCATAGCCAACTTTCATCTTGACTTGTTTTACTGAGAAGACAAGTAACAGATTCTGCATTTGATGAGTTGAAGTCAGTTAGGTACACATTTCCTTTTCTCACTCCAGTGAGAACCACTTTGTTGCTCCTCTTATGTGTCACAACACAGGCTTCTGTATTGAAGGTTATTGAATTACCTTTATCACAAAGCTGGTTGATTCTCAATAAATTGTGCTTGAGACCATTCGCTAAGGCAACCTCCTCAATGATGACATTGTCTTTTGAAATCAAGCCATATCCCACAATATAACCCTTGTTGTCATCTCCAAAAGTAATACTTGGGCCAACCCTTTCCTTTAACTCTATGAGCAGGGTAGAATCTCCAGTCATGTGTCTTGAACAGCCATTATCCAAGTACCACAGATTCTTTCTGTTTCCCTGCACACATTAAAATCAAATCAAGTTGATTTTGGTACCCAAGTTTCCTTGGGTCCTACCTTGTTAGCTTTCGTCTTTTGTTTCTTAGGTTTGATCTCATTTGACTTGGGGATATCAGATTCATCCTTAGTCATCTGAGTTGGACCTTTAAAACCATTCATTAAAATAGAATTATCATGCACATTTTGATTAACAGGAAATGGCATGCTATTTGCAAACATGTTATTCCAGTAGGGCATGCTAAATGGCATTTGAGGCATACTAAATGCAGCATAATAAGGATTATGTGCAAATGGCATATTAGCAAATTGTGCATTCATATTCTATGTAGACATAGCATTCATAGGCATAGAAGATATAGCACTCATGTTGGGAAAAGAAGGTGGTACAGTCATGGAAGTAGGCATGGCAGTTTTGCAATTAACAGACAGATGATTAACACTTCCACACTTAACACAGATTTTTCTTGGAGCTTACTTATCGGGTGTGTAGTTGTTATGTTTGTTAATTCCTACTTTCCCATTTCTATTTTTTTTCCTTTTAGCCTCTGTTTTAACCTCAATCTTTTCTAGTCTGTCATTCAATTGCTTGATGGACAGATGACCAACATTCACTTTCTTCTCCTTCTTCACTTGAATAGATTCTCCTGAAATAAAGTTTTTGGAAACTGATCCATATTTTTCATTTAACTTGGCAAGTTTGGCTTTACTCACAGGTTTGTCTTTGTTTCATCAGACTTGGCCATTAGGGCTAGATTGACATAGCTGACATCTTCATCCTCATCCAAACCATCTGCTTGCCCAGTCATTTTCTTGTGTAGTAAAAGCTCTTTCCTTTTGTTTGAGGCAACTCAAAATACTTCTGTTTATAATCCACAGGCTCAAACTTCTTCTTGCTGGAATCTGACTTTCTACACTCACTGGCAAAGTACCCTGCCAAGCCACATTTGAAACACTTGAATTTTGATTTATCCACCATGTCTCTATTTGGCTTAGCTGCTCCAAAGTTCTTCTTGAACTTGAGCTTGGAAAATCTTCTGGAAAGAAATGCAAGATATTCATCAATATCATCCATATCATCTTGGCTGAAAGAATCTTCATTTTCTGCTACCAGTCCCTTGCCCTTGTTTTCACAGACCTTTGAAGTAGACTCAACAACTTCTATCTTCATCTCTTCTCTTTCTCTAACTCAGCAACCAGTGCAATGGACCCTCCTTTCTTTCTCCATTTCTCCATTCTTTCATCTTGCTCTATTTCAAGCTCGTAAGTCTTTAGAATGCCATACAGTCTCTCTAGTGTGAACTCCTTGTATTCTTGTGAATTTCTCAAGGAGACTGTCATTGGTTTCCATTCTTTTGGAAGGGATCTCAGGAATTTGAGGTTAGAGTCTTTGGTTTGGTAGACTCTTCCATGCAGCTTCAGAGCATTTAGTAGCTTTTGAAATCTACTAAAGATATCAGTGAGAGTTTCACTTTCTTCACAGTGGAAATGCTCATATTGCTGAATTAGTAACTGCATCTTGTTTTCTCTAACTTGTTCAGTGCTATCACAAATTATTTGAATGGTGTCCCAAACCTCCTTGGTTGTCTTGCTATTGATGATGTTGTCAATTATGTCACCATCAACTCCATTGAATAAGATATTCATGGCCTTCTTGTCTTTCCTGACTTGTTCAATATTAAGATCTGACCATTCATGCCTTGGCTTAGGGAACAGATGGCTCATTTCCAGTTGCAGCTCTCATTGGTACATGAGGACCTCTCTCTATGCAATCCACATAGGCCTCATCTTGAGAAAGTAAATGAAGATGCATCTTTACCTTCCAGTGATGGTAATTATCTTTGTCCAGAAAAGGAATCTTGACTCCAACATCATTCTTGTTCATCTTGCGGTTTGATGTGATCTTTAAACTCTTTGTGCTTCAAGAGCTTGCTTTGATACCAATTGTTAGTCCCTAAAAATACAACATGAATTACAGAAGGGGGGTTGAATATAATTCTAGCTACTTTTTGAGATTAATGAAAAATGGTTCTAACTTAATAATATATAAGTGTTTGATTTTTAAAGTGCAGAAAGAAGAGTTAGATAAATCAAAACACGAGTAATAAAAACACAAGTCTTTAAAAAACTTTCTGGTGGATTTGAATGTATCCACCAGATATATTTATATATATATATATATCAAGAGAAACCTATGAAGCTTGAATAGCTCACAACTGCTTACAAATATGAACAACTAAACTTATAGAGAAATGCTACAAGATACAGCTTACAATTGTTTCTCTGAGAATGTATTTGCTTAGTCTTGTTGTATTCTACTTGCTACTCTTGGTTTATATATCACCAAGATTACATAGTAATAAGACAAGATAATAAAACAAAACCTATCAAGTCTAATACCATGTTGTTTCACTACTCTATTCCAGCATCTTTGAATATCTTCATAATAGCATGGAAATGGTAATGCTTCTTTGTTCTCAAAAACCCTAGGTGAATAGGCTGTCCACATTCCTTTTGCAAACACTCAACACATGTGACTATGTTGTCACTGTCAACAGATGTTTGAATTGATCATCCGTCAGGTACATGATTATCATCCGTTGGGTTGCCTTGTTGATCATCCGTCGGGTAGCTTTGTTGATCATCCGTCGGGTAGCTATTTGACACTTGACTTCATTTATGCAGAATTACAAGACATCTTATATTTACAATTAATCAACCTATTCAGCATATCTAATTAAAGTCATCATGACTTATATGGTACTACAGAATCTATACAAAGGTATTTGCAGAAATGTGCTACATGACTTATTGTTACATAAGCTACTCACTCGATGGATGTCAAATCATCATCCGTCGGGACTATATTGAGTCATCCGTTGGGACTATATTTGATTATCCGTCGAGTGCTACATTTTTCACTAAGTTAAATCTACTAAGGTGTTTTGTTAATGTAATCATCAAGTTCACAACATGTTAGGTCACACACACTGTAGAAGGGAGTTGAATATAGTGTATACTACAATCAAATTGAATTAAGAACACAAATATGAAACACAGAATAATCTTAATAATAAAACAGTATTACAATGGAACCGTTCTCTCTCAGTGATGAACAAATATTACGCGAGCTGCTAGGGTTAAAATGAATAATATTCTCGATAATGATAACACATATAGTGTAAACCCTATGCTGTGTTTATATAGACATACAGTTACAAGATAATCTTCTAATTGATATCGAATATAAGTCTACATCCTAAAATATATCAATTAGTTATCTTTTCCTCCAAGTATTCTATTCTTTATAGAATTCTTCTCCATGCATATCTCTTCTTGTTTTAGTCTTGATCTTCTTTCCTTTCAATCAGCCGCCTTCCTTATCTGAATGTCTTCTTAAGTCCTGATATTATCTCCTGATAAATATCTTCTGATAACTTAAGTTCTGATATTTTAAGTTCTGACTTCAGTATAAGTACTGATTTCCAGTTAAGTCCTGATTTGTCCTATTATTAAAGATCTGAAAACTAAACACAAGTCATTATTAGACATGACATCACAAATATATCTAACAATCTCCCCCAACTTGTAAATTACCATAATATACAAGTTCAATAGATATTTGATGATGTCAAAACCATTAAGTACAAATGCATATGAGAATTTGACTAGATAACTATAACTCACAGTCCTTGTAGCTTTTACCATCCTTAAAGTCTGATATCAGCTTTAAACTGTATATCCTTCAAACTTTATCAGCTAGTAGTTCTTGCCTTGGCTTCAGTGTGTGATCTCTCTAATGTCAGGAGTTGTTCTGAGATAGTTCTTGTTATTCCCAAGGAACTAACAATGAGATTACTGAAGGGAGGTTGAATGTAAATCTCAAAACTTTTTCAAGTTTTGAGCAGTTTCGAAAGCTAAGGGTATGATGAACAGATGTGTGTGAATTGCTTTGAGCAGGTGCAGATAGATGTATATTCAAGACACAAATGTAAAGAACACAAAGGCTTTAAAAACTTTTCTGGTGGATTTGTTATTCCACCAGAGATGTGTATTTTAAAAATCTGTGATACAAAGAATTGTTCACAGCTGCTTCCTAGTACAAACTAGATGATTTTCTCTCTATGTTTTTCTAAACAGCTCTGGAAAATTCACATCTAATTACTATCTGCAACTTGGTTTATATATCACCAAGTTTACAAGTGAAGACAAAGATAAAATACAATCATAAAATAGTTCTTCACATGTTTCTTCTTCATTTCTCTATCCAATGCAATCTAAGATAATCCGTGAATCTTTGAATACTTCCTTGTTTGCACCAGAATGGAAATGCTGCTTTTTCTTGATTACTCCAAGAGGCTACCACATTCCAATTGTCTCTGTCAACCCATGTGCCTCTGTCAGCTTATGAATTGTCACTATCAACTGCTATGGAACTGAGCATCCGTTGAAGCTTTCATCCGTTGATGGCTTTATCCGTTGATGCTTTAGTGACATTCGTTGATGCTTTAACAGTTGAAGCTTTATCCGTTGATGTTTTAGTGACATCCGTTGATGCTTTAACAGTTGAAGCTTTATCCATTGATGCACTCATCCATTGATGGATGTTATTCGTTGATGCTTTAGAGACATCCGTTGAAGCTTTGTTTCTCATCCGTTGAAGGCCTTTAATCTATCAGTTGATACTACTTCATTTATACAAAATTACAAGGCATGAAATATTTACAATTAGCCCTCCTATTTGCATATCCACTAGTAGTCAACATGACTTATAATTTCCCATAACTTCTAAGAATTATAACTTAAATACAGAGACTGAAATGTGCTACAATACTAAACTTATTTCTAAGTAAAGCTACTCCATCAACGGATAGCCAAAGTGGTCTTATCCGTTAAGGCTACAAATACTAGATTTCTACTTAAGTGTTTTGTTTAACTTATCATCAAACTAATACATATATTCCTAACAATCTCCCCCTATTTATGTCTACTAGAATTGTAGGCATAAATTCAGGGTTAACTTAATGATAACAAAACACTTAACAAATATATAAGTTGAAACCAAGTAGAAATTCAAAAGTGCTGCAAAAGTGTATGTACTGAGATAGAATTGAAGATTTACAGTGTTTCCAAGGGTGCTCCTTTAGTCTGAGCAAATCATTTTCTTTTCCTTTGTTCCCTTGTTTTCTTCCCTAGCCTCCTGTCATTTTCCTCTACTTGGAGTTGGAGTTGTCTGTAGAATTCAGCTTCATCTTCTTCACTGATATCCAACTTAGATTGCATGTCCTTGAGAGTTTCATTAATGGCAATTTTAAGCTGGTCTTCAAGTTTGAAAAATCTTATGACTCCTTTATTGTCTCTGAACTCCATCAACCAATGAGGTGATTTATGAATTATAATTCCATGCTCAGGGATGAGTAATGTTCTAGGCAAGGAATTTGACTCCCACCAATTCTTCCTTATGTTGGAAATCTTGTTTAGAATCTCAGTTTTGGTAGCCTTGGTAAATCCAGTATCCCTTTTGATAGCTGAGTAGACTCTAATCAAGGTAGAATAGCCCTCACTTAGAATTCTTTGAAGAGGCCAAGTCCTTTCCACACTTCCTTTATACTTGAACACTAGCCTTTCTGGGTAGCTTTCCATAGGCATTTATTCCCCTAACTTCCTCCAGCTCATCCAGGAAGAGTTCAATATCTATATATTCTTTTATGTCACAAATGTGAACATAGTCATCCTTTGAGGCTTGTGGCTTAGGCTTAGGTTTATGTTTCTGAGTGAATTTACTTGAAGTTAGAGGAGGTGTTGATTTGGATTTTCTTTTCAGTTTCTTTGGTGGTGGAGAAGTAGTTAAGAAGGTAGGCAATTTTATGGTTTCCCAATCAATAGGTTCCTCTTTAGGGATGATTGGTTCACCATGGACATTTATACTGGGATCAGTAACAAAAGGTTCAGGAATGGAAGGTAGTGATTTAGATTGTGATTGGGTTTCCTCAGTGTTATCTTCACTCTTCCTTTTTGCCTTGGCCTTCTTTCTGGTTCCCTTTCTGCCATTCCTTTCTTTCCTCACTTCTTTCCTCCACACTCTCACCAACCATATTCCCCATATCCATATTTATGCTTTCAGTCTTATCTTCTTCACTCTTGTCTTCAATCTTCTTCTTTTCTTCAATTTGACTTGACTTTAGCTGTTTTTCAAGCTTTGCTTGTGCTCTTTTGTCAGCCTTCAGCTTTTTAGCTTCTTCCTTTAGCCTCATGGTCTCTTCCCTCTAGGCTATTGAGAATTTGGGATGTCCTTGCATCACACAGATACTCTTTCCCTCTCTATAGATGATAGCCATATTCATTCTTTCCACTACATCCTTGGTCTCTTTGTGCTTTATGATGTTACCACCCAAAAATTTGTCTTCATCAGGCTTTGGAAGAGGAAAATCCACTTCTTTTAGTTGAGCAAAGCTTAGAGGGTTCTTTGTAGAGTCCTTGTTGAATCTAGTGGTTGGCTTGAGTACCATGGGCTTCAGGTTCCTTAAAGAAGTTTCTCCAACCTTATTCCTCCTTACTGGCTTGTGCTCCATAATGATTGGCTCAACTTTTGTGCTATCTTTCACAGATAAGGATTTTGTAGTTGTAGAGCCAAACACTTGTTGCATCCTTTGATCAATTCTTCTCCTTTGCTCTTTCACCTTCATCTCAGCTGCTGCTAGCTAGATTAGATCAATTTCATCAAGTTTTCCTTTGATTTGAAGTGTTGGAGAAGTAGTGATGGAAGGAACTAGCACTTTGGATATTTGAATGTGTGTAGATGGCTCCCCTTCCCTTTCCCTTTTATTCTCCCCCTTTTTGTTATCATCAAGGAGAGGGGTCAAGCCCTGTGCTTTAGCCAGTTGCACTAGAAGACTAGTCTGAGACTGTTGATTGTGAAGAATTGTGACCATAGAGTTTTCAATAACTTGAACTCTATCCTCCAATTTGGCCATCTTCTTTTCAGCATCTGATTCCATTCTCACTCTCAGTAACAGTTCCTACATGGTACCAAAGGGCATGATTGAATCCAGCTTCTTAGTATTGTAGGACTTCAAGTCAGCTATATCCTTCTTGAGTTCATCCACACTTAGATTCTGTCTTCATTATTGTAGCTTAATGAGATGTAGAGAATGTAAGTGGGCTTGGAGAATGGCCTTGGTACCAGCATTGGAAGTTTCCTGAATTGCCTTTTGGATAGCCATAACTTGTTTGACTAAGGATACATTGAAATGCCCTGGTGTAGACTCCTTTGTCAATGCCCATTCAGGTAACTCTGGAATAGAACTTGGGCCTTCATCTCCCCCTAAGTTCATGCTTCCATCAAAAGAATCAGAGAAATCATCATTAGAATTTACTCCAAATTCTTCAGATGGCTCACCAGATGTAGAAGGCATCAATTGACAGCGACTTTATCCCTGTGTAGAGATTCTGAAGTATGCACTAGGTTTAAAGTCTTTTCTGCCTCCTCATTGCCCTGAGTAGCCAACAGTTGATAGGTTGACACAGGATGAGTAAAAGTGTCAGCATCCAAGGAAATGTTATCAATTTTAGCTCTGTAATGTTGCTGAAATTATCTTTCCTTGTTAGCATAATCTACAATCATTGACTCACTAGCAATAGGCTGGATCCACCCTTATAACTCCTGTACCTGCCTTTCTCTTAATTTCTCTCTTTTCTTGCATCAGGGGCTCCCCCTGGCTCACACTCCTCACACCCTCACCTTCACCTACTAAGGTGGTACTCCTCTCACTTTCTTTTGCCATGCTGGAAGAAATAGCATGCAAATTTAGACTCTCAAGCTCTCCTTTTGGCATGGGAGCAACCCATCCTCTCACTCAAGTTTTCACTCCCTTCCCTCAACCCTAGAAGTGATTGTACAGTAACCATGTCTTCTACACTTGGAGTTAATTCAGTTGTTTGCGTAGAGACTATCAACGGATAAGGAATATCCATTGAGGTTGAAACTGAGGGTATCAACGGATAACTGTTGTTAAGCTTATCCGTTGAAGAACGACCACTTGTCAACAGATGAGGGATATCCGTTGAAGAAGGAAATGAAGTAGAAATTGAAAGTGACATAATTGTTGAATCTGTGTGGATTGATTTTAATATAGGTGACACAGATTCTTCAACTAAGTCTGAAAGAATTGGATGATGATCCAACAAATCATCTAAAAGATTATGATCACCAGTATTTGAGTGGGGCTGCTCCCTGAGTTGTAAAGAGGGAGAATCAGGAATTGATGTGAATATCATGTCCACATCCAGAGATGGTGATGGAGAATTTGGTGGTTGGTGTGTGTCAATTTTGAGAGAATGGGGCTGTGACTCCACATTTGTTGGAGTCACATCAAGCTAATTTGAGAAGGCATAGATACAGGTGGTTGTATTTGTGCAGTGTGTGCACCCTGTGTTGAAACTAGGGTTTTGATCTTCTTTCTTCTTATGAAGGCTTTTACAGGTGAGTGTATGGCTTCAGTGTCCCTCCCTCTTTTGTTCTGTGTCCCTGGTTGGGGACTATTTTCAATAGTTGCACCCTTTTGGGAGGATGCAACTAGGGATGAGTTTGAATCCTTTTCAACCACCACAGTCTTTTGAGAAACTGTGGCTTGGCTAGCTTGGGTACCACTCACCTCTCCTACCTTAAACTGGGGGTTTTCTTGATGTTCACCCCTCCCCTCACCACTAACACCCTGTTCACTCCCCTCAGGGTTTATGGTAGTTTTTACAAATGTTGTCTTCTGAGAGACAACAGAGGTGGCTTTCTTTGACTTGGATTTTGAAACTTTAGGTTTGGTGGCCTTGGTAGGAATCTGTTAGAGCATTAATACAGATTCCATGGCCACACTTGAAGGCAAATAAATGATGGGGTTGGAACTAGTAGGAGTTGAAGAAGTATTTACCTCACTTACCTGAGGTGCATCCATGATTGGTAAGTATACCAATTATACCTGACTGTTGAGGTTAATTCTTAAAAGGTCTGCAAGGACCCTCTTCTCTTGTACCCAGCATTTGAGTTTATTACTCTCATTATTTATGACCAAACCTTCAGCAACATGGTTAGCCAATAACATAAAGAATCTAGCATAGTAGATGTTATGAGGTCTATTAGCCTTGTTACCTAACCTAGTACCTAATTCTAGCATAACATATTTGCTAAAATTATAGTACCTATCAGAAACCAGCATATAGAGCATATTAACAAGAGCTGAAGTTATTGCATCAAAATTACTAATTTTCCCAGAGAAAACCTTGATAAAGGCATCACTGAAAAAACTTCATTCTTTCCTAAGGCATTTTCTCTTAATACTGCCTAAACTAGTAGGATCAAGGGAATAGCCTATGGAATCTAACATGCTATATACATCATTATCAGTGTGTGGTGTCATGGTATTGTTTTCAAGTAATTTAAAACAGGACTGTATATCATCACGGTTAATACAGTAATCCTTACATTTG
Source organism: Apium graveolens (assembly GCF_009905375.1). Classification (NCBI taxonomy): domain Eukaryota; kingdom Viridiplantae; phylum Streptophyta; class Magnoliopsida; order Apiales; family Apiaceae; genus Apium; species Apium graveolens. The sequence goes on along the minus strand of NC_133649.1, from coordinate 251,193,846 downwards.
AGAGAGAAGGAGATGGTCATCTCAGTGGGGTTGAATTCAGTAGTTGTCTAAATCTCCTCAACTACCTCACAGTAAATCATTGGGGCTTCCAGCATTGCATAGCTCAGTTTGCAGTTTTTGATGAAATCCATCATCTTCTGATAATCTGAGTGGGCTTCATTCTTTTCCACCAAAGCTACGAAATTGTTTTTCTCATAGACAAACCCAGATTGGGACATTATCTTTACTACTGGTGCCATTGTTGTGGGTAGAAGTTACAGAGAAAAGTTGAGAGTTTTGGGAGAGAAAGAGAGTAAAAGCTTTTAAAAATTACAAGAAAGCGTGAAAATAAGAATTCAAAGGGGCTTTTATACTTTCTCAAATTAAAACATAAAAAGAATGATTAAACAATATTTTTAAGTGAATTACAGCCGTTTGAGAATAAAAAAACACTGTATGTATTCTAAAAAATGCCTTTAATACAAATACATACAACTGTATATATATATGTATCAACGGTTAAGAAAATAGAATCAACGGCTATGACTTACTCAAAATGACTGATGTGACAGTTCAACGGATGAGGTAAACGGTCAACCGTTGAAGACTAACACAGTTTTATCCGTTGAAGGATAAAATAACCAGAAATGTATTTGCCTTTCAACGGATAATGGACATCCGTTGATAGAACAACTTTGACTTTCAACGGATAGGGAATATCCATTGATAGAATGAGCTTTACTTAAAGCCAACTTTGTTCTTGCAACAAATTCATTTCAGGCTACAAAACAAATTACAATAAGGACATGAATTTAGTAATAATTAAGCATACCTAGCTCACTTACCAATCTTGTGAATGTTGATTCATCAAGTGTCTTGATAAATATGTCTGCAATTTATTTTTCACTTGGAACAAAATGAAGTTCCACTGTACCATTCATCACATGTTCCCTTATAAAGTGGTACTTGATGTCAATGTGCTTGGTTCTTGAATGCTGTACTGGATTTTCAATAATGGCAATGGCACTTGTGTTGTCACAAAATATTGGAATTTTGTCAACATTCAGCCCATAGTCAAATAGTTGATTTCTCATCCATAATATCTGTGCACAGCAACTACCAGCAGCAATGTACTCAGCCTCAGCTGTTGAAGTAGAAACATGATTTTTTTCTTGTTGAACCATGAAACAAGCTTATTCCCTAGAAATTGACAGGTGTCGGTTGTACTTTTGCTGTCTATTTTGCAACCTGCATAATCTGCATCTGAGTAGCCAATTAGATCAAAACCAGACTCTCTAGGGTACCAAATTCCTAGATTTGGAGTCCCTTTGAGATATCTAAAAATTCTTTTAATAGCAACTAAGTGAGATTCTCTAGGATCAGCTTGAAATCTAGCACAAAGACATGTAGAAAACATTATATCAGGTCTACTGGCAGTTAAATATAGAAGTGAACCAACCATGCCTCTATAGCTTGTAATGTCCACAGACTTTTCAGCCTTGTTTAATTCAAGCTTAGTGGTAGTGGCCATGGGAGTTTTTGCAGATGAACATTCCATTAAGTCAAACTTCTTTAAAAGATCATAAATATATTTAGTTTGAATAATGAAAATTCCACCACTAACTTGTTTAACTTGTAAACCAAGAAAATAAGTTAGCTCCCCCATCATGCTCATTTCATATTTACTTTGCATTAACTTAGCATTAACTTAGCAAACTTTTTACAAAGTTTATCATCTGTAGAACCAAATATAATATCATCTACATAAATTTGAACAAGTATTGTAGAGCCATTAACATTTGTAAAGAAAAGAGTTTTGTCAACAATACCTCTTGTGAAGTAATTATCTAGGAGAAATTTTGACAAAGTCTCATACCAGGCTCTAGGTGCTTACTTTTGTCCATAGAGTGCTTTCAACAGATAATACACATGGTCTGGAAAATTTGGATCTTCAAACCCAGGAGGTTGGCTCAGATAGACTTCTTCCTCCAATTCTCCATTCAAAAATGCACTCTTGACATCCATTTGATAGACTTTGAAATTGGCATGGGCTGCATAGGCTAGAAAAATTCAGATGGCTTCAAGTCTTGCAACAGGAGCAAATGTCTCATCAAAATCTATTCCCTCTTGTTTAGAGTAGCCCTTGGCAACCAATCTAGCTTTATTCCTTATGACAATGCCATTTTCATCCATCTTGTTTCTGAATACCCATTTTGTGTCAATAGAACTCTTGTTCTTTGGCTTGGGTACCAGCTTCCATACTTTGTTCTTCTCAAATTGATTTAACTCCTCTTGCATTGCTAAAATCCAATTTGGATCCAATAGAGCTTCTTCCACTCTCTTAGGTTCCTCCTGTGATAGAAAACTACTGTATAGACATTCATCTTGAGTAGCCCTTCTAGTTTGCACCTTAGATGTTGCATCACCACTGATTAGTTCAAAGGGATGATTCTTGGTCCATTTCCTTTGAGGTGGTAGATTATCTCAAGATGAGGTGGCCTCAGTGTTGTCATGATGTGAGATAGAGTGTTGATTGGTTGAAACTCCCCCTGAGTTATTGGTCCTTTTCAAGGAACTGGGAGTTCTATCATCTGATGATGTAAATTGATTATCCGTTGATGAACTATGATCAACAGATGCTCCATTATGTACTTCAACGGATGATGTAATTTGTCTTTCAACGGATGCTGAGTTATGACTTTCAACTGATGCAGCATTTTGTGCATTATCCAAAGGCAAATTTTGAATCCTTTTTGAAGTGTCTTCTCCATCATTATTATCTTCACTATCATCACAATATATCTCAATGTTATCAAATTTGAGTCCTTCATGATGTCCCTCATATGTTAGTCCATCAATCTTTTTATCATCAAACACAACATGCATAGATTCCATAACAATGTTGGTTCTTAGACTGTAGACCCTATATGATTTTCCAGCAGAATAACCAACAAATATCCCTTCATCAGCCTTTGCATCAAACTTGCCTTTGTGATCAGGTTGGTTCCTTAGAATGTAGCATTTGCAACCAAAGACATGAAGGAAGTTTAAGGTTGGTTTTCTTCTCTTGAACAATTGATAGGGAGTCATGCCTTTTGCCTGATTGATTAGACAAATATTCTGAGTGTAACATGCATAGTTAACAGCCTCAGCCCAAAAATATATTAGGATTTTTGACTCTTCAAGCATTGTTCTTTCAGCTTCAATTAGTGATATGTTCTTCCTTTCCACCACACCATTTTGTTGTGGAGTCCTTGGAGCTGAGAACTCATGCACGATCCCATTTTCTTCACAGAACAACCTCATGGTAGAATTCCTGAACTCAGTTCCATTGTCACTCCTGATATTCCTTACTTAGAAATCTGGAGGGTTGTTGACTTGCTTGATATGATTGATAATGATTTCACTAGCTTCATCCTTTGATCCAAGAAAATAGGTCCATGAAAACTTTGAGAAATCATCTACAATCACTAGGCAATATCTTTTCCTTGAAATTGACAATACATTGACTGGTCCAAAAAGATCCATGTGTAGCAGTTGTAATGGTTCATCAATTGCTGATTCAAGCTTCTTACTGAATGATGCTTTCTTTTGCTTTCCTTTCTGACAAGCATCACACAGTCCATCCCTTGAGAATTCCACTAGAGGCATTCCTCTAACTAAGTCCTTTTTGACTAGATCATTCATTGTCTTGAAATTTAAATGGGACATCTTCTTATGCCATAGCCAACATTCATCTTGACTTGCTTTGTTGAAAAGACAAGTAATTGATTCTGCATCTGTAGAGTTGAAGTCAGCCAAGTACACATTCCATTTTCTAACTCTAGTTAGAACCACTTTGTTGTCCTTCTTACTGGTAACAACACAGGCTTCAGAATTGAAGGAAATAATATTCCCTCTATCACATAGTTGATTGATGCTCAATAGATTGTGTTTGAGACCATCAACTAATGCAACTTCATCAATGATGACATTTTCCTTTAAAATCAAGCCATATCCCATAGTGAACCCTTTGTTGTCATCTCCAAAGGTTATGCTAGGGCCAGCTCTCTCCTTGAACTCTGTGAGCAGGGTGAAATCTCTTGTCATGTGCCTTGAACAAGCATTGTCCAAGTACCATAGATTCCTTCTTTTTCCCTGCAGATAACAAAATTAAATCAAGTTGATTTTGGTACCCAAGTTTCCTTGGGTCCAGCCTTGTTAGTCTTTTTCCTAGACTTCACACTTTCTGCACCTTTTGACTTAGGTAACTTTAAGTCAACCTTGGTCTCAGATGTAGTTAGTTGAAGTGTAGGGTTAGTCACAGAATCATTTAGCACATTTGGTTGAATTTGATAAGGCATAGATTGTGCCAACATATTATTCCATATAGGCATGTTGTATGGCATTTGAGGCATACTAAATGCAGCAAAATAAGGATTAATAACATATGGCATGTTTGCAAAATGTGCATGTGGATTCGGTTGAGACATAACAGGCATAACATGCATTGGTGACATAGACATGTTAGGCATGGAAGGAGTTAAAGGCATGGGAGCATTCTTAATAGATTTGCAGTTAACAGATAGATGATTAACACTACTACAATGCACACAACTTTTTCTAGGAGCATACTTATCAGGTGTGTAGTTGTTGTGTTTGTTAATCCCTACCTTCCCATTTCTATTAGATTTTCTTTTAGTTTCATTTTTATCCTCATCCAACTTAAGCCTATTTTTCAACTGATCTAAAGTCATGTGTCCTATATTCATCTTACTGGCATCTTTGGATGTGCTAGCTTCTTCTTTGACAAAGTTCTTGGAAGTTGAACCAAACTTCTTACTGTGATTTTTCAAATTATCCTTTTTAGAGTCATTTTCCTGTTTCAACTGATCAGCTTTCAATGGATGCTCCTTTTCTTCCTTCAACGGATGACTCTCATCATCTATTGATTCCACATCCGTTAACAGTCCATCAATTAATTCCATTTCCTTTTTTTTCTTCCAGGCATTCTCACAAAGTGATTCAATTCGTTGAACCTTGACAATTTGAGCACTAACATCCCTAGATGTTTTCCAGGCCTTGATTACCTCTTGCTCACGTTCTAGTTATTTAGAAAGAATTTCTACTTTCTTAAAAGACTCTTCTAGTTCACTCTCAACATATAAGCATTTGATTTTAATCTTTTCAAGCTCAATTACCTTACCCTCTAACACAGCATTCCTGTCACTTAAAAACAAATTATTCTCTTTAATTCTCATGTTCTCTTTAGCCAGTGATTTAAGGGAAACACGTAAATGATATAATTTATTGGACATATCATTTATAGCGTCATTGCATTCATTTTTAGAAAGCTGAGAGAGGTCAGTAGTGATTACCTGGTTTCTTGATGAACTAGTTTCATTTTCATCAAAATTAGCCATCAAGGCTAAGTTGACATATTCCATATCATCATCTTCATTGGCTCCATCAGCTGCCCAGTCATTTTCCTGAGTCAAAAAAGCCCTTTTCCTTTTGTTTGAGAAATTTGAAATATTTCTTTTTGTAATCCACTTGCTCAAATTTCTTCTTTTCAGAAGTTGGCTTTCTGCACTTACTTGCAAAGTGTCCACTTGTGCCACAGTTATAACACTTGAACTTAGACTTGTCCACCATGTTCTTGTTTGGCTTAGTGGCTCTAGTGTTTTTCTTGAATTTCATCTTTGCAAACCTTCTGGATAGAAAAGCCAGATGTTCATCAATATCATCAGAGTCATCTTGACTGGAATTGTCTTCAACCTCAGTTGCTTGCTCCTTTCCCTTGCTTGATTCTGATTTGCTTGTGCCAATTTTGAGACTTGGCATTGTCTTTTCTTCATTCCTGGCTTCAGTTCTCTCATTTTCAGCTACAAGTGTAACTGATCCACCTTTTCTCTTTCCCTTCTCCAACAGCTCATCTTGCTCCATCTCAAGTTCATAGGTCTTCAAAATTCCATATAATCTTTCAAGTGTGAAGTCCTTATAATCTTGAGAATTCCTTAGTGAAACAGTCATAGACTTCCATTCTTTTGGTAGAGACCTCAGAAATTTTAAGTTGGAATCCTTGACTTGGTACACTCTGCCATACAGCTTCAATCCATTCAACAGTTTCTAAAATCTATTGAAGGTATCATTCAATGATTCTCCTTCTTCAGAATGAAAATATTTATATTGTTGAATGAGAAGCTGCATTTTGTTTTCTCTAACTTGTTCAGTACCTTCACAGATAAGTTGTACAGTACCCCAAATTTCCTTAGCAGTTTGGCTGTTAATGACATTATCAAACATATCTTTGTCTAGGCCATTAAATAGAATGTTCATGGCCTTCTTGTCCTTGTGAACATCTTCAATATCTTCATCAGTCCATTCTGCTTTTGGCTTGGGAATAGACTGTCCAACAGCAACTGTGGCAGTGGCAGTTGTGGCCACTTTGTGAGGGATGTGAGGACCATTCTCAATGCAGTTTATGTAGCTTTCATCTTGAGAGAGGAGATGTAGATGCATCTTCACTTTCCAGTGATGATAATTATCTCTTTCCAGGATTGGAATCTTCACTCCAATATCCTTATTACTCATGATGTTAGTAGAATAGATCTTTAGACTCTTTGTATGTCAAGAGCTTGCTCTAATACCAATTATTATTCCCAAGGAACTTACAATGAGATTTACAGAAGGGGGGTTGAATGTAAATCTCAAAACTTTTTCAATTTTTGAGTAGTTTCGAAAGCTAATTGTATGATGAACAGATGTGTGTGAATTGCTTTGAGCAGGTGCAGACAGATGTATATTCAATACACAAATGTAAAGAACACAAAGGCTTTAAAAACTTTTCTGGTGGATTTGTTGTTCCACCAGAGATGTGTATTTCAGAAAATCTGTGATACAAAGAATTGTTCACAGCTGCAACCTAGTACAACCTAGATGATTTTCTCTCGATGTTTTTCTAAACAGCTCTGGAAAATTCACATCTAATTACTAGCTGCAACTTGGTTTATATATCACCAAGTTTACAAGTGAAGACAAAGATAAAATACAATCATAAAATAGTTCTTCACATGTTTCTTCTTTATTTCTTTATCCAATGCAATCTAAGATAATCTGTGAATCTTTGAATACTTCCTTGTTTGCACCAGAATGGAAATGCTGCTTTTTCATGATTCCTCTAAGAGGCTACCACATTCCAATTGTCTCTGTTAACCCATGTGCCTCTGTCATCTTATGAATTATCACTATCAACTGCTATGGAACTGAGCATCCGTTGAAGCTTTTATCCGTTGATGGATTTATCTGTTGATGCTTTAATGACATGCGTTGATGCTTTAACAGTTGAAGCTTTATCCGTTGATGCTTTAGTGACATTCGTTGATGCTTTAACAGTTGAAGCTTTATCCGTTGATGCATTCATCCGTTGATGGATGTTATCCGTTGATGCTTTAGAGACATCCGTTGAAGCTTTGTTTCTCATCCGTTGAAGGCCTTTAATCTATCAGTTGATACTACTTCATTTACACAAAATTACAAGGCATGAAATATTTACAATGTCACACCCCCAACTTAAATAGCAAAATAAATATAGCTATTACATCATTTTAATGAAGAATACACAACCAAAATCCAAGATCTTACAGTTTAGGGTTTGGAACAGCCTAACACTACCAACTATTACATCTGATTTAAAATACCGAGTCCTCACACAACTATTATTACTTATTCTACATGAGCTCGAATATAAGCATCAGCATCACAGGTCTTACGGGCAGTCTGCTTGAATCTAACCATAGCTGCTAGCTGTAATATCAGGGTAAAGCAAGAAGTGAGCCAAATGTTCAACAAGTGCTAACAGTATGACACAAAATATAAATTGAGATATACTTTTAAGAATGACAATGGAAAGACATAACCAAAGGTAACGAGAAATAAAAACTATGTGAGATGGCATCATTTTCCTTGCATCAAAACAATTTTAAAATCATGTCTTAATCAAAATCATTTTATGACGCTACGGATTACAGCCGGTGATCAGCCGCGAAGTAATCCTGAACCTCGCTGGGTTCTAAAACATTATTGGGAATCCCTAGGCAACTTTTAAGCCTAATATAAGTGCGGAAAGGACTCGCGTCTCAGTCCAGATCCACCATTCAAAGAAAACATTTATCCCCCTTTGGGACTGAAAAACCCTCATTTTATTTATTTCAAAAAACGATGCCGAATTATGACAAAATCTCTTTTTGCAGTAAACATTTTTTTTTATCAAAGGATTATAGATCAACTCGAAACATGGGAAATATGGTACTAAATCTCAGGGCCATGATTCACAAAACTTTACTCTATTAGGGTAACCAAAAGGTTTTCATATGTCAGAACTTGGACAGGAAAATATGGTGAGTCTTATGGATAATATGAAGGGGTAATGCCAAACTGGGTTTAAAGCAATGGTTTCTCGTCAAGGTACAGGTGTTGGATCATTAAGAAGATAAGCTTCACGAATACTATGGGTGTTAAGGTAATGATCTCTAGCTCAGGATGTATATATATATCATAATTGTCAAGCTTTAGGATAGGAAAGAGGGTATCAATCAATGAGGAATCATGTGGGTAAGTTTCTGATTATCAGAGTTCAAGGTAAGGTTCTATAGGGGTTCAAGTATCAGGATGAAATATGATTAGTTAGGAATCATCAGCATGTTAATCAAGAGGATCAATCAAGTAACAACTCTTCATTTTATCATGGCATTTAACTATCATGAAAAGGCTTTTGATCTACTTGCATTACATACTCAAGGGTTCATGACATTTCTATATAATTCAAAGATAAACGAAAGATACGCTTGATTTAAACACATCAAAATGACTCAGGATAGTTGCATCAATATATAAGAACTATTTGTAGTAAATACGAAGGTCAAGTTGAATCACTTGCCTTGAGATAGGCTGGTCTGGTCTGACTGGTAGGAGCAACTGGAGCTTCACTCGACTTTTATGGCAAGTTTTCCCTCGTCTCGAGATCCTACATAAATAATAATAATCCTCATTATAATATATTCTCACCAACTTAACCTATTTACAACTCAAAATTAAACACGGATGGCACTTAGGCCTATATGCACTTAATTTATATTCACCTTTAAATTATAATTGCACACATATAGCCACATATTCACATATCATATATTAACACCAAATAACACCATATATACCATAATGCAACACCAGGCTTGGATTATCTCGACTCACAACTTAAGTCACTTGGTCGCTAAACTAGACAAGGTCTTCAAATTTCGGCTTCCTAACTCGATGTGACTTTCCTAAATTATCCAAAACCTATTGACCCTCACTTGTGCCTTTTGCTCCACTGACCTTATACTATCTTACAACTATGGTGGTTGACCTAATACTCACTTCCAAGTGTTCTAAAACTATGTGATAAGTGATAGTGCTCACTGATGCAAATTTCAGAATGACAACTATGGTTTCTTGAGTACATTAGACACTCTTAAACTACAAGTTTTCCTTCAAAACTTTTACACAAGACTCTCCTGACCTAAGGGCATCTCACAAACTTGATGTGGCTCAAGGGCCTGGCTTGGGCCTTCTTGGGCCTAAGCTAAAAGTCCAAGATTCCCCTGTTTTTCTTGGCAGAAAATGCCCTGACTTGAATTAACTTGTGACACATGGTTCAAGCTCATATCATATGAACTATGGTTGGAAACACTTCTCTGACATACCCTCTAACTAAGGCCCAATTGGGCCTAATGAGGGCCTACTCATGACATGGTCAAATCTCCCTATTTCTAAGTTGCAACAAAACTGTCCCCTGCTAGACAGATTTTGTGATTCTACTTGTGCACCTAATCAAATGACATGCAAACCTCCAACCAACTCCTAAAACCTTTTATATACTCCCAATACTAACTTATGGTAGCTTGGGGCTCAAAGTGCACACCAATGACATGGTCAAAACTCACTCTAAACCTCAGGGTGCTATACTGATTTTTCTGCAGAAACTATAACTCTCATTTTCCAAGGTTTTGACTTGACAAACTCAACTAACAACAACTCAATACTTAAACCATAACTTATACATGGTGATCTACTGAAATAACTCCCTTATTCTCAAAATAAACTTGGGTGAGATCATCCATGCCCAAAAACAACAACATGCAACCAAAAATATAACATGCAACTCATGGAAAGCACATAACAAGATTTCGGCTAGGCGTAAAGTTTTAAATGCTTGCAAAATCGACTTGCACCTAATACTCATCCTTAATAATCATGAAATATAACTTCTTTTAAGTATTAACAAGAAATTTATCATGGAAACAATCTATTTTAAGCACACATATTTCGAATTTATAGATTTTTAAACATAACTACATGATTTCGAAAAGAGTAGCATGCAAAACATAGTTGATCATCATTTTAATGTCTTAAAACTAACATGCATGGCTAAACATAAATATATAATGAAATTTCAGTAGCATGCAAAGGATTTTAAAGCATGATATCTCCATAAAACACTTAATTAGCACATATACATAATATATCTCATAGAGAGCTCTTGAATTCACAAGAATCAAGAGTTTCTCTTTGGAGATCACATAAGAACTACACATGCATCCATGGAACTTCAACTTCCAAGTCACAAAACACTTGGAAAGTATATAAGATGAATGTAGGTAAAAGATTTACACTTGGGAAGATGAAGAATGAATTGAAAAATGGAAGGGGTGGGGGATTTTGGCCTTCGGCCGAGAGCAAGGTGGGAGGGGGGAAAAGGAGAGAAATTTGTGGTGTGTTGGAGTGTGGAATGAGAATGACTTCTCCCACTTTGATTTCTTTGTTTTATGCTATTTGGTTTACAAATGATGAGTGGAAGTGAGAACTTAGAAAAATTTCCATTGGTTAAAGTTAGGCCATTTTGCATGCAAGGCTAAGGTAGTAATTTGGTAATAATCAAATGAGTTAGTGGGGTTGGAAAAGTCTTGTTTTCCCTTAGAGTGAATAGAAGGGTGATTTGCATGCATGGTCTCTTATGTAATTTTATAAATATGACAACTAAAATTTACAATGATTTATTTTTATAAAATAAAATACAAGTTCAAAAATTATAGAATTTATATCATAAAATAGCTTGGATTTTTAGAGACTTTATAAAATCATTTTCAAAATTTGAGAACAAAATACCTTTTAAAAGAAAATTTTTCCAAACCTTAGAATATTCCTTATAAATTAAAAATAAAGAAATTAAATAAACTCTTGCTTTGAAAAATCATATACTACACAAAGCAAATTTATAATGCAGAAACTTTCAATCACACTAGCGTACAATCATTGAATATATTTTTATTTGACTTTAATATTATACCCAATCCACAAATAATATTACATAAAATGCCGGTCGTAACATACAATTAGCCCTCCTATTTGCATATCCACTAGTAGTCAACATGACTTATAATTTCCCACAACTTCTAATAATTATGACTTAAATACAGAGACTGAAATGTGCTACAATACTAAACTTATTTCTAAGTAAAGCTACTCCATCAACGGATAGCCAAAGTGGTCTTATCCGTTGAGGCTACAAACACTAGATTTCTACTTAAGTGTTTTGTTTAACTTATCATCAAACTAATACATATATTCCTAACAGTTCTTCAAAAGAGTTCTCTTAGCATATTCAAGTTCATTCTGCATCCTCCTTTTTGCATCTTTAAGTTCAGCTGTATCTTCTCCTGTCTGAAAGATAGCAGCCCTGAGATCATTTATTTTTTCTTTCCTTATCTCCTGATCCAGTCTGATCAGATAAGCTTTGTCAGACTTCGGATTAAATTCCAGTCCCTTAATACCCAAAAATGTAGTGATCTTGGCGATATTAGGCTTCATCTCAACTAGTTCACCATTGTGAGCTCTGTACTTAGGATAGTATGATCTGTCAGACTTTACGGAGTGAAGTTTCTTTTGCCTTTGAATATTAGATTTTAAGTAACTGGCAGCACCATCTGTTGATCTGTTCTTCACTTGAAGTAGAAATAGCACATGTTGCAATTCTTCAAAGTAGTTCAAACGAATAGCATCCTTTCTTATCTGGAATACCCTCCCATCTGTCATAAAATATAACATGATATCTTCTTTCAATACAGAGTGGTAGACCATTTGTACAGACTCCAATTGATTTAGTCTTTCTGGAGTTGTCCCTACTCCTGGTTCAGAAAGAGATGTAGGATCTAAGGTAGAGTTATTTACTCTTATCTCATCAGCATTACCCAGTCCTGTTTTATCTCTAGCTTCTTTCCCTTGAAGCAATCTACCCTTAAAAACATTTGTTGAAGTCTTCATTGATTGAGCAGATTGTTGAGCTTTAGTAAACCCAGGTAGTAGAATTTTTGAAGGTTTAACATGAGCAATGTCAGAGGTTTCCTTTCCTTTATCTTCTGATATCAAGACAACTTGAGCTCTGTCAGAGGTTGCTTGCTTCATTGTCATATCAGAATTTACTAAGTCCTGATTTTAAACAACATGAGCTCTGTCAGAGGTTGTTTGAATATTCTTCTTCTTCTTCAAAATTAGACTAGTATCTTCATCAGATTTTACTTCCAGATCCATGATTGGAAGGTAGATTTTTACAGAATCATCAGCTTTAGCTTTGCCCTTGAACCTTGGATCTACCTCTACTTGTGATTTGGCTTTGGATTCAAATTTGGTTGCCTTAGAGTTTGTCTTCTCTTTAATCACAATGCCTTTAGGTTTGGAGATTTCTTTGCAGTAATAGAAGCTTTAGACTTAAATTTGACATTTTCTGCTTTAAGTCTGGCTTCTTCTTCCTTCAGACTTTCAAAGTCCATTCCTGGATTGTCTTTGAGAAATAGTCTTTTTGAAATTTCTTCATCCAGCTTCTGTAACTTGGGGTCTTGATAGTAGACTGATGTTTCCTTCCCCTTAAGCTTCAGTGCATGCATGAACTTTTGTGATTCTTGACTCTCACCTTGTACCAGAACATCAGGCTTAGTCAGGACTTGCTTATCAGAACTTTTTCTTCTAGCAGCATCAGAACTTGATCTCTGTGTAAAAGTTCCTGCTTTCCTAGATGAAGAGTCTTTGCCTTGACCATGACCTCTACCTTTTGCAGAATTTCCCTGGTCATCATTTTCATCATCCTTTTTCTTCAGTGCTAAATCAGTAGAGCATTTAGACTTAATTACTTTCTCCCCCTTTTGGCATCATCAGGTAGTAGGAGAGAGAAAAGTAGTTCCACTGAAGATTGGATTTTATTTAGTTGAACTTGTTGAGAAGCTTGATTCTTTAGTACTTCAGCAATCTGAGCTTGTTGTTTCTCCTGAGCTTTCTCAATAGCCTCAACTCTATAAAAGGTAGGCTTAAAAAACGTGTTCTTATCCAGTTTAACATTCATGTCTTGCTGAATCAGTTTTTCTTGAATTTTGTTCACCTTGGCTTGAGTTATTGAATGTTGACCTTGAAGGTTCCTTGTACTCAATGCAGTAACTCTGAGCTGTGCTTTGAAGTCATCATTCACCAGCATCTCATCAGCTTTAGCCAGGTGCTCAGCAAGAATATTTGCAGTAGGAACAAAATCAACTTTGTTCCACTCCTTGATCCATTCTTTTCCTCTTGGAGTTTAACTCCAAGGTACTGGTGCATCCTCTCTAACAAAGTTCTTGATTAAATCAGCTTTGCCTAGAACTTGTTAAGGTGCATGTCCTGAAGGACCAGCTGCATCAGCATATAGATTTGTAGCAGCTTCACCAGTAGTGTCAACATTTGCAGCATCAGAACTTACAGAGCATGCAGAATTAGCTTCCTCTGATAAAATGATAGTGTGTGAGGCTATAGAGGTTTCAAAATCATCCTCTAAGTTCTGATCAACATCCAAATTCTGATGCTCACCTAATATCTGATCTTCATCATCTAGATTCAGAAGAGGTGTTATTGGAATATATGCATTGAAATTAGCATCTAAAATTGGTGTTGTTGGTGGAATATGTTGAGGAATGGTTGGAGCTTCCAAGTACAGAACCTCAGGCACATTCAAGTTGTGAATATCTATTTCAGCACTTGTACCTGGTGCATCTGTATGTAATGGAGCATTAAGTGGAGACATAGAAGGTGTAGACACTCTATCTTGAGCAGTTTCTTCAGCTTGAATTGGAGACAGTGGAGGTGTAGATTCAGTGGCTTCAGCACATTCTGGTTGTGTAGATGGAAGGGATTCAATCACAATTGGCTCCTTTGGGATCAGAGATTTCTGATCCCCTTCCTTAGCTGCAGCTTCCACATCCTCTGAGTCTGGCTCAATTATGTCCCTGTTAGCTCTTTGTTTCTTCAATTTCTTCGAGGGTGAAGAGACATTGGAAGCTTTGTCATCACAATTTATCTTTCTAACCCTTTTGAGGGACCTAGAACTTCCAGTTTCCTTTGTTTTCTGAGGAGACACTTCCTCAGCTGCTTCAGTAATAGATTCTGATGGTTGAACATATGCCTCATCATCAGATTCATCTCTCAGAATCATCTTCCTTCTCTTTTATTGTGTCTGAGGTACAGTCTTTGTCCTCTTTTCTCTAGAAGAAGAAGGCTTCACTGGATTAGGTGCTGATGACTGAGGTTGCTGTGGTTGATTAGTGTTGAATTCTGATGGTTGCTGTGTATTGGTGGGTTGAACATCAGGATATAAAAGTGTATAGGTTTCTGAGTCAGAGCATACCCAATCTCACTATGAGTTAAGAAATCTTGTACAAAATGAAGTTCCAAAGGAGCTTCACTCGTAGTGAGAATGGCAGCATGGTTGTTGGGGACGAACTTTGCTCCATTAAAGATTATATCCTTGGGTGCCATTGAGAATAGGTGAGAAGTTAGAATGCCTGAAGAGTGTTTGATAAAATGTCTGTATAGTAAACCGTCAGAAAATATGAGAGAATAAGAAAAAGAGAGAGAGTGAATAGAATAGAAATATAAATAAAAGATTTGAAAATCTTTTATCTCTTTTACTTAGACAGCCCACGTGACAACAGTTATTGAGAAGTAGAACAGACATTACACCTGTCAGCCATGTAGTAGTTAAGACAAAAGTTAATGGGCACGGGAAATAAGTAATGATTACTATGCACATGCAGTTTTTCAAAAAAAAAACTGTTCCAACTAAACAAATGATTATTACTGTCTTTATTTCACTTAAACCAATATTCTGATAAAATATAACCGTTAAGGTATTGACCTAAAAATAAATCAAGGAAATAAATACTACCATTTCAGCATCATAACTTGATTATTATTAGAATTTAAAAGTCATCAGAATATGGCTTCTTTTTCTTCACCATCTCATATGGTGTCTTTCCATGCTTGTTGATAAGTGTTGCATTTTGAGTAAAATAAGGAGTCTGCATAGCTTCAGCCCAAAAGTAGGTTGGTAACTTTGCTTCATCAAGCATAGTTCTTGCAGCTTAAATATGAGTTCTATTCTTTCTTTCAATAACTCCATTTTGCTGTGGAGTTCCAGGAGCAGAAAATTCCTGCTTTATTCCATGGTCTTTGTAGAACTCTTCCATGATCAAATTCTTGAACTCAGTGCCATTATCACTTCTTATGATTTTTATAGAGTCTTTGACCAATTTATCCAGTTGTTTGACATGATCAATCAAGATAGATGCAGTTTCACTTTTTGTGTGCAAGAAATACACCCATGTGTATCTGGTAAACTCATCTACTAGGACCATAGCATATTTCTTCTTTGCAATAGACATGACATTCACTGGACCAAATAGATCAACATGTAGTAGGTGATAAGGCTCAAGAATTGAAGATTCAGTCTTGCTCTTGAATGAAGATTTTCTTTGTTTTGCCTTTTAACATGAATCACAAAGGCCATCAGGAGCAAATACTGATTTTGGCAGTCCTCTCACAAGATTTTTCTTGACTAGTTCATTTATATTTTTAAAATTTAAATGAGAGAGTTTCTTGTGCCAATCCCAGCTTTCTTCAATTGATGCTCTGCTTAATAGACAGATTGCAGAACTATCAGAACTTGTTGAAAACTTGGCTTCATAAATGTTACCATGCCTGTATCCTTTCATAACAACTTTGCCTCTAGTTTTTCTTACAACTTCACAGTGATCTTCAAAGAAATCCACATGATAACCTATGTCATAGATTTGACTAACACTTAGCAGATTGTGTTTAAGACCTGAGACTAGAGCTACTTTTTCAATGCTAACATTCCCGAGATTGATATTGCCATATCCCAAAGTTTTTCCCATGTTTCCATCTCTATAAGAAACTCATGGGCCAGCTTTCTCCACAAAGTCTGATAGCAGGGCTTTATTTCCAGTCATATGTCCTGAACATCCACTGTCCAAAACTAGGATGTTTTTCCTGTTGCCCTGCAATCACAAAGACCACTAATGATTAGTTTTAAGGACCCAGACTTGATTGGATCCTTTGGCCTTATTAAGTTTGTTAACATTTGCAGCGGATTTAACATCAGAGTTTATGTTAACATTTTTCTTATCAGAATTTACAATATCAGACTTTGCATCAGAACTTACACTAGAAGGAATAATGCTAACTTTCTTTAAAGAAGGTTTTATTTGATAATAATCATAGTACAAACTATGATATTCCTTACAAGTATAAATGGGATGCCATAAACTACCACAATGAAAACAAGGATTTTGTGGTTTAAACCTAACATTTTGACTCTTAACTCCTGATTTAGGAGGTAAAGAATTTATATCCTTATTCTTCCTGCAAAAAGAAGCAAGATGGTTAGTGTTTCCACAGTTATTACATTTCTTTCTAGGAGCATTATGAACAGACATATAATTATTGCTTTTGTTCGCACCTTCCTTTCCGTTCCTATTTTTCCTACGTGGTTTTACCTTGTTTACATCCTTAATCTCTTTCAGCTTGTACTTAGCTGCTTCTTTGTCATTAAGCCTATGTTAACTTCAGATGGTTTATCCTGTTTTAACTTATCAGAAGTTGACTCTGCCTTAACTTTTGTCTCACTATCTTTCATCTTTTCAGAATCAGACTTCACAGTTTAAGCTACAAACTTAACAGGATTTACCTTTGGACTTATTAGTTTGTTTAACAATAATTGGCTTAATTTGTTCAGTTCCTATTTCACTTTTATCATCTCCATAACCTAAGCCCTCTTTCCAGTTTCCACTACTTAGTAAATTCTGTGTGACGCCTTCCAAACCCGGGGTCTAGATTTGGGGGTCACTAGCCAATAAACTATAATAAAATAATCACAGCGAAATAATATAATAAATATGACCCCTTGCATACTCTGGATCGAGCACAGGTTATAGTATGAAACATGCACTAAAACAAACCAAATGTTATTACAAACCATAAGTCTAATTAGTTTTACAATTTATTCAAATTTTATTACAAACCTTTATACTATTCAAGTGTTCCAAACTGTCTACCTGGAAAATACACCAAACTATTTACAAGCACTCGACTTCTGATCAAACTTGGAACTCAAACCTTCTCTGGCTTAGCTGAAAGATTAGAATAATAAACAAGTATGAGCGAAGAGATGCTCAGCAAGTGGTATGAAGTTTATAAGTGAACAACAATAACAATATCTGAGTGAAATCAGAAGCTGATATGAACTTTAAAGTTTAAGCGACAATTTAATCAAGCACAATTATGCACTATGTTGTTCCAGATGATCAGTCACGAAACAACACCGGTATCCCGCGGTCATACCGTAAATATAGGTATCGATATCCCGCAGCCATACCGTACCTATTGGATATCCATAAAAAGGCATATACTCGCCTAGCAAAATATTAGACTTTCGTATAATAGCTCATGCTGGACCGGTGCATCGGCCCCTTACGCTAACCAATAACCAATTCACAAAATCAATTTTGATTAAAGGAGTCAGGATCAATGACATCCTTATCTATTCAACTCCCCATGTCACATGGTCCGGAGTTATCTCAACAACTGATGGTGAAATAACCAGAACAATTAGTTATTCGCTATCTATCGAATCAAAAGATTGGTTCTAGCAGAATGATTGCTAGAATAAGAGAATGCCAATAAATATAGGAGTATTGATATTCAATGCGCTATCAGAGTATTTATAAACAGTTCTTATATTTTGAATATGCAAAACAATAAGCTATTCTGAATTTAGAATAGGGGAGAATACTTGCATGGTATGCTCACTAACTTTTCACTAAAACTATGGCTTATAACTGCTGGCTATCAACTCCGTCTGGCACTTGACCACACTCCTTGCTACTCGATTCTATAAATAAAAGAACTATCTTAATTGACTGAACCAAACTCAATCGACGTAACTATACGGCTTGACATCTACCCGATCGTTTATAACTAGCATGGCATTTTAAAACTGTAAACAGATAGCATGCATATCATGTAACACGTAATCATGGCAATCGTATAACACGTAATCACATAATACATGTAATACATAAGTCAGATCATTAAAAGATACGTCCTAGGGCGTTCAGAATTAAAATCAGGTCAATATTAGCATTTACCGATCAAATACCGACTCAAACTGATACACAAATCAAATGACATTGCAATACAAAAGAAATTAGGTCTCAAAGTTTTTTTTATTAAAAGCGCAATATTTTTCTGAGTCTGTACGCGTTCGTTTCGTATTAGACGGACGAACGGTTTATTTGTTATGAATAAAAAAAGAAATAAATAGAATTAAATCAATTAATAATAATAATAATATTAATTGACTTTTAAATACCAAAATATAATTTTTAAAAGTCTAAAAATAATTTTTAGGAATTATTTCAATTAATTATAGATAATTTACATTTATTTAACTATTTATAAATGAAGTTGATTAAATGATTTTTAATCAATTAATTAAATTCATAAATAATTAACTAAAATGAATTATAAATAATTAAATCAAATTAGATTTTTCAAAATAATAAAAGAAAATAATTTTAGGAATTTAAAATAATTAAGAAAATAAATTTTATAATTTAAGATAATAAATAAATGATTTTTGAAAATAATAAAACAATTTTTGAAATAATTTAAAAAGAAAAGGACAGAAACGGATTTTTGGATTATGTTTATCAGACTTAAGGATCGAACGACAGCAATTTCTGGGGAAAAGGCCGGAAACCGACCGATAGCCGACCGGAATCTGGGTTCGTCCCAGACACCGGCGACACCGCCGTTTCCCGGCGAAGTTCCGGTGAAGTTCCGGCGAAGCAAAACGCTCCCCTTCAGGTTTCTGTTCTGCCATTTTTACTACCCCAATCAGTTCGTGCCTCTACCAGCAACATCACCACGCCAACTGCAGCCACAGTTGATCTACAGTTCGTCTTCTTCGGCGAATTTTCAAGCAAAACCGGCGACCTCGAACCAAACTACCGGAAACCTTCGTTTTCCAACCAAATTCAGTGGTTCAACTACCAAATTAAAGCTTAATTCATTTATAATCTATTCCTAAGCCTCAAAATAACCCAGAATCAAGCATATTTCCAGAAATTCGAGTTGAAAAATCTGATAAACCATAAACCCGAACTTACTCAAATCTCAACCAAAATTAACATATGAATATACTAAATCGATACTTAGGACCCCAGGAACATTAATCAATACTCAAACACACCAAACAATCAATCTATAAGCAAAATTGAATTTAAATAACAAAAAAAATGAAAAAAAAAACAAAATCTCAGAGGGATTAACCTTAGTTGATGATGTTCGTATCAATAACTAGAGCTTGAAGAGAGCTTTAAATCGACTATTCGAGCGTCACAAATGGATCCCGGAATCACCTTCAACTTTTGATTTTAATCTCTGCCCTCAAGAACACCCCCACTTGTTCTTGATTTTCTTTTATTCTATTTTTTTCTAAATTTTTATATAAATAAAATAAATCAATTAATCTGATCAGCTTTTTATACTATTGCAGAAATTGGTACCCTAAAATAATTTAAGGGTGTTTTTATCCCTAAATTATAATAATTAAGCCCCAAAATAATAATTACGGGGAATAATTTTAAAAATGATAAAATACAAAATTAATATCAAAATTCCCCAAAAATTGTGAATAATTCGAAAATACAAAAATAAAGGTTATTTAAAATATGAATAATTTTATAAAAATAAAAAAACCGATTTTGTGGGGTTCGAAGTCTCGGTGGGTCCCGGTCCGTCGACTTTTTGAAAAACGAAAACGATCCCTAAATTACCAGAAAATCCCGAAAACACGTAGAATACATTCGAACGCGCATAAAATGAAATAAAACGATTACCTTAATAAAGACGCTAATAAACACGCGTCCCGATTGCAGATAAATTCATATAATTGTAGTTTGAACGTATATTAATCAATCGAAAAATTTTCTAGCCCGCACGAAAACACACATAACAGCTATAACATCTAATATCATGGCAATAATCACTTTAAAGTTATAAAACACATAATATTTATTTATTTAACATATAATATTCACATAATTTTCCCGGTTATTACATCCTTCCCCCCTTAACAGGATTCTGTCCTCAGAATCTGCTTAAAAAATAAATGAGGATACTTGGATTGCATTTCGCTTTCCAATTCCCAAGTCGACTCTTCAACCTTGGGATTCCTCCACAAGACTCGCACTAAAGACACAGACTTATTCCTAAGCACTCTTTTTTTCTTATCTAAAATCTGCACTGGTTGCTCTATAAAAGATAAATGTTAGGTCCCAATGTGTTTGTAGAAGGGGGGGTTGAATACAAACAGTATCGAATAATCGAATAAATGCGGAATAAAAAATGTGGAATAAAAAATGTGAAACAAAATTCAAGTTAAATAAAAATATTATTAAACTTGAAAGGTGTTACAACAACTGTATCGATTACAAGAAATTAATCTCAAATTAATTATCACAAATTTAGAATAAATTCGACATGAACTTTTTCTATTTTTGCAATAATTAGAATCAAATGCTAAACGCTATTTGAGATTAAGTTCTAGGGATTTTGATCCGCTAGATTGTTACACAAGAGCAAGATAAATAAATCTAGTGGTTTGGATTTAACTTTACAATCTAGAATTTTGATCTTGAATTACAGATGAAAAATGAAATATTTTGCTTTTGTTTCTGCTGTGTTCTTGACTTATTTGTTGGATGATTGTAAGAATGAATGTCTTCTGCTTCTTTTATCAAAACAGCCGAATGGAAATGAACTGCAATGACAATCCCTTGGCTCAGCAAGACAATCGGTAGAACTATCTTTAGAGCTAGCAAGACAATCAGAATGAACTAGCAAGACTTTCGGTAGGACAATCAATTGTCATACCGATTGTCATATTAGTTCAAACAGATTATTTTTGCTGAAACTAAATGGATTTAAATCCTATAATAATTCTGGTAAGACAATCCTTTTGAATTAGCATGACTTTCGGTATGACTATTGATTGTCATACCGATTGTCATACTAATACAATCAGTTGTCTTGATGAATTAAAATAGATTTTTTAAACCAATTTAAATTCTGAAAATTCTTAATATTTATTCAGAATTAATTAATCAATTAATTCAATTAATCAAATAAATTAATCTTTGCAGATATAATTTATTTTCTTAATTAAATTATATGACTTAATTAATTAATAGAGAATTAATACTAATCTTGAGCAGCATCCATTCTTCTGTATATCTTCTGAAAATCACTGAAATATATGAATCAATTCCACCACTTCAATGTTGACACTCGATGTACTGTCTGGTTCATGAGTGACTAACTTCCGTGACGTTTCTTCATGTCTTGACTTTGACACTTTGATTTTCTTCAGATTAAATCCTTGTAATTCTCTGATACCCTGACGAGATCTCTGTCACTTGATTAAATCCACAATCTTGATTTGTATCACTGAGGCATGATCAATTTCTTGAACTTCTTCCAGTGAATTAATTCCTCAAGTCTGTAGATGAACCTTGTTTCTGAATCCTCTGACAGATGTTACTTTGCGAGATCTCTCTGACTGTAGATCCACTATTTACTTATTACATTCTTATTTGAGTTGAGTTAAATCCTCGAATATACAAATAGGCCTATGACATATGACTTATAATTTCCCCCTATTTGTTTGTTAGACAATAACACACAAATACCTAGAGGATAACTCAACTAACAAATAAGAAAAAAATATAAACTGAAATGTAAAGTAAATAGTAGAAAAGTTTCTGGAAGACATTTAACATTTTCCAGATTCCAAGTAGATGTTCCTCTAGACTGAACATATCTTCAAGTAGTTTCATCTTCATCTGTACAACCACATTTCCTATTGAGAAGCACATATCTCTCTTGCTTCTCCCCCTATGAGAATCAACTGAATAAAGAAGATCACCTTCGTTTACCACCTCTCCCATACAATAGGATCCGCAGATAAAAACCAATGGAACTCCCCTAACAGCTTCTTCCCTTACTAGAAAATCACCTCGTGTTTACCACCTCTCCCGTACAATAGGATCCGTAGTTACAAACAACAATGGTGTGGTGTAGTGTACATGTAGGATCTTTTTCTTCCTCCCTGTTATTTCTCCCCCTTAGTTGAGGAATCCTCCAAACTATTACTTAAGCTTTTATCTCCCCCTTAAAGAAGAAATATATGCCGTCATCTGAAGGAGTTCTCATATTTCACTTGGTTGGAAAAGAAATAACAAGTAGTTTCTTTTTTTTTCTTCCTCACTGTGAGTGTGTGATTGTGTTTTAGTGTACCTCACATGTGTTTCACTCTTCTCTCCACTCGTGTTTACACTCATTCTCACAAGTGTATCACTCCTCTCATAGCTCCAAAAATCAGTTGTACCTGCAAGGAAAATCACCTTAGCCATCCTTAAGGAGGTCACAGGTGGTGCAATGGGAGTTCACAAATCCCCATCCTTGTTAAACTCATCAGATAAATCTGAGTCATAATCTACAAGTTGCTAGTTTCCCTTTTTGGGTTCCAGATTTGAATTCTGGGAAGGTAAACAATGATCCAACGAATTTAGCATAAAGATCAAAGTTCCCTTTTAATGTCTGTGAAGACATTTCCCTGTGACTCATCAGGTAATATCTGAATCATTGTCAACAAGTTGCCGATCTGCACCTATGTCAGATCCACTATCCGCAGATGCATCCAGGGGATTTAAGCCTGGGGAGGTAGACACTGACCACTGACATATGGCTTTTGGATCAGTATCCTCTCCTAACACCTATAAAGGCAATTGGTCCACTAACGAACCTTGAACAATCGAATCTGACCTTAAAATGGTCGAAACTCTTATTTCCGTCAACTCATCCTTTGTGTGTATAACCTCTCCTTGTGCATCAAGAATTGTTTATGATTGAAGTGGTGACACTACATCAGATGCCTTGGCCGACAGGCAAAATTCAATAGACGCACCCTGTTGAGAGAATGAATCTAGTAACTGTTTTTATGCCTTTTCAGCCATTACATCTTTTTGAGAAGATGTATGGGGGCTAGCAGTTGTCTCGGTTTAAATACTACTCATCTGTGTACGAGACAGAGCTACTGGGTTGACTACAGAACCTTCCTTATGTGGTGCACTAAGGCACTATCTCCCTCACGCTCATTCATACTATATTTAGTGGTAAGAGAGTGTTGGTTGGTTCTGTTTCTCTGTTTGTCTTTACAGTCTGGGATAGATGTTGTGGGTTTTCAACCTCATGACTGTCAATGAAAGAAAGTCATTGGAGACTGAACCTGTATCACAGAACATATGGTAATAGAAAGAAAGTGATTTACAATAGTGATTTCAAAAGATTTTACATGATATAAGAAATCACTAATGTAGAAAGAAGTTTGAGTTCAATGATAGCATTATCAATATATCACTGCACATATAAAACAATATGATTGTGCCTAGTGATAAGAGAGTTAAAAAATATGACGACTCTACTAGTTCATATTAAACAATAACTTCAGTTAGAGTGCCATACCATGTTCTTGACGATTGCTTGAGTAGTACACT
This sequence comes from Apium graveolens, assembly GCF_009905375.1. Lineage (NCBI taxonomy): Eukaryota > Viridiplantae > Streptophyta > Magnoliopsida > Apiales > Apiaceae > Apium > Apium graveolens. Next base: position 251,169,856 of record NC_133649.1, on the reverse strand, counting down.
AGTTCATACCAACCTGAAGTGAGATTGTGAAGAAGAGATTGCATAGTCCAATAGATCTGCAGCTGCAAAGTCCATGAACTGTGGTGCACTGACTTCCTCTTTTAACTCACCAACCAGGAGTACACTTGTACACATCTTACTAGAGTACAATTCCAAGTGTAATGTGCAGCAGGTGCCTGATATGTCGTAATATTCTCAAGTCTCGTCACTGGTGCTATATGTTAGATATTGCTTCCTGATAATAACCTAGCAAAATATACAAAATTTTACTGATAACATATCCAGCTTGCAAACAGCCATATCCCTCAGATACACCTTTGCTGTTATCTCCAAAGGTAACTCGGGGGCCAGCTTTCTCAATCCATATTTGATAGTAGGGCTCTATCTCCGGTCATATGTCTTGATAATCCACTTGTCAAGAATCCACACTACCGGTTACACCTGTATACTGCCCTGCACTTCAAATGGATTAGACCTTCTTCGGAACCCAAACTTGGTTGGGCCCGGCATACTTATAGAATTGTCCTTTGTCAGGCAAAACAACATTTTTAATTTTAATGGTCTCAACATCCTCAATGACTGAACATTTGACCTTGTAAACAGCCTTAACAAATTTCTGTTTAGGCTTAGGCACAAATGTCTCCTTTCTAGCCTTAGAAGGACTAGCAGTCATAGACCTATCATACTTCTTATTATTCAGATGATGACGAGGAGTAGTCTTATCACTAGAAACATGCTTACCATTAAAATAAGCATACATCAATTTAAAAGCACAAGACATACAATTAGCAACACTACATGCTTTATGAGAGTGATTAATAGCAGGCAATTTACGCATGGTAGACATGGCATTTTTGTTATCCAACTCATGTGTGTCTGAGTTAGTCTTAGTTGCTTTCACAACTTTGACTGGAACTTTCGACACACTCGACTTGGAAACAACCTTCTCATTAGCAAGATCTTCAGCACGTATTTCTTCTTGAATAACAGAAGAGGTCGCATCAAATGGTTCATCAATTGATGCTTTATAGAGGGGTTCATCAACACCCTTAAGCACATGTGGTACCTCCCTCCCTTTAGCACATACATGAGGAGGGGAGTTTATGCCTAATTCTCCAATAGCAGCATTGTAATCATAAGCTATTCCAGATGTTTGATTAACAGCTTGCTTACTATAGACCTCTTTAGCCTTCGAACAAGAATTGAAGTAGGCTCTAACCTTAGTCTCAAGATCGGTGATCTTGTCTTTGAGAATAGTTTCGAGTTTTCTATAACAGTCAACTCTATTCTCTAGAAAAGATACTTGTTCTTTTAATTTGTCTTGATTAATATGCACAAGTCTTAATTCATTGACCTCTTTCTCAAGGTCTGTGATCTGTAAACTTAACAGTTCATTATCATGACGTGTACAATCTAAGTTACCTCTTAGATGATAAACCATTTCAGCATCAGAAAGTTTTACCTCTATTCTTGATGATGAAGCTTTTCCATCAATAGCCATAAGAGCAAGATTTCCTTCTTCTTCATCTTCACTGTCAGTATCATCCCAGCTTCTTCCCTTTGCCAGATAAGCCCTTTCAGAGTTCTTTCTTACTTGCTTTGGCTTCCTACATTCTGTGGCAAAGTGTCCCAACTCATTGCAGTTATTGCATTTAATGGTGCTCCGATCAACCATCCCTGTTTTGTATCCACCACTGCTGGTGTTAGAGGATGAAGATCCACCTTTCTGGAATTTGTTGTAGTTGGACTTGTACTTAAGCTTGAGATTCCTCTTGAATCTGACATTGGAGAATCTCTTGATAATTTGGGCCATTGACTCATCTTCCAATTGCTCCAGCTCTTCCAAGGAATAAAAATCATCACTGGATTGATTTGTAGTAGGAGGATCATATTCTGCTACTATCACATTTTCCTCAGCCTTGGAAAACTGTACCATTCTCTCCGATTGTTGAGATTGTTGTTGTTGTTGACCTTCAGCTATAAGAGCAGTAGATGTGCTGACCATTCTATCTTTCCCGTAGACTTCCTTCTGCTGAATCTGCTCCAACTCATAGGTTTTTAACACACCATAAAGTCTATCCAAAGAAATCTCACTCAGATCTCTAGCTTCTCTAATGGCAGTGATTCTATGTTCAAGATGAGTTGGCAGTGTTAAAAGGAACTTTTTGTTGACCTCCCTGATTGAATAATATTTCCCATTTATGTTCAGGTTGTTGATCAACGCATTGTACCTCTCAAACACTTCAGTAATTCCTTCTCCTGGATTTGATTTAAAATATTCATACTCAGAGGTTAGGATCTCCAATTTGTTCTCCCTAACTTCCTCTGTGCCTTCATTGATCACCTCAATAGTTTCCCACATGTGTTTGGAATTTTTACAGTTCATCACATGTTTGTTCATCAAGGGATCAAGGGAATCAATTAAAATTAATTGAAGGCTGGCATCCAAGGAGGCTTCTTCCTTTTCATCAGGAGTAAAATCTTCAGGATCTTTAGGATATGTTCTGGCTTTGGTGATCACAACATCATCTACTATCACCTCCGGTTCAATAACCATCGGAGTTTTTATCCCCTTCTTTAACAAGTTTGAATATTTGGGATTTGCCACTTGTAAAAACAAGAGCATCTTCTTCTTCCACATAATATAATTCTCTTTATCAAATTGTGGAATTTTAACGGTTCCAACTTTTTGTGAAGTCATTATGAATTTTTGAATAAATAAAAATTCAAGGAGTTGAAAAATCACAAAAGTATAGGATCTTGATTTGTTCGTTAATCAGAAGGCTCTGATACCAAGTGTTAGGTCCCTAATGTGTTTGTAGAAGGGGGGGTTGAATACAAACAGTACCGAATAATCGAATAAATGCGGAATAAAAAATGTGAAACAAAATTCAAGTTAAATAAAAATATTATTAAACTTAAAAGGTGTTATAATAACTGTATCGATTACAAGGAATTAATCTCAAATTAATTATCACAAATTTAGAATAAATTCGACATGAACTTTTTCTATTTTTGCAATAATTAGAATCAAATGCTCAACGCGATTTGAGATTAAGTTCTAGGGATTTTGATCCGCTAGATTGTTACACAAGAGCAAGATAAATAATTCTAGTGGTTTGGATTGAACTTTACAATCTAGAATTTTGATCTTGAATTAAGCAGATGAAAAATGAAATGTTTTGCTTTTGTTTCTGCTGTGTTCTTGACTTGTTTGTTGGATGATTGTAAGAATGAATGTCTTCTGCTTCTTTTATCAAAACAGCCGAATGGAAATGAACTGCAATGACAATCCCTTAGCTCAGCAAGACAATCGGTAGAACTATCTTTAGAGCTAGCAAGATAATCAGAATGAACTAGCAAGACTTTCGGTAGGACAATCAATTGTCATACCGATTGTCATAGTAGTTCAAACATATTGTTTTTGCTGAAACTAAATAGATTTAAATCCTATAATAATTCTGGTAAGACAATCCTTTTGAATTAGCATGACTTTCGGTATGACTATTGATTGTCATACCGATTGTCATACTAATACAATCAATTGTCTTGATGAATTAAAACAGATTTTTTAAACCAATTTAAATTCTGAAAATTCTTAATATTTATTCAGAATTAATTAATCAATTAATTCAATTAATCAAATAAATTAATCTTTGCAGATATAATTTATTTTCTTAATTAAATTATATGACTTAATTAATTAATAGAGAATTAATACTAATCTTGAGCAGCATCCATTCTTCTGTATATCTTCTGAAAATCACTGAAATATATGAATCAATTCCACCACTTCAATGTTGACACTCGATGTACTGTCTGGTTCATGAGTGACTAACTTCCGTGACGTTTCTTCATGTCTTGACTTTGACACTTTGATTTTCTTCAGATTAAATCCTTGTAATTCTCTGATACCCTGACGAGATCTCTGTCACTTGATTAAATCCACAATCTTGATTTGTATCACTGAGGCATGATCAATTTCTTGAACTTCTTCCAGTGAATTAATTCCTCAAGTCTGTAGATGAACCTTGTTTCTGAATCCTCTGACAGATGTTACTTTGCGAGATCTCTCTGACTATAGATCCAGTATTTACTTATTACATTCTTATTTGAGTTGAGTTAAATCCTCGAATATACAAATAGGCCTATGACATATGACTTACAATAAATCTGGTTGAATCTCGATTGGCTCATATTCTATCACATGGTTCGAATCAGGCAAATAACGCTTCAACATTGACACGTGGAACATGTTATGAATATGCTGCATATGAGGTGGTAACGCTAACTCGTAAGCAACCTTTCCCACATGCCTCAAAATCTCAAAAGGGCCAACATAACGCGGACTCAACTTTCCTTTCTTCCCAAATCTTGATAAACCTTTCCAAGGTGAAACCTTCAATAACACTGCTTCTCCAATTTCAAATTATATATCCTTCCTAGTAGGATCAACATATTTGCGTTAACAGTCTTGAGCTGCTACTAATCATTTCCGAATGAGTTCTATTTTCTCTTTCGTCTGCTGGATCAATTCTGGACCCAAAATCTTTCTCTCACCTACTTCTTCCCAACATATTGGAGATCTGCATCTTCTCCCGTATAAAGCTTCATAAGGCAGCATTCCAATGCTGGCATGATAACTGTTATTGTAGGAGAATTCAACTAATGGCAAATGTTCGTCCCAACTTCCTTCAAAATCTAGCGCACATACCCTTAGCATATCTTCTATAGTCTGAATCGTCCTTTCACTTTGACCGTCTGTCTGCGGATGATACGCGGTACTCATGTTCAGCTTCGTTCTGAGACAATCTTAAAAACTTCTCCAAAATATTGAATTAAATCGAGGATCTCTGTCTGAAACTATGGATACTGCAACTCCATGTCGTGTCACAATTTCCTTAAGATATAACCGAACTAATTTATCCATTGAAAATCTCTCGTTGATAGGAAGAAAATGCGTTGACTTCGTCAATCTGTCGATAATAACCCAAATAGCATCATGATTTGCTCTGGTCCTCGGTAATCCAACCACAAAATCCATCGCGATATGTTCCCACTTCCATTCCGGAATGTCCAATGGTTGTATTAGTCCACTGGGTCTTTGATGTTCTGCTTAGACTCGCTGGCAAGTGTAACACTTACTTACCCATTCTGCAATTTCCTTCTTCATGCTTGGCCACCAAAAATTTTCTCTTAAGTCTCTGTACATCTTCGTACTCCCGGGATGAATTGAGTATCTAGAATTGTGAGCATCTCGAAGAATTTCATCTTTCAGCTCGGCTACGTTGGGTATCCATATTCTGGAAGAAAATCTTAATATTCCTTTATCATCCTTTTGAGTCCATATTTTTTCTCCTGTTATATTGTCTCATTCATGGCTCATGACTTCTTCCTGGCATCTTCTTATCTTCTCTAATAGTTCTGGTTGAAAAGACATTGCACACAATATATCTGTAGACATACTTGGGGTACTGACTTCTATTTCAAGCTTCTCAAATTCCTTGATCAATTCTTCGGATGAAATTATCATGTTTAACCTTTCTTTTCTGCTGAGAGCGTCGGCCACCGCATTTGCTTTACCTGGATGATAGTTGATGGTACAGTCATAGTCTTTGATCAATTCGAGCCATCTTCTTTGCCTCATGTTCAATTCCTTCTGGGTAAAGATATATTTCAAACTCTTATGGTCCGTATAGATCTCGCACTTTTCTCCATAAAGATAATGCCTCCATATTTTCAATGCAAATACTATAGCTGCCAATTCAAGATCATGAGTTGGATACTTTTCTTCAGGTGGTTTCAACTGTCTTGAAGCGTAAGCTATCACCTTGTCATGCTGCATCAAAACACACACCAATCCTTTGTATGACGCGTCACTGTAGATCACAAAGTTTCCTTGATCATCTGGTAAGACTAGCACTAGTGAAGATACTAATCTATTCTTTAATTCTTGGAAACTTTCCTCGCACTTCTCGTCTCATTCAAATTTCTGATTCTTCCTGGTGAGCTTTGTCAACGGCGTAGCTATCTTTGCAAAATCTTGCACGAATCTTCTGTAGTAACCTGCCAGTCCCATGAAACTTCTTACTTCCGTTGGTGTCTTTGGTCTCTCCCAGTTGATTATGGCTTCAATCTTTGCTGGATCCACTTCCACTCCTTTATTGCTAATCACGTGCCTAAGAAATCGTACTTTTTTAACCAAAATTCACACTTGGAAAACTTTGCGTACAATTTCTCCTGTCAGCAGTATCTCCAGAACTATCCTCAAGTGCTCTGCGTGCTCCTCTTCTGTTTTGGAATAGATCAAGATGTAATCTATGAACACAATCACGAATTTATCCAAATATTTCTTGAATACTCGATTCATCAGATCCATGAAAGCTGCTGGTGCGTTGGTTAATCCAAATGCCATTACTAGAAACTCATAATGCCCATATCTGGTTCTGAATGCGGTCTTCGGAATGTCTTCTGGCTTGATCTTCAGTTGATGATATCCAGCCCTTAAATTTATCTTAGAAAACCATACAGAGCCTCTCAATTGGTCAAATAAATCATTGATCCTTGGCAATGGGTACTTATTCTTAATGGTCAGCTTATTCAGTTCCCGATAGTCAATACACAGTCACATACTCCCAGTCCTTCTTCTTGACAAATAGTACTGGTGCGCCTCACGGGGATACACTGGGTCTTATAACTCCTTTCTCCAAAAGATCTTGCAGTTGAGTTGCCAATTCTTTCATCTCCACTGGTGTCATCCGGTACGGAGCTTTAGAAACTAGTTCTGTTCCGGGTGCTAGATCAATTGCAAACTCAATTTCTCTATCGGGAGGTAATCTTAGTAGATCATCTGGAAAGACATCTAGAAATTTGTTGACAACTGGAATCGCTTCTAGTGCTGGAACTTCTTTGCTGGTGTCTACCACATGGGCCAAATACGCCTCGCAATTTTGACGCAATAACTTTTTCACTTGAGCTATTGTTAAGAACTTCTTCTCTTGCTTATTTCCTCGAAATACCACTTTCTTCTTACTATCCAAGGTCTGAAGTCTCACTTTCCTATGCTTACAATCAATCTGAGCGTTATTTTCGGACAACCAATCCATTCCTAAAATAACATCAAATTCTCCCAACTTAAAAGGTATCAAGTTGGCATAGAAATAATGTCCTCCTATCTCAATATCACACTTCGGGCACACTCGGTTGACGGAAACTTGGTCCTTATTAGCTAATTCTATCATTAATGCTTGTTCTAACAACTTAACTTCGCAATGCAGTTTATCGACAAAATCTTGAGAAATAAATGACCTTGTAGCTCCAGAATCAAATAAAACTTTAGCATCTACGGAGTTGACTGGAAACGCACCTGCAACCACGTCTGAACTCTGAACAGCATCCTTTATGGTCATATTGAATGTCCTGGCCTTTGGCTGATTCTTTGTTGGTGCCCCCTCAATCCTTGGCACACCCTGAGAGGATGGTCCTGTGATCTGTGGTATATTTGCACCTTGAGCTTGCTCTTTACAATTGTTGGCGTAATGACCTGTCTTCCCGCACAGAAAACATGTAACTTCTGGCATCTAATTGCGGCACTCATATACATGATGTCCCTTCATATTGCACTTGTAGTACACAGAATTAGCTTTGCAAACCCAGAATGTTTTCTGCCATAAAACTTACAATATGGCATTGGTGGATGATTGGGCCTCTGCTGATTTGAATTCTGAAAACGGTTACCTTGTCCTCCATTTCCTAATTGTGGTCTCTTGAATCCCACATTCCTATTACCCTGAAATCCTGGCCTTTTGTTGAAACGGCCCTGAAAATTACTTGGCTGTTGACCTCCTTCTGAGGTTTCTATTTTCCTTTTCTTCCCATCCTTTCCTTCCTGAGACATGTCACTCCTACTTTCAATCACCATTGCTTTCTGAACCACTGCCACATATGAAGTTAACTCAAACATGGCCAATCTGTTCTGAATCCAAAACTTCAACCCCTGTTCAAACCTTCTTGCTTTCTTTTCATCTATATCGACCTGGTCTTGCACGAACCTTGCTAACTTAGTAAACTTAGCCTCGTACTCAGCCACAGTAAGATCACCTTGGGACAGGTTCAAGAACTTAATCTCCATTTGATTCTTCATATACCTTGGGAAATACTTCTCCAGGAACAGCTCTGTGAATCTCTCCCAAGTTATAAACTCACCTCCTTCCAATGCTCTCGTGGATTCCCGCCAATAGTTCGCCTCACCCTTCAGAAATTAGCTTGCAAACTTGGTCTTCTGCTCAGCTCCTGCTCTGACTAATTCAAAAGCCTTTTCCATTTCCTTGAGCCATGCATTGGCTTCCACAGGATCAGCACTTCCCTTGAACTCAGGTGGCTTCACAGCTTGGAACTGCTTAAAAGTCACTGAAGGTGCTGTTGCTGCTTGTTGCTGCTGTTGTTGTTGTTGCTGTTGTTATTGCTGCTGTTGTTGTTGCTGCTGTTGTTGTTGATGCGTAAGATGTAACATCTGCTGCTGCATCAGTCCCAACATCTGGACAATCACTGGATCCATCCGACTCTCGGTATGATCCTATCCTGAATTATTCCTTCTCTTTGGTGCCATTATTCTGGTAAGAAAACAAGCAACTTATATAATAATCTGTCAAGCATTGTGTCAAATATGTAGCAATTCTTTAGCATATCAAAATTTATCTCTTCTCAAAATATCATAAACTTGCTACCATATTAACACAAGCGACATGATTATCACATAATCCTGCTTATTATCTCGAGAATAATAACACGAAGAAAATTGATGAAAAATTATTCAAACCTTTTAAACTTTTGCTCCAAATCTCAAATAAACCAACAAACAGTGGATAGGGTTGCAACACAACCTTCCAACCTCTCTTCCAACACTTCTTACCATTCTCAAAACCAACAAAATAGCAGGGCAATAACACAAAGGTCTAAGGCTAAACAAAAAACAGGAAACCTAAATAACTTAACTATAACCCAGCCCAATAACCTAAATTTAACCCTATAAGAGCTAAACTACACGCACCTATCTTATGTGATCTTCCTATGACTCATTTATGACAATCCTAATCCTGTTTTAGTGACCATAACCTGTAGCTCTGATACCAACCTGTGACGCCCTCCAAACCCGGGGTTTAGATTTGGGGGTCACTAGCCAATAAACTATAATAAAATAATCACAGCGGAATAATATAATAAATATGACCCCTTGCATGCTCTGGATCGATCACAGGTTATAGTATGAAACAGGCACTAAAACAAACCAAGTGTTATTACAAACCATAAGTCTAATTAGTTTTACAATTTATTCAAATTTTATTACAAACCTTTATACTATTCAAGCTTCCCAAACTGTCTACCTGGAAAACACACCAAACTATTTACAAGCACTCGACTTCTGATTAAACTTAGAACTCAAGCCTGCTCTGGCTTAGCGGAAAGATTAGAATAATAAACAAGTATTGAAAGGCATATGTCATAGCCTACTCGTTTATTCCGAGTATTTAACTCAACTCAAATAAGAATGTAATAAGTAAATAGTGGATCAATCGTCAGAGAGATCTCACAATGTAACATCTGTCAAAGAATAAAGAAACATTGTTCATCTGCAGACTTGAAGATTCACTGGAAGAAGTTCAAGAATTTGATCATGCCTCAGTGATATAAATCAAGATCGTGGATTTAATCAAGTGACAGAGATCTCGTCAGGGTATCATTTATTACAAGGATTCAATCAGAATATCAAAGTCAAGACATGAAGAAACGTCACGGAAGTTAGTCACTCATGAACCAGACAGTACATCGAGTGTCAGCATTGAAGTGGCGGAATTGATTCATAAGTCTCAGTGACTTTCAGAAGATTGTCAGAAGAATGGTTGCTGCTCAGGGTTAGTATTAATTCTCTATTAATTAATTAAGTCATATAATTTAATTAAGAAAATAAATTATATCTGCAAGGATTAATTTATTGATTAATTGAATTAAATTGGTTAATTAATTTAGAATTAATATTAAGGATTTACAGAATTTTAATTGGTTAAAATCTGTTTTAATTCTAAAAAGACAACTAATTGTACTAGTATGACAATCGGTATGACAATTGATAGTCATACCGAAAGTCATGCTAATTCAGTTGACTGTCTTGATGGAATTATTATTTAGATTAAAATCACTTATTAATTCAGTAAGACAATTTCATTTGTACTACTATGACAATCGGTATGACAATTGATTGTCATACCGAAAGTCTTGCTAGTTCATTTTAATTGTCTTGCTAGCTCTAAAGATTGTCACACCGAAAGTCTTATTGGACAAAGGATTGTCATACCAGTTCATTAATCTCGGCTGTGTTGTTTAAAAGAAGCAGAAGACCAGTTCAAAGAAAACCAATCTAACAGAACACAATACAAGAACAAAAGATAAAAGCAGCAGAAAAACATTACATCTCATCTGCAACTTCAAGATCAATTTCTAGATTGTAAAGTTAAATCCAATCAACTAGAAATACTTATCTTGTTCTTGTGTATCTATCTAGCGGATTAAAATCCCTAGAACTTAATCTCAAATCGCATTTAGCATTTGATCTTTTAATTACAAAAATAGAAAAAGTTCATGTCGAATTTATTCTAGATTTGTAATAATTGATTTGAGATTAATCCCTTGTAACCGATACCATAGTTGTAACACATTTCAAGTTTAATAAAAGTTTTATTTAACTTGAATTTTGTTTCACAATTTTATTCCGCATTTTATTCGATTAAACGGTATTGTTTGCATTCAACCCCCCCTTCTACAAACAAATTGGGACCTAACAAGTATGAGTGAAGAGATGCTCAGCAAGTGGTATGAAGTTTATAAGTGAACAACAATAACAATATCTGAGTGAAATCAGAAGCCGATATAAACTTTAAAGTTTAAGCGACAATTTAATCAAATATAATTATGCACTATATTGTTCCTGATGATCAGTCATGAAACAGCACCGGTATCCCGCAGTCATACCGTAAATATAGGTATCGATATCCCGCAGTCATACCATACCTATTGGATATCCATAAAAAGGCATATACTCGCCTAGCAAGATATTACATTTTCGTATAATAGCTCATGCTGGACCGGTGCCTCGGCCTCTTACGCTAACCAATAACCAATTCACAAAATCAATTTTGATTAAAGGAGTCGGATCAATGACATCCTTATCTATTCAACTCCCCATGTCACATGGTCCGGAGTTATCTCAACAACTGATGGCGAAATAACTAGAACAATTAGTTATTCGCAAATCTCAATTCAAAGTTTCACTGTATAGAGTATATCTGGATAGTATAGTTATTCACTATCTATCGAATCAAAAGATTGGTTCTAGCAGAATGATTTCTAGAATAAGAGAATGTCAATAAAAATAGGAGTATTGATATTCAATGCGCTATCAGAGTATTTATAAACAGTTCTTATATTTTGAATATGCAAAACAATAAGCTATTCTGAATTTAGAATAGGGGAGAATACTTGCCTGGTATGCTCACTAACTTTTCACTAAAACTCTGGCTTATATTTGCTGGCTATCAACTCCGTCTAGCACTTGACCACACTCCTTGCTACTCGATTCTATAAACAAAAGAACTATCTTAATTGACAGAACCAAACTCAATCGACGTAACTATACTTCTTGACATCTACCCGATCGTTTATAACTAGCATGGCATTTTAAAACTGTAAACAGATATCATGCATATCACGTAACACATAATCATGGCATTCGTATAACACATAATTCATGTAATACGTAAGGCAGATCATTAAAAGATATGTCCTAGGGCGTTCAGAATTAAAATCAGGTCAATATTAGCATATACCGATCAAATACCGACTCAAACTGATACACAAATCAAATGATATTGCAATATTTTTCTGAGTCTGTATGCGTTCGTTTTGTATTAAAATAAGAAATAAATAGAATTAAATCAATTAATAATAATATTAACTGACTTTTAAATACCAAAATATAATGTTTAAAAGTCTAAAAATATTTTTTATGAATTATTTGAATTAATTATAAATAATTTACATTTATTTAACTATTTATAAATGAAATTAATTGATTAAATGATTTTTAATCAATTAATTAAATTCTTAAATAATTAACTAAAATGAATTATAAATAATTAAATCAAATTAGATTTTTGAAAATAATAAAATAAAATAATTTTAGGAATTTAAAATAATTAAAAAAATAACTTTTAGAATTTAAGATAAGAAATAAATGATTTTTGAAAATAATAAAACAATTTTTGAAATAATTTAAAAAGAAAAGGACAGAAACAGATTTTTGTATTCTTTTTATCGGACTTAAGGATCGAACGACGGCAATTTCTGAGGAAGAAGGTCGGAAACCGGCCGGTAGCCGACAGGAATTTGGGTTCGTCCCAGAAACCGGCGATACCGCTGTTTCCCGGCGAAGTTCCGGCGAAGCAAAATGCTCCCTTCAGGCTTCTGTTGTGCCGTTTTTACTACCCCAATTCGTTCGTGCCTCTACCAGCAACATTACCACACCAACTGCAGCCACAGCTGATCTACAGTTCATCTTCTCTGGCGAATTTTCAAGCAAAATCGGCGACCTCAAACCAAACTACCGGAAACCTTCGTTTTCGAACCAAATTCAGTGGTTCAACTACCAAATTAAAGCTTAATTCATTTAGAATCTGTTCCTAAGCCTCAAAATAACCCATAATCAAGCATATTTCCAGAAATTCGAGTTGAAAAATCTGATAAACCATAAACCCGAACTTACTCAAATCTCAACCAAAATTAACATATGAATATACTAAATCGATCCTTAGGACCCAGGAACATTAATCAATACTCAAACACACCAAACAATCAATCTATAAGCAAAATCAAATTTAAATAACAAAAAAAAATGAAAAACACAAAATCTCAGAGGGATTAACCTCAGTTGATGATGTTCTTATCAATAGCTAGAGCTTGAAGAGAGCTTTAAATCGACTATACGAGCGTCACAAACGGATCCCGGAATCACCTTCAACTTTTGATTTTAATCTCTGCCCTCAAGAACACCCCCACTTGTTCTTGATTTTCTTTTATTCTATTTTTTTTCTGAATTTTTATATAAATAAAATAATCAATTAATCTGATCGGCTTTTTATACTATTGCAGAAATTGGTACCCTAAAATAATTTAAGGGTGTTTTTATCCCTAAATTACAATAATTAAGCCCCAAAATAATAATTACGGGGAATAATTTTAAAAATGATAAAATACAAAATTAATATCAAAATTCCCCAAAAATTGCGAATAATTCGAAAATACAAAAATAAAGGGTATTTGAAATATAAATAATTTTATAAAAATAAAAACATGGATTTTGTGGGGTTCGACGTCTCGGTGAGGTCCCAGTCCGTTGATTTTTGAAAAATGGAAATGATCCCTTAATTACCAGAAAATCCCGAAAACACGTAGAATACATTCGAACGCGCATAAAATGAAATAAAACGAGTACCTTAATAAACACGCTAATACACACGCGTCCTGATTGTAGATAAATTCATATAATTGTAGTTTGAACGTATATTAATCAATCGAAAAATTTTCTGGCCCGCACGAAAACCCACATAACAGCTATAATATCTAATATCATGGCAATAATCACTTTAAAGTTATGAAACACATAATATTTATTTAATTAACATATAATATTCACATAATTTTCCCGGTTATTACATTCTAAGTTGTTCTGCCAGAGTTAGTCCAAGTCCTGATAATTTCTCTTTCCTTTTCTAACTGAGTTTTTAGAGATTGATTCAATTTTAACACTTCATCTCTAACATAAAAAGCATCATCTCTTTCTTTCTGAGTTTGATGGAACATAACCGACTCTTTTTCTAAATAGTCATTCCTTTTCTTAAAAGCCAGATTTTCAGAAGTTAACCTATCACATGTTAAAGTCTGATCTCTATAGCTAATGAATATGGTTTTAAGATAAGATCTCAACTCAGTAATATCATCAGTATGATAAGCATAAGTTGTTTGAGGTACCTTTAACTCAGCAGCTTCAGAACTGCTATCAGCATTTTCCATCAAGGTATAGTGCACCTCATTTTCAGAATCAGAAGTGTCTGTCCAGCTTTTCTTCTTTGTGACAAGTGCCTTGACTTTGTCACCTTTTCCTTTCTTGCAATCAGGAGATATGTGGCCTTTCTCACCATAATTGTAGCATTTAACATTTGAGTAATCTCCTCTGTCATACTTTCCTGCTTTGCCTTCAGATTTACTGAATCCCTTCTTATCAGAACTTCCACTTTTCCTGGAAAATTTCTTTCCCCTTCTAAATTTCCTGTAGGCTATCTTTGTGATACCCTTCATCATAAGAGCACACAATTTCATCATCTCCGCATCAGCATCCATCTCAGATAGACTTTCAGTTTCTGAATCCTCATCACTATCAGAACTTGACGACTCAGTATCAGACTTTGTGATGAGAGCCTTTCCTTTTCCTTTCTTTGAGACAGCCACTTTGGGGGATTCCTCCTCAGCCTTAAAAACAACTGTTCTTGACTTTCTCCCATGTCTCTTGCTTCTTTGATCCATCTCAAGTTCATGAGTTTTGGGCATACCATAAATTTCATCAAGAGTAGTTTCATCAAGAGCATAGTTATTTCTTATAGTAGTTGCCTTCAAATCCCAACTTTCAGGAAGAGCTAAAAGGAATTTAAGATTAGTATCTTCAAGATCATATTCCTTATCCACCAGTGACAGATCATTCAAGAGTTTGACAAATCTGTCATATAAACCAGTTAATGACTCATCACATTTTGAGTCAAAGTGCTCAAGTCCTCCTGTTCTTCTTAATTGCATTAGTTCCCTGGCATCTTGTTTCCAAGGCATCCATATCTGCTTTGCAGTCTTGCAGTTTATTACCCTGTTCGACATGACATTATCAATGGCACTATGCAGCAAATGCCTTACCTTTGCATCCTTGGCAATAGATGAGATATCTTCAGCTGTATATTCACTTTTTTCCTTTGGTACAGTCATTGTTGGCTGATCTACAACTACAACAGAGAGATTGGTTGGCTTATGTGGTCCTTCATTAATTCTGTCAAGGTATTCTGGATCTGTATCTTCCAGAAACATAGTCATCCTCACTTTCCATATGGGATACTCAGAAGGTTTCAGTATGGGAACCCTAATAGTCTCATATCTATTATGGATTTGAGTTTTTGGAGTTCCTTCAGTTTTGGTGGGCTTGGTTGGAGTTTGTTCTTCTTCAGACATGATTGTTTGGATCTTTACAGTATTTGTGTTAACAAATAAGCTCTGATACCACTTGTTAGGTCACACACACTGTAGAAGGGGGTTGAATACAGTGTATACTACAATCAAATCGAATTAAGAACACAAGTATGAAACACAGAATAATCTTATTAATAAAACAGTATTACAATGGAACTGTTCTCTCTCAGTGATGAACAAATATCACGAGAGCTGCTAGGGTTACAATGAATAATATTCTCGATAATGATAACACATATAGTGTAAACCCTATGGTGTGTTTATATAGACACACAGTTACAAGATAATCTTCTAATTGATATCGAATATAAGTCTGCATCCTAAAATATATCAATTAGTTATCTTTTCCTCCAAGTATTCTATTATTTATAGAATTCTTCTCCATGCATATCTCTTCTTGTTTTAGTCTTGATCTTCTTTCCTTTCAATCAGCCGCCTTCCTTTTCTGAATGTCTTCTTAAGTCCTGATATTATCTTCTGATAAATATCTTCTGATATCTTAAGTTCTAATAACTTAAGTTCTGATATCTTAAGTTCTGACTTCAGTATAAGTACTAATTTCCAGTTAAGTCCTGATTTGTCATGTTATTCAAGATCTGAAAACTAAACATAAATCATTATTAGACATGACATCACAAATATATCTAACACAACATATTCCCAACATCCGTGTTTTAATATTTTCGATCCAGAGTACGGTTTTACCCGTGTGGGTTCCGGCATAAAATTTTTGATACAATATTCATTTTGGTATATCGATAAAACCTGTATTTTTGAGAAACGGGATATTTGATGAAACTAATATATTATCTTCTCGTAATTCGTGTAACCAAAGTGCTGAGACCAAGATTGTATTTATGAAAAGCCTGGTTTTGATAATTATCTTAAAACCGGTACCGAATTGGATCAATTTTGTTAATACTTAATGATTAAATATTCTATTTTTATATCTGGCATGATCCAACGGGGTTCTAATTTCTCGTAAATATAAATAGTTGAATTTCTAATTTATTTCTCATAATTATCCACAAATATTCATAAAAATTAGATAAAGGTGATTTGATTAGAATGATTTGTTCTTCATCTTCAAACTGCGATATCTAGCGATCTGAAGATCCGTTGTTGACGTTCTTGTAACCAATCTGAAGCTTCTTCCATGATCTATAATCTCATACCCATATCATCGAATAAAATAAGCGTCTTGGAAAAAAATGAGTTTTCGTCATTGTTCTTGAATTTGGATTCCTGGGTTGTGCTGATTATTGATTGTTTATGATGGTATATTAAGCTTTATCATGATCGTTAGAGTTGATTTGTGTATAAACTCATATTATTTGGTTCCTGATTGATATAAGTTGAGTTTTGTTTTTTCTTCATTTTTATTTTTGATTTTTCCAAATTAATCGTGTTATAGTTATTGATTTTGACTGTGTGGTTGAGTTTGTCTGAATCTCAGCTTTAATTTCATATATCAATCATCAAATTTCGTCAAGTATGTTGTGAAATCGAAGTTTCTGAATTGTTCATCGGAAAATTCATAAGTTGTGATCGGAAGATTGCGTTTTGGAATGGTTTTGGTGATGTTATGGCCTGAATCGTGTTTCTGGATTGTTTGGATATAAAAATGCCAGCAATCACGCAAATCGGAGATCATTGGGGCTGTTATGGTTTTGCCGGAGTTTACAAGGTAGCTGGAATTCTCGCCAGTTTCTGGGTTTTCCAGAAATCCGGCATGTTGTTCTTGGCAACCCGGATTCTCCTGGAAACCCGAAACCCAACCCATTTTACTTTTAATTTGACCCGATTTTAATCCATTTACCTCCATTTCAGTTTTAGGAAATCTGTTAGTGCTGATTTTGATTTAAAAATAATTCAGAAATTCCTTATTTAATTTCTAAAATTCATTTTTAATTCCAAAAATCATTATTTTAATTCTAAAAATTATTTTTAATTCAAAAATAAATCTAAATTAATTAATTAATTAATTTTAGTTAATAATTAATTATTTAATTAGTCAATTTATTTAAATATTAATTGATTTAATTAGTTATTAATTAGTTTTAATTGATTATTTAATTGGATTTAATTATTTTTTTATTTAAAAATTTCAAAAAATAGTTTCGAGCTTTAAAATATTTTTCTAAATTATGTTCAAGGCTCGATAATTATTATTAAACGATTTTAAAGCCAATTTTTGGTATTCAAACCTTGTTATTTATTTATAAAATGATTCTAGTACTCGTTTTAATTCCGAAAAATGTTCAAAAATTCATATAAAATGCCCGAAAAATCATTTTAATCCCGGACCTTCTTTGAAAAATTATTTTTATCAAATACCTTGTGTGCTATGTGCTATGTGCTATCTGATTAATGTGTTATATGCCTATGTATTTATTTTTTGATTATTTTGGTCAACTTTTAATTCGTACGTCGGATTTGGGTGAAATGAAGGGTAGATAAAAGCTTATGGCAATCATGTGACGAATAGAATAAAATGAGATTGAATGTTGATGGATACTTATGATGCCTAGCAGAGTAAGCGAGACATAGAAAAAGAAAGCAGGCGGTCAGAAAATAGAACTAATGCGTAGAAAAGAGAGCAAGTGATCAGTGAATAGAAGCAAGACATAGAAAAAGTAGACAAGTGGTTGTTGAATAGAAGCGTTAGAGGAGTGCAAGTGAAGTTGGAATCATTTGTGATAAGGCAAGTACTACTGAACCTTTCTCGAGATATATTACAAATATTTTCTAAACTTTATCGTGACATGTTACTTGAATTCAAATTAAAGTTCTGTTTTATATTATAAGTGCTTTGAATCATTCAACCTCGAACCCTGATCATATCATTTGATCTCTGAGCTATAAGCCTTATTCCTCGTAAACTACCGGCTGTTCATTTTCCCAGATATTAAACCATACAAATACGATACCACCCCATAAATATATATACACCATATACCAAATATTGGAACAGGATTACTTGAACATACAAAGAAACTTATGTACTCTATAATACCTTGTGATATTAAATATCACACCTTGTATAATCATTAAACCAATGTTCATCTAATACTTGATTCTTCAACTGGCTTGAAGCCATTTTCATACATATATCTTGATATCCCCTGGTAATACTCATGAATTTCTTTATACTCTGAGATAAATATTTTGCCAATGTTAATCATGAATCTGTTTTATTGAATTACAATGTTTATCATATTGAATTATTTTAGAATTGGATAGTTTTCTTTATGTGGACCAGATTCATGGTCAGACCAGATTTGTGGTCGAATCAGGCCAATATGTGCCTTGGATCCAGTTTATAGAGTCGTGTGCCTTGCTCGGGGTCAGTGCGTGACTGATCATCACCCTAACCTTGGTTTTAAAATTAAAAATGAATATCCAATTCTAATGATTATTTGACAACAAATTTTGTTCCTCTAAATCATACCAATTGATCATTGTTTAACCTCGGTTATTGTTATTATGACTTGTTGATCTAGTTATCTCACTATTGCGGATCTGTTTATGTATTCTACAGTTAAAAAGAAAATGGTTGATATCGAGGTTTCCCAGTCTAGTGTGCGAGCTAGGATTCTAGGTTGAGTTGGATCGAGCTAGCATGAGCTTTATATTGTAGTTGAGTTATGCAAGATTATAAAAATAATTTTATTATCAGTTGTAAGTTAAACTAGTTGGGATTTGGTACGTTGTAATAAAAGTTAAGGTTGTTGCTTGTTTTCATACTTTAACCTGCTGCGATCCGTGGTTGTGTAAAGAAGGGTCATTGCTTATAATATTTTATATTCATGTTTATATATTGTATGTGTGTTGTGAACCCCAAACTTCTGACATGGGTTTAGAGGGCGTCACAGATACTATATATATTGTGGACTTATTGAGCAATTATGGCTCACACTTGTTGTTAATCACTTTTATCTTTCAGTAAAGCTTGAGAATGCAGCCTATTCACACCAGGGTAGTAAAGAAGCGAGTAAAATGCTGGACCCTCTAGCACCAAGAGTGCTACTCCCAATCCAGGAAGAGAGCTTTGAACTACCAGAACAGGTTCAGCTTGTATAGTTCTTGTGTGTGTTTAAATAAAATGAAACTAATTTTAAAACATGTTTGAACAGTTGGGTTGTAATAAATAAAGATGTTTTGTAAGATTTTAAATTTGAGAATGTAATAATAGTATTGTTGTGTTCTTGTCTTCATACCTTAACCTTAAAGACCCTGAGTAGTAGTAAGAAGGGGTTAGATGTATGTTTATACAATTATGTTACAGGTTAATTTATATTGATAATGCAAGTAACCCCCAGATCTAGACCCTGGATTTGGAGGATGTTAAAAATATAATTTTGATTATTTAGTTAAAGTTTTGAGTAATAAATATTTACATTATTTATTAAATGGATATTATTTTCAAATATTCATAGGAATTAATTTCAATTATTTTCTTTAAATATATTCAGTTAGGTCCTTAATACAACTATAGAGGGGGGTGAATATAGTTTATGCAGCTAAATCGAATTAAGCACTCAACAGGATAAACAGTTTTGTATTGAATGATAAAAACTGATTACAAATTAATCTCTCAAAGGACGACCGGATATCCTTGAGAGCTGCTAGGTTACACAAAAGATATATCAATACGCGACACATAAAGTGTTAACCTAATATGTGCTTATATACTGCACAGCTACACAATCAAATAAGGAATCCTATTCTATTACAATAAGGAATCATAAATATATCCTTAATTTAATTGATAATAGAAGTAAACTCCTTTGAATTTACCGACTTGAATTCTGCAAACTCTTTCCATCTTCGATATCTCCTGATGTTTAGCTGTAGTGACCAAATACAGATGTCAATTACTGATCAGCAAATGTTGATAATAAATGCTGATGACGTCACCTTTTGCTAAAGTCTGATATCAAATGCTGATTATAATCTCTGATAGTTTATAAACTGATATCATCAATTTCTTCTAACAATCTCCCCCAACTTGTGCATTATAAAATATGGACAAGTTCTAAATTGATGATGTCAAAAACTATCTAAATGCAGAAATTCAATCAGATAATCTTTTTTACTGTTAGTGCTTCTAAACTTTATCTTCAGTCTTGAACTTCAGTACAATCTGGAGCTTCATAGAGGAGTTTATTGAGTAGTTGTCTTTCAAGAACATTTACAAACATTTGCATTTGTTGTTTGATATCCTTGAGCTCTTCTGTAGATTCATTATTCTGATAAACAGCTGCTCTGAGATCATGTAAATTTGATTTTCCAAGTGCCAAGTCATCCAGTTCCAGAAATTTAATCTTCTTCCCATTAGGATTAAAAGTAAGAACTTCTCTTCCTAGAGACTTAACCACTTTGGCTCCTCCGATAGGCATATCAACATTATGTCCAGATTTATGAATGTACTTTGGAATATAATTGGACTTGTATGTCATTCCTCTCTACTTCATGTGTACTAAGTTCTTCAAAAATTCAGACCATCTAGCAGTAGTAGAGTTGGTTACCTTGAGTAAAGTAGTGATGAATTCCAACTCCTGCCATGGTTTATTCTTCAAATTCTCTTGAGTGAGCCTCAACTGTTAGTGTTTGTGCCCTAGAGACAACACTATGATGTTTTAGTTTAAGACATATGGATTATTAATGTTTATGTTCTATCAATTATTCCCTTTATAATTTATTAATTCTTAATTTACTGTGATATAAATGTTAAATTAATAAATGTCCTTGGAATATGATATGAAATTGTATATCTCTAAGTACGTGACTTAGAAATGAGATTATGAAAATAGTATCAATATTTCTAAAGGTCCCTAGTTGAGTATTATTATTAAGGAACAATAATAATGCATTAAGACAGGTGTGTTTTTTGACCGATGATCACATCTCATTGATCATAGGTATAGTGATATTAAAGTAAAAAACATAGGCATATGTAAATGTACATGGTGCTGGACAAACCCGATGTGAGATTCTACGTGTCTGTTGTGTCATAAGTAATTCTCAGAGTGATAATGATGTAATGGTCCTTAGACCTGAAGTCATTATATTTCTAAACGAGAATTAATATACATTGATTCCATTAAAAGTTATCCTTGACCGGGTAATGATAAAAGTGGACATTGGGTATATTATGAATCGTATGAGAAATATGAATAATCTAGATGGGATTTAACCCTCCTATTTTAGGAGTGATATTATTGGCCTCTTGTGTGAGCTAGACTATGTAATGCGTGGTCACGCTCAAATGTTAATTTGATATGATAGTCTACTCATTGATCAAGGAAACTTGGATTAAACTATGATGAGGATGACACATTACATGCCTCTAGTTTAATCTATAATATTTGGTTAAAGGGATTATATTATATTGTACATTATTTACGAAAGGTTTAATCGATCACCGATTCAATTATTATAACTTGGGTAGCAATGATGTATTACTAGATGTCGCTCATTGTTTACAATTTTATATTAGATTTAAAATTCGTTGTCAACGTAATAATAACCTATAGGGTCACACGCAAAGAATGTTTGAAGGATTATTTAATTTAAATTGGATTTAAATTAAATTAAATTAAAGTAGTTCGAATTATTTATAATATTAATTAAGTATGACTTAATTAATTAGATAAATAATGATATTCAAATTTACTAATATCAATTATGAAATTCAGTTGTTAAATAATTAAGTGTGACTTAATTATTATACAAATAGGAATTTCGAATTAATAATAACTCCTAATTAGTTAAAAGATATAATTCTTTTTCTACTCTCTATATAATATTTCTTGTGTGGCTGATTTTATGGAAAAGACTTTTATCAAAACCCTTACCACTAAGAGAGAAGATGGAGAGAGCAAGAACAAACGAGTTTGTGCTATTACACATCCAATCCTTGAGGTTAAACATTCGTTTGGATATCGATAGAGCGTAGATCGCGAGAGCGGGATGCGTGGTGATTGAACAATCTTTGGATCTCCATTATTCAACCAATTTGTAAAGCTTCTTAAGGTAAACAATTTGATCTACGAATTAAATATCTATTTTTCACATGGATCCTGCGGTGGGTTTTGAAAATTCTGGTTTTTCACATTTTTAATTACTATTTCCGTTGCGTTTATTTGCTCGAAACCCTTCATCAACCTCCTTCCAGATTCCTTAAAATAGATCAGCTTTTCACCAACTAGATCATTCACAATTTGAACTGATTTAATTTTCTTCAAATCTTCAAGCTTTATGTTATCACCAATCTCTGTAATATTTTTAGGCTTCCTTAGAATCAAAGCTTCATCAACAAAAGAATCATCATTTTAATATCCCAAGCCACTTGTTCTACCAGCTCTTCTAGACTGAGAATTTCCATTGTAGATCTTTTCATAGTCTCAGAAGAATCTCTTACTGGTGCATGTGTCTTACTTCCCCATAGTAGCTTCTTCTTTTCTTCTAAAGTTAATTCTAGCATAACATAGTTTAAGTCCTCTGAATCAGGATTTGTGACTTTAGCTTGTATTTTACTTGAAGTGTAACCAACTTGAGTAGTATCAGACTTTGTGACTGGTTGAGCTTCAACATTTGTTTCTTCTACAACTCGAGCATTGTCAAAGGTTGTTATAAACTTCAATTTATCAGCCCAATCAGCTCTAGGATTCATCTTTTCTTCTTTTGTGAAACTGGCTTCTGATACATGATCAATTTATAGATATTTTATGCCATGTTATACATCTTTTAACCTTGTTTTGTGATGCTTTAGTCCTAAATAATAAGTGCTAGTTGTTATTTAACTTGGATGAATGTTAAGTCTTAAGTTTCTATGTTTATAGGAAATTATGGAAAAACATGGTGCAAAAGAGAAGAGCATATGATAAAAGAAGAATTTAGAGGAGTTTAGGACCTGAGCTGGGAGGCTCAGGGCCTAAAGGAATCAGTGGAGAAAATGCACTTACCTCAGGGCCTGAGCTTGTGAGTTCAGGGCCTGAGAGAAGTAGATTTGAAGAATAAGGAGTTCAGGGCCTGAGCTCTTCTGAAGAGGCCCAGAGGACATCATTCAGGACCTGAGGTTGAGGTTCAGGGCCTGAACCTGACGAAAATTGAATCAAATAGCTTTCCCAACTTGTTTTGAATTCTCTTTTAGTTACCTTGTATGACCTTTAAAAGCCCATCCAAGTATATATAAACATATGTATTAGGGTTTTAAGATGAATAGAAGAGAGCTATCCATTATTCTTAAGAGAGAAGGGAGAGAGGCAGCTAGAGAGCGAGATTGGGAGAAGGAGCGAAGGGATTCGTCCAAATTTCAAAGGAAATCTTCAAGTTGTATTCTCTGTATTCAAATTCTTAACTCATGATTTGCGTTTTTAATATATATTTGTTTTCTCCATATATCATGAGTAGCTAATCCCTTAATCCAAGATTTGGGTAGTATTCTTTGGCTTGTTGTGTTTATTTAGTTGTATTGTGATTTTCTTGTGATTGTTAATCTGTCATTGAGGGCTCAACACAATTGAGGGAGTCGCGAAACTTTGATTGAATCTATAGGAATTATAACGAATCGGGAGAGGAGTTTTAATTCTAGTACATGATATGATAGATATAATTTAAGTATTGGATCGGGAGATTAATATGAAAATTGTGGAACATGTAATCCATGGTTTTTAATAGTCTATCATTGTATTTTGTAGGACCATGGGAGTGGACTTCAAGGGATAATTGTAGGCATTATAATCTATCTTGGGAGAGGATTTTATAAACATTAGAAGGATTGTTTTTAACAAAACAAGAGACACAAACTAGACATTCATGATAGCTATTGAAGAACCCTTATTTTTGGATTGTTTCTCTCATATATCTTATATATCTTTTATTTGTTTATTAGATTAAATTAGTGGATAGTTAATACACCCACAAAATGATTCTCCACACTTCTGAACTGTAAGATATAAAAGACTTTAAATTGGTGTTGATATCAGTCCTTCCATGAGAATGAACATATAAAAATACATATCAACAAATTGGCACCGCTACCGGGGAAGGCAGCAATATCGATTTTGAGTTAATTGTTTCTTGTAGTTTGAGTTAATTTGTTGATGTGTATTTTTAGATGTTCGTTCTCAGGGAAGGACTGATATCAACACCAATTTCAAGTCTTTTATCTCTTACAGTTCAGAAGTGTGGAGAATAATTTTGTCGGTGTATTAACTGTAACACCCCCAGATCCGGGGTCGGGAATCCGGGTCGTCACGGTCTTTCTGTCCACAATATCATTTCACTTAATTATAATAAATAACCTTATGCTATGACCCCACACTAACACACACCACAACCCGTTATAGTCTCAGAGATGAAATTGAAATAAGTACAAGTCCTTGAATCCATAATTTAAAAGTTATTACAACCCAAAATGATTACTTGATAAATTTACAGTTAATTGCCATTATCTGCCACAAGTTATAATTATACAATATTTGGTTCCCAAAAGTAGAATTCCTGATCTACCAATAGATCTACCTCTGCAGCTATAGCAGCTACAACATTAACGGGAAGACGCGGGACGCTTCCCACGCGCTTGCGCTGGGTCTGCTTGAGTCTAGCCATCTTTCCTAACTATTGTTGTGTGATGAAGAAATGAAGCAAGAGTGAGCATTACAGCTCGCAAGATAATATATAATGTAAACAATAATGCAAGTATCTAAATAGATAACTTACTAGAATCCTTTATCAAGTGTAAGGTAATTACTTACTGGATATAAGCTTAAAGGAAGATGAAGTTACCAATTACTTCACTATACTTATACCATTTTTAGAAATCTACTTGAACTACTACTGTTCAAAGTATAATAAGTTTCAAAAGGTCATCCCATAGATGAGACCACAAGTTAAGACTTGAATAGATTCAATCTCTGAAATATTTTTTAAAGGAAATGAAGTTACGAGATACTTCATTCAATGGAAACACCATTATAACTGTTTGACCCTGTCAATGCTTCGGCAACCACCCATTTGTAGCCTTTCGATCGAAAAGCTACGGGTAGTGTTGCAGAATTATCCAATTGGATGATGAACTTATTACGGGAGGTTGTCGCGCCAGGAAGACCACTTACGATGATCAGTCGCAGTAGTACAACCCCACCATTTTCTACATGTTGAGGAGAACCTGTCGAATTTACTTGTCAACCGAACACTGGACTCCTAAGGAATGGACCGTCTTACGGAACTTCCAGGCCATTTGGGCCAATATAATAAGGTTGGGCCGGCGCCACTCGACCACTTACGCCACTCCTAGTTCAGATGAAATCCATGACTCTGAAACGTAAAGCTCGTCCTCACCTTCCCCAAGTAGAAACTTGTTGATACGGCTCCACCAAGAAGTCGTATCTAGTTGGAAAGGAAAACTCACCAATATTTCCCAAGCGATGCATGTTAATGGATTAACTTGTTCCAAGAATTTTACTTCCCGAGTATTGGGTAAGTAATCAAAACTCTTTTATTAAAATAGCAACCTGGTTGCGAATATAAAACACACCACAGAGCCGGATCCCTCAGGTTTTGAGCGAATATTTAAATCCCCTTTGAAAGGAAGATCTTAAATATAAAAAAAATGAGTTTTGAGGTCCGCTCTAACTTTTAAAATCATTTTGAAGGCTCGCAAACATTTTTAAGAATATTTGGAGTAATGTTGATTTAATAAATAAATCAGTCTCAATATATTAGAAAATATCTGAATATTATTATTTAAATAATATTCCCATAAAAAATAATCTTTATAAAAATAATTGAAGTAGAAGTTGTAAAACTTATACTTGAAATGAATCTTAAATAATCAAACATGTACTTATACGAAAGTAATATCCTTATTTGAATAATCAAAAGTAAGTTTGATTATCGACACATTATTTTTTAATAAAATAAAGAATATTATTTAGTAAATAATCGGAGTCATAAGTCCTCGAAGGAATATTCAAAATAATATTCATTTAATAAAATAAACGGAGTCATAAGCCCTCGAATGAATATTCAAAATAATATTCAATAACAATTAAACAGGGTCATAAGCCCTCGAATGAATATTCAAGATAATATTCAATAATAAAAAAAAGTTATCGAATAAACCTTATTCGATTCATAGTTTTGAAAACTATTCATATATATATAAATATATATATTATACTCGGGAGCCTCGACTCCCGGTTTTAGAAAAAGTTCACCTTTGGGTCCCCTATACTAAGGGTATATGCAAATTACCGCTTATCTCTAACATAGGTATTATCAACTGAATCAACAGATATATGTATCAAGAATACGAAACAGGCATGCATATATACCATATCACATGCCACAATATATCGCAAGAATTTGCTAATTAACCATTATGCATCCATCACAAGATAATGCATATACAAATGTATACATCACAACAACAGTATAACGGATAGAAAACTTGCCTGAGCGACTGGGGGTTATAAATGGCTTGGGATGAGTCTGGTAACCTATAAACAACATATAAGTTGTAATTAAACCAAAGTCACTTATAAGTCTATACTTTAACCAATTTAGACTCTAACGCTCGCTTTGCGCTTACTAATTTTCTTAAGTCGCTCGAGTACCCTCGGCTCCACCATTTTTAATAAATTAACCATTACGAGTTTTAAGGCGATTATTTTGCGAGTATCTTACCAACTGCCTAACACACTTTACATAAATGTTTCATACTCCAATTAGTCATTTTAGGTCTTTAACCTATGTTTCAAAGTAAGGCGAGGGGTAATGATTCGTTCGCGAAACGTCGTTACTTAAAACGGTCGTTTCTCCTAAACCGTACATCGGAATCGAACGAACTACATACCAAAACGAAGCTCGTAACATGAACTATCTAATCATGGAAATAGTCAAAACCTAGCAGTGAGTTCACGGGTCCTAATGTTAAGAACAAAAACAGCCTAAAGTAAATCGGACAATACGACGGCTATGTTTACGCGATTACCCAAATTTAAACCACTCCAAATCATCTCACAATCAACTCACAATCAACATCCCAACCAAAACTCCATCCATACTTCATCATAACAGCCCCAAAAACTCCACATTATCAATTTATACTATTCTTAAACATGAATTTAAACTATACTTAAGTTCATTAATCAACAATCCAAGAACTACCACTCCAAAAACTTCACAAAACCAACTAATCTCTACATTCACAACAAGCAAGCCTCTCATGAATTATAACAACAAAACTAAACCTAATTACTCAAATAAAGTTAGGGTTTGGAGGGGTTATACCTTCCTTGGAGAGTGGAGAATCAAGTAATTAGCTTGGATTCACCCTTAAAGTCCTTATCCAAGCTTAATCTTGCAATTTAACAAAGCTTGGAACTAGGATTTTGATTTTTCTTTCTTTGGAAAAAAAGAAAAGCCGAGAGCTTTGATGAAGGAGATGAAAATTTTGTGTTTTTGGTGAAAGTGAAATGTTTTGGCTTGGTTGGTTGACATTTTGATTTGTTTTGTTTTATTACTTTTTTACCATGGTAACTTGTGTGTGGTTCTAATTCAACCAACAACACACTTTGCTTGGTCATGCTTATGTCACCATGTAATGTCACCCTCCCACCTTTGTCCTCTTCTTATTGGTTTGATGACATCATCCCCACTAATCTCTTTGATTAGCTTTTAATTATTTGGCTAATGACCGCTGATCTGTTATACGGTTCGCTTAACTTTCGTTTTCGTTTATCGTTTGAGGGATCATACCCGGGATCTTATTACTTAGGTTCCCTTAACCTTTCTCAATACATTATATTCCTTTTATGATCCTCTCTTAAAATCCTTGAATTTAAATCATTTTTATCCTGTTACCTTATACTCAATTCTTTTGATATCTGGTGGATTTTCGGGAAAAATCAAAAGGTTCAAATTTGGATTCTGACGATCTTTACATACACTTATATATCATATAGTGTGGCATGAAAAGTTTTCTTATTCAGCAATATCAGCAAAAACACTATTCATAAGGGTTACAAAAAGTTCAAAATTTTGGGGTTATTACAGTCTCCACTCCTTAAAAGAATTCCGTCCCGGAATCAAATAGAAAACAAATGGGGGTACTTTTCTAGCATTGCGCTCTCTAGTTCCCAAGTTGATTCTTCCACATTATGATTTTGCCATAGCACTCTGACTAGCTTGATCACTTTGTTCCGAAGCACCTGCTCCTTCTTATCCATAATCTTTACTGGTTTCTCAACGTAAGTCATATCTGGTTGCATATCCATATGCTCGTACTTCACTATGTGTCTGGCATCCCGATGATACTTCCTTAGCATTGACACATGGAACACATTATGAACTTGTTGTAGGTTCGGGGGTAAGGCTAGCTCGTAAGCCAACTTCCCAATCCGTCTTAGTATCTCAAAAGGTCCAATGTATCTTGGGCTTAGTTTTCCTTTCTTTCTGAATCTCATTAACCCCTTCCAAGGGGATACTTTTAGTAGTACTAAGTCCCCTACTCCATACTCCTTGTCCTTTCGGGCTAGGTCTACATATTTCTTCTGTCTGTCTTGGGCTGCTACCAGCCATCCTCTGATGAGATCCACTATGTCTTTGGTCCTTTGGACCACTTCGGGTCCGAGCATCTTCCGATCTCCTACTTCATTGTAGTATAAGGGAGATCGACACCTTCTTCCGTATAGGGCCTCATAAGGCGGCATTCCGATGCTAGCATGAAAGTTGTTTTTATAAGAAAATTCGATCAACGGCAAGTGATCATCCCAACTTCCTTTAAAGTCTATTGCACAGACTCTCAACATATCCTCTAGTGTATGGATGGTCCTTTTACTCTGCCCATCCGTCTGGGGATGGTAAGCGGTACTCATATTTAACTTGGTCCCCGCACATTCTTGAAAGCTCCTCAAAAATCTGGAGTTGAACCTGGGGTCTCGGTCTGAGACAATGGACGCTGGGACTCCATGTCGCGTCACTATTTCCTTAAGGTAAATGTCCACCAGTCTATCGACTGTGTTTCTCTCATTGATAGGAATGAAATGAGCTGACTTTGTCAGTCGGTCTATAATCACCCATACGGCATCATGGTTGGCTTTCGTCCTTGGTAAACCGACAACAAAATCCATGGCTATCTGTTCCCATTTCCATTCAGGAATCTCCAGGGGTCGTAAGAGTCCACTGGGTCTCTGGTGCTCTGCCTTCACTCTTTGGCAAGTCAAACATTTGCTTACCCATTCTGCTACGTCCCTCTTCATGTTGGGCCACCAGTAATATTCCTTCAAGTCCCTATACATCTCGGTGCTTCCTGGGTGGATGGAATATCTTGAACTATGGCTTTCATCCAAAATCTCATCTTTAAGCTCTTGAACGTTCGGAACCCAAATCCGGTATGAGTACCTCATTATCCCTTTATCATCTTTCTCAGTATGGATCTCTTCTCCAGTCATTGACTCTCTGCCTTCATTCATTATTTTCTCTTGACACAATCTGATCTTTTCCAATAACTCTGGCTGCATTGAGATCTCAAACAGCTTTTCAGTTTCTGTTCCGGTTACCTTTACTTCTATTTCCATCCTCTCAAAATCCTTTATCAATTCTTCCGAAGTCATTATCATTCTGAGTCTTTCCTTTCTACTAAGGGTATCAGCCACAACATTGGCTTTCCCCGGATGATAGAGAATCTCAAAATCATAGTCCTTGATTAGCTCTAACCATCTCCTCTGGCGCATGTTGAGCTTTTTCTACGTAAATATGTACTTGAGGCTCTTATGGTCTGTGAAAATCTCGCACTTCTCTCCATATAAGTAGTGCCTCCAAATTTTTAGGGCAAAAACTATTGCTGCGAGCTCAAGGTCATGAGTAGGATATCTAATCTCGTATTCCTTCAGTTGTCTCCACGCATACGCAATCACTTTACCGTGCTGCATAAGCACACACCCTAATCCTTTGTGCGACGCGTCACTATATATCACAAAATCTCCTTTTCCGTCTGGCATTGCCAACACCGGGGCCGTTACCAATCTTTTCTTTAATTCCTGAGAACTGTTCTCGCATTTCTCCATCCATTCAAACTTCTCTATCTTACGAGTAAGTCGTGTCAAAGGGGCTGCGATCTTTGCAAAGTCATGTACAAATCTACGATAGTAGCCGGCCAATCCTATGAAACTCCTTACCTCTGTGGGTGTGGTTGGCCTTTCCCAATTTGAGACCGCCTCTATCTTGGAGGGGTCGACCAATACTCCTTCTTTATTGATCACATGTCCTAAAAACTGTACTTCATTCCGCCAGAATTCACACTTCGAGAATTTGGCATATAAATGTTCCTCTCTGAGTATTCCTAGAGCTATCCTCAAATGCTCTGCATGCTCTGCCTCAGTCCTTGAGTAGATTAAAATATCATCGATAAAAACTATCACACACTTGTCCAAGTACTTCTTAAATACTCTGTTCATTAAATCCATGAAAGCCGCTGGGGCGTTGGTTAATCCAAAGGACATTACCAAGAACTCATAGTGCCCATACCTGGTACGGAACGCTGTCTTGGGAATATCTTCGGGTTTAATCTTTAATTGGTGATATCCAGTTCTTAGGTCAATCTTGGAAAAATAAACAGCATCCTTTAGCTGGTCGAACAGATCGTCTATTCTAGGTAACGGGTACCTGTTCTTTATGGTTAGCTTATTCAACTCTCGATAGTCGATGCACAGCCTCATGCTCTCATCCTTCTTCTTAACAAATAACACTGGTGCTCCCCATGGAGACACACTGGGTCTTATCATACCCTTATCCAAAAGTTCCTGCAATTGGGTAGCTAATTCCTTCATTTCTAATGGGGCTAATCGGTAAGGTGCTTTTGAAACTGGCGCCGTCCCTGGGGCCAACTCAATAGCAAATTCAATCACTCTATCAGGTGGTAATCCTGGAAGGTCTTGTGGGAATACGTCTTCAAATTCGTTGACTACCGGAATATCTTGTAAGTTGGGCACCTCCTTCTGCGTGTCCACCACATAGGCTAGGTAAGCCTCATTTCCTTTTCGTAGCATCCTTCTGGCCTGGGCCATGGTCAAAAATTTCTGTGTCTGCCTCTTTCCTCTAAATATGACTTCTTTCTTTCCTGGGATATTTAACTTAACTTTCTTCCCCTTACAGTCTATCTGAGCATCATTGCTAGATAGCCAGTCCATTCCCAAAATTACATCAAACTCCCCTAATTTAAAAGGAATCAGATCAACACTAAAAGATTGCTCCCCTATGCCTAACTCACAGGCGAGGTGAATCTGGTTAATAGGAATAATTTCATGATTGGTTATTTCTACTTGTAAGGGTTCTATCAAGGGTTCAGCATTAAGTCTTAATTTACGTGCAAGGTCCTTTGATATAAATGATTTAGTTGCTCCCGAATCAAATAAAACGTTTGCACTGACTAAATTTAGAGAAAGGGTACCTGCTATCACATCTGAGTCTTTCATAGCATCCTGGACTGTCATGTTGAAAGTCCTCGCAGTAGGTGGCTTATTGGAGGCAGCCCTGCTGGCTCCTGAAGCTGCTGGTTTGTTCATTGGGCATTCCTTCTTCCAATGACCCGGGCGTCCACACTGATGACAAGTGGTGGTTGGAATGACGGTAGGGGCTGACGAAGGGCATTTGTGGGAATAGTGGCCCACTTGCCCACACTTAAAGCAGGTTACTGGCTTTCCCTTACATTCCCCAGAATGCATCCTTCCACAAGTGTTACAGGCTGGCAATGGGGGTCGAGACTGGTTGGAATAGGACATTCTTGACTTCTGGCCGCTCTGGCTCACATTCACACTCATTGGCCGCTTAAACCCAGTGTTCTTTCCCGGCAGGGACACTGCTCCTCGATTAAATCTAGTTGGGAAGCTCCTTCCTGCGGAACCTCCACCCATGCTCATGCTTTTCCTCTTTATTTCCTTCTTCTCTCTTTCCTTCTGCATCTGTTCACTTCCGGCTTCTACAATTGTTGCCTTTTGCACCAGAGTGGCATAATCAGTAAGCTCAAGGATTGCCACCCTATTCTGAATCCACAGTTTCAGTCCCTGCTGAAACCTCCTAGCTTTCTTTTCCTCGGTGCTCACAAACTTCGGCACAAACCTTGATAGCTCAGTAAATTTCGCTTCATACTCTGCTACAGATAAGTTATTCTACTTTAGCTCCAAGAACTTGAGCTCCATCTGGTTTTCCATAAACCTCGGGAAATATTTTCCCAGAAACAACAACTGACTGAATCTCTCCCAGGTTATAATAGCATCTGTCTCCATGTTTTTCTTGGCCTCCCACCAGTAGTTAGCCTCTCCTTTCAGAAGGTAGGTAGCAAATATAGTCTTCTGTGCCTCATCGATACTCAGAATCTCAAAGGATTTCTCCATTTCCTTTAACCATGCCCTTGCCTCAACTGGGTCGGCTAATCCATGGAACTCAGGGGGCTTAAGGGACTTAAAAGCCCTGAAAGAGTTTGCCACAACATTGTTATTTCCTTGAGGGGGTGGGTTGGGTTGACGTTCCAAGTTCTGCCTTAGTAGTTGCATGAACTGGCCCATGGGATCCATGTCTGGGTTTGGTATTGGTTGATCAACCTCAATTTCTCCTTCCTCAGCCTCTATCTCAAATCCCTCAACATCATATGTTTCCTCCTCCTCTTCATACAGGGAGTCATCCTGTTCAACATAATCCTCGTCTTCCTCTTCACTGTGTTCCTGGTTCCTATCGTCCTGGTTATGGCTTCCCTGGTCCTCAAATCCAGGGTTCGCCCTAGTTCCAATCTTTCTTGGCGGCATGATACTGATAATAAAATTTTTTTGGGAAATTCAACGTTAGGTCACAATCATACACAACATTGTGCCTTGCACAGTTCTATAATGGAGAGAATGTATCTCGCAATTCTATTATTTTATGACAGTTCTAATAAGAAGTGCAGTAATAATAATGATAAAAACAGTGATCTCGTCACTAAGGAACTGAACTGAAAGGAAACAAATATATACATAATGCGAGAAATACATAGTTTGATCTGGTCACAAGTACAACAGTGCTACAGCCATCTAGTCCTAAAAGTGATACACAATAGTCTATCTGTCTAGTCAGAAAAAGGGATGCTATATACAAGTCAACTATCCCGGAAAATTAGCTCTTACTAAGGCCTCGACTAACTAGACAACTAGACTATCCCATCGTCAGTCCTGAATCACACACCGGAGCGGGTCAGCTCCCACACCCTTTCCATCGCACGACGGAAGATATAGTCGGTCTGCCACCTGGAGATCCTACCATGCCTGTCCCCCTTGGAGTGATCTGAGTCTCGCTCGGGACGTGAGCTCTATCCCCGTCAGCTCCCTCCTCAAGGATCGGGGTATAGCAGCCCTAGTCTCATAAGCTCGGGTACGCCTACCCGCCCTCTCCGCATCCAACTCCCTCCTGACCTCATCCAGCCGGGCCTCAGCAACAGCCACTCGGGTCCTCAGTACATCCTGAACATAGCCGTGGGCTAACAAAGACTGCCTATGGGCAGGGTCGAGAGGTGGTAAATCCGGAGCCGCTGGGGGTGCCTCCTCGGTCTTCCTAGGCTCGGGAGTATGGGTCTCTGAGTTGTCATCATATGGGCTCCAGGATAGTGGTGGAGGGGTAGGAGCTCTGACCACCGGGAGTGAGGGTAAAAGGGTACCAGTGTACAGTACCATAGCTCCGACACACTCCTCAGCCACTGGGACCTCATCCGGGTCCTCCTCATCTGAAATAGCAACAACCTCTGTCTCTGACTCCTCTAAGGGGTCCTCCTCATCCTCCTCCATCTCAGGCTCCTCCTGATCCTCGACATCTAGCAGTGCCTCATCATGCTCACGCTCGAACATCTCAGGGTCCTCTATCTCATGCGCCTACACATTAAACGAGCTAAGTTACTATCATGATACTTATAAGGGTTCCCGTAAGGGTTTTAACTGTCAGCGCTACTTTAAGTAGTTCGACCATGAACTTGGCAAGAGTTCTTATTATCTTTGTGAGTTTATTATTACATCGTCGCATCATCTCTGAGGTTTATAACGCTTGGCTCTGATACCATTTCTGTAACACCCCCAGATCCGGGGTCCGGAATCCGGGTCGTCATGGTCTTTCTTTCCACAATATCACTTCACTTAATTATAATAAATAACCTTATGCTATGACCCCACACTAACACACACCACAACCCGTTATAGTCTCAGAGATGAAATTGAAATAAGTACAAGTCCTTGAATCCACAATTTTAAAGTTATTACAACCCAAAATGATTACTTGATAAATTTACAGTTAATTGCCATTATCTACCACAAGTTATAATTATACAATATTTGGTTCCCAAAAGTAGAATGCCTGATCTACCAATAGATCTACCTCTGCAGCTATAGCAGCTATAATATTAACGGGAAGACGCGGGACGCTTCCCACGCGCTTGCGCTGGGTCTGCTTGAGTCTGGCCATCTTTCCTAACTGTTGTTGTGTGATGAAGAAATGAAGCAAGAGTGAGCATTACAGCTCGCAAGGATAATATATAATGTAAACAATAATGCAAGTATCTAAATGGATAACTTACTAGAATCCTTTATCAAGTGTAAGGTAATTACTTATTGGATATAAGTTTAAAGGAAGATGAAGTTACCAATTACTTCACTATACTTATACCATTTTTAGAAATCTACTTGAACTACTACTGTTCAAAGTATAATAAGTTTCACAAGGTCATCCCATAGATGAGACCACAAGTTAAGATTTGAATAGATTCAATCTTTGAAATATTTTTAAAGGAAATGAAGTTACGAGATACTTCATTCAATAGAAACACCATTATAACTGTTTGACCCTGTCAATGCTTCGGCAACCACCCATTCGTAGCCTTTCAATCGAAATGCTACGGGTAGTGTTTCAAAATTATCCAACTGGATGATAAACTCATTACGGGAGTTTGTCGCGCCAGGAAGACCACTTACGATGATCAGTCGCAGTAGTACAACCCCACCATTTTCTACATGTAGAGGAGAATCTGTCGGATTTACTTGTCAACCGAACACTGGACTCCTAAGGAATGGACCATCTTACGGAACTTCCAGGCCATTTGGGCCAATATAATAAGGCTGGGCCGGCGCCACTTGACCACTTACGCCACTCCTAGTTTCAGATGAAATCCATGACTCTGAAACGTAAAGCTCGTCCTCACCTTCCCCAAGTAGAAACTTGTTGATACGGCTCCACCAAGAAGTCGTATCTAGTTGGAAAGGAAAACTCACCGATATTTCCCAGGCGATGCTTGTTAATGGATTAACTTGTTCCAAGAATTTTACTTCCCGAGTATTGGGTAAGTAATCAAAACTCTTTTATTAAAATAGCAACCTGGTTGCGAATATAAAACACACCATAGAGCCGGAATCCCTCAATTTTTGAGCGAATATTTAAATCCCCTTTGAAAGGAAGGTCTTAAATATAAAAAAATGAGTTTTGAGGTCCGCTCTAACTTTTAAAATCATTTTGAAGGCTCGCAAACATTTTTAAGAATGTTTGGAGTAATGCTGATTTAATAAATAAATCAGTCTCAATATATTAGAAAATATCTGAATATTATTATTTAAATAATATTCCCATAAAGAATAATCTTTATAAAAATAATTGAAGTAGAAGTTGTAAAACTTATACTTGAAATGAATCTTAAATAATCAAAGATGTACTTATACGAAAGTAATATCCTTATTTGAATAATCAAAAGTAAGTTTGATTATCGACACATTATTCTTTAATAAAATAAAGAATATTATTTAGTAAATAATCGGAGGCATAAGTCCTCGAAGGAATATTCAAAATAATATTCATTTAATAAAATAAACGGAGTCATAAGCCCTCGAATGAATATTCAAAATAATATTCAATAACAATTAAACGGGGTCATAAGCCCTCGAATGAATATTGAAGATAATATTCAATAATAAAATAAAGTTATTGAATAAACCTTATTCGATTCATAGTTTTGAAAACTATTCATATATATATAAATATATATATATATTATACTCGGGAGCCTCGACTCCCGGTTTTAGAAAAAGTTCACCTCTGGGTCCCTATACTAAGGGTATATGCAAATTACCGCTTATCTCTAGCATATGTATTATCAACTGAATCAACATATATATGTATCAAGAATACGAAATAGGCAGTGCATATATACCATATCACATGCTACAATATATCGCAAGAATTTGCTAATTAACCATTATGCATCCATCACAAGATAATGCATATACAAATGTATACATCACAACAACAGTATAACGGATAGAAAACTTGCCTGAGCGACTGGGGGCTATAAATGGCTTGGGACGAGTCTGGTAACCTATAAACAACATATAAGTTGTAATTAAATCCAAAGTCACTTCTAAGTCTACACTTTAACCAATTTAGACTCTAACGCTTGCTTTGCGCTTACTGATTTTCTTAAGTCGCTCGAGTACCCTCGGCTCCACCATTTTTAATAAATTAACCATTACGAGTTTTAAGGCGATTCTTTTGCGAGTGTATTACCAACTGCCTAACACACTTTACATAAATGTTTCATACTCCAATTAGTCCTTTTAGATCTTTAACCTATGTTTCAAAGTAAGGCGAGGGGTAATGATTCGTTCGCGAAACGTCGTTACTTAAAATGGTCGTTTCTCCTAAACCGTACATCGGAATCAAACGAACTACATATCAAAATGAAGCTCGTAACATGAACTATCTAATAATGGCAATGGTCAAAACCTAATAGTCAGTTCACGGGTCCTAATGTTAAGAACAGAAAAAGCCTAAAGTAAATCGGACATTACGACGGCTATGTTTACGCGATTACCCAAATTTAAACCACTCCAAATCATCTCACAATCAACTCACAATCAACATCCCAACCAAAACTCCATCCATACTTCATCATAACAGCCCCAACAACTCCACATTATCAATTTATACTATTCTTAAACATGAATTTAAACTACACTTAAGTTCATTAATCAACAATCCAAGAACTACCACTCCAAAAACTTCACAAAACCAACTAATCTCTACATTCACAACAAGCAAGCCTCTCATGAATTATAACAACAAAACTAAACCTAATTACTCAAATAAAGTTAGGGTTTAGAGGGGTTATACCTTCCTTGGAGAGTGGAGAATCAAGTAATTAGTTTGGAATCACCCTTAAAGTCCTTATCCAAGCTTAATCTTGCAATTTAACAAAGCTTGGAACTAGGATTTTGATTTTTCTTTCTTTGGAAAAGAAGAAAAGCCGAGAGCTTTGATGAAGGAGATGAAAAATTTTGTGTTTTTGGTGAAAGTGAAATGTTTTGGCTTGGTTGGTTGACATTTTGATTTGTTTTGTTTTATTACCTTTTTACCATGGTAACTTTTGTGTGGTTCTAATTCAACCAACAACAGCACTTTGCTTGGTCATGCTTCCTTTGTCCTCTTCTTATTGGTTTGATGACATTATCCCCACTAATCTCTTTGATTAGCTTTTAATTATTTGGCTAATGACCGCTGATCTGTTATACGGTTCGCTTAACTTTCGTTTTCGTTTATCGTTTGAGGGATCATACCCGGGATCTTATTACTTAGGTTCCCTTAACCTTTCTCAATACATTATATTCCTTTTATGATCCTCTCTTAAAATCCTTGAATTTAAATCATTTTTATCCTGTTACCTTATACTCAATTCTTTTGATATCTGGTGGATTTTCGGGAAAAATCAAAAGGTTCAAATTTGGATTCTGACGATCTTTACATACACTTATATATCATATAGAGTACCAATAAAATCTCAGAATATCCATAAAAGAACCCCTACATAGTGTGGCATGAAAAGTTTTCTTATTCAGCAATATCAGCAAAAACACTATTCATAAGGGTTACAAAAAGTTCAAAATTTTGGGGTTATTACATTAAATATCCACTAATTTAATCTAATAAACAAATAAAAGTTATATAAGATATATGAGAGAAACAATCCAAGAATAAGGGTTCTTCAATGACTATCATGAATGTCTAGTTTGTGTCTCTTGTTTTGTTAAAAACAATACTTCTAATGTTTATAAAATCCTCTCCTAAGGTAGATTATAGTGCCTACAATTATCCCTTGAAATCCACTCCCATGGTCCTACAAAATACAATTATAAACTATTAAAAACCAAGGATTACATGTTTCACAATTTTCATATTAATCTCCCGATCCAATACTTAAATTATGTCTATCATATCATGTACTAGAATTAAAACTCCTCTCCCGATTCGTTATAATTCCTATAGATTCAATCAAAGGTTCACGACTCCCTCAATTGTGTTAAGCCCTCAATGACAGATTAACAATCACAAGAAAATCACAATACAACTAAATAAACATAATAAGCCAAAGAATACTACCCAACTCTTGGATTAAGGGATTAGCTACTCGTGATATATGGAGAAAACAAATATATATTAAAAACACAAATCATGAGTTAAGAATTTGAATACAGAGAATACAACTTGAAGAGTTCCTTTGAATTCTGGACGAATCCCTTCGCTCCTTCTCCCAATCTCGCTTTCTCGCTGCCTTTCTCCCTTCTCTCTTAAGAATAATGGATAGCTCTCTTCTATTCATCTTAAAACCCTAATACATATGTTTATATATACTTGGATGGGCTTTTAAAGGTCATATAAGGTAACTAAAAGAGAATGCAAAACAAGTTAGGAAAGCTATTTAGTTCAATTTTCGTTAGGTTCAGGCCCTGAACCTCAACCTCAGGTCTTGAATGATGTCCTCAGGGCCTCTTCAAAAGAGCTCAGGCCCTGAACTCCTTATTCTTTAAATCTGCTTCTCTCAGGCCCTGAACTCACAAGCTTCAGGACCTGAGGTAAGTGCATTTTCTCCAGTGATTCCTTCAGGCCCTGAGCCTCCCAGCTCAGGTCCTAAACTCCTCTAAATTCTTCTTTTATCATATACTCTTCTCTTTTGCACCTTGTTCTTCCATAATTTCCTATAAACATAGAAAATTAAGACTTAGCATTCATCCAAGTTAAATAACAACTAGTACTTATTATTTAGGACTAAAGCATCACAAAATAAGGTTAAAAGAAGTATAACATGGCATAAAACATCTATAAATTGATCATGTATCAAATACCCCCAAACTTAACCTTTGCTCGTCCTCGATTAAAATTATAATTATATACTACTACTAATACCACTTTCGTAAGGTGATCACGGTTGCATTTGGCATATGCAACAAGCCCTTTAAACCCCAAGGTAGCCCTAGTGGACGAGTAAGGTCTCGTGAGGGCCTATAGTAAATGTACCCACAAAATTCATGTAACTCATAAAATATGCAACTATGTGAATGCAATTAAATGATCTAAAATGCAAAGATCTCAAGTACAATAGTGTATGCCAGGTCAACAGTAACTTTCAGCTCATGCACCAAGTTTAGATATATCAAGCTCACACACAATATCATCATATAGTTAACACAAGTATAGTGTGTGTGTGTGTGTATGCGCGCTTAGCATAAAAACATGCTCTCTAATGAACCAAGAACAAAGACACACAAATTTCAACATGACAAATCATGCGAGTTAATAGCTCCCAAGTTGAGAACTAGAATAGATCTTAAACACTTCACTACTTAGCACTAGCCATCGTTCAAATTTAGTAAGGGATTTCCATATCTTTCTTTATTGATATAATACTACTACTATATACACATATGGTTTTTTTACTGCTCGGTCTAAGGTTAGGTGGCTCCTCAGTGTAAGTGAGTTACGACCACCATAAGACTTCACAAGCTCGGTCTAAGGTTGGGTGGCTCCTCAGTGTAAGTGAGTTACGACCTCCATCAGACTTTGCCAACCATATTATAAACACATATATTTAATGGTTTATTAATTGTGCAATGGTCGAGATCCCTAAAGATTTATGCACCAATACCCATGTAGCGAGTGTTGGGTCAGCAATCCCAAACCATAAAAGGCTTTAGGTTACTAGGCACAAAGTCCCCTCAGACTTAATTACTCGAGTATTAATGAGCTCAACCTAGTCAATCACACCACATCTTTTTTTCGTGTACTTTATTCCTATTATTCATACATCTATATTTTTTTCTTTTTTATATAATTTTTTTTAAAGACATTTACACCCCCATAACTTTCCCCAAACTTAAGCGTTTACGTACTAAGCTCAAAAGGGAATAGTCAAAATTCTAATCATCAACAAGTGGCTACCCCTCAAGAAACAAGCATATCTAAGTCTCAATTCAAGAGCATAATAAGAGGGTGTTAAGAAATAAGCTCTGCACAAGTGACACTACACAAGTAACATCTTTAGCATGTGATCATAGCAAGACTTAGTCAACAACAAGGTACACATAGTATCATCATAGGTCACGAACTTGGACTACTACTAACTTGAGATCATGATATGATATGCAATACAATGCAACTAACACATATTTAACTATATGATACAATGCAATATATATATATTATCTTACAAGGCTAAGAATTATTTTTTAAATTTTTAAAATTTTCAATTTTTTTGTTTTTTATATATAACACTATAATACAATTTGAGCTCATCCCCACACTTAAATGGGTCAATATTCTCAATGATATAACAAATAATAATTCTAAAATATAAAAGAATGAAAGAAGTACTCCCCTATGCATATGCTTGAAGTGTCGTGATCCATAACAAGCTTGATTGAATCTATGCCATCGTAGCGCTTGTTTTCTTGATGTAGTTATGCTGCATGAGCATGCGAATCAACTGCAGGAGCATGTCAATCCACTGCGTGATCATTCTAAACCCTTCATTCTTATTCAAAATCATTCTTAACACCTGAATCCCTTTAAACAAACATATCAAGGCAACATGTGGGAGAAAAAAAACCTAATATTATAATATTGGGTTGCCTCCCAAGAAGCGCTTCTTTAATGTCATTAGCTTGACATGTACATACAACCAACATTATCAATGTGGTGAAAAAGTAAATAAATGCACATATCTACGAATCAGTATTAGAATTAGGATATGCAAATATATCTTAGATCCATAAAAATATAAGAAACTTTTTATGATCCATACTTTTTCAAGAGACTTGGAAAAATCAAAGTAGCTAGAAAAGTCGTCAGAATAATCATCATAAATACGACTCAAAAACTCCTCCCAAATTGGATCCCTATATTCCAAAGCAAGACTTTCAATTTCATCAATCTTAAATCCCTCCTCAATTTTAATTGGACACTCATCAATTTTTATTTCATCTACCAATTTATTAAGCTTAACAACATTCTCTAAATTTGGTAGAATTTCAATTGCATCCAAATTATTGTTATCACACATGGGACTCTAATTAACTAAATAAGTAGACTCATCAGACACAAAATTATCATCAATTGCTAAACAAGAATCATGGATCGT
This sequence comes from Apium graveolens, assembly GCF_009905375.1. Classification (NCBI taxonomy): domain Eukaryota; kingdom Viridiplantae; phylum Streptophyta; class Magnoliopsida; order Apiales; family Apiaceae; genus Apium; species Apium graveolens. The sequence continues at coordinate 251,128,041 of NC_133649.1, read as the reverse complement.
TGGAAAATTGACACAAGGAGGAACTTGAAGACAACCATCATGTATCATAAGTTGAACATCCTTAATAAAACTATTCCTTTTAGCATTCTCCTCGTACCAACCTATTGATTCTACTTCACATGGAATATCACCTTTATTAGCAATCTCAAAATTTGAGTCATCAAAGTGTTTAAGAAGTCCGAAAAAAAGTAAAGAAGGATTAGAATGACTCAAACTCTCATCAACACCATTACATACATATGAATCTTCATGGTATTGATTATCAAAAGTATATGAAAAATCTGTGCTAGGAGGGTATGGAGCATAATATGAGTTATGATAATCGAACGAGTTCACCTGATACGCATTAAAATCCTCAAAAGAATTAAAATCTTGATATCATTCTTAATTGCTGATGAAATCTTGAGCGTTATCCCAGCAAAATTTGTTGTCCATGTCGTCTCCTTCAACTTAAATATGTACGTTGTCTACCTCAAAGAAACCTGTAGACAGACAAAAGAAAAACAAAAAGAAGGAAAAAAACAATATACAAAGATAAAATCCAAACTACAAGAAACAATTAACACAAAATCGATATTGCTGCCTTCCCAGGCAGCGGTGCAAATTTGTTGATGTGTATTTTTAGATGTTCGTTCTCAGGGAAGGACTGATATCAACACCAATTTCAAGTCTTTTATCTCTTACAGTTCAGAAGTGTGGAGAATAATTTTGTGGGTGTATTAACTATCCACTAATTTAATCTAATAAACAAATAAAAGTTATATAAGATATATGAGAGAAACAATCCAAGAATAAGGGTTCTTCAATGGCTATCATGAATGTCTAGTTTGTGTCTCTTGTTTTGTTAAAAATAATCCTTCTAATGTTTATAAAATACTCTCCCAAGGTAGATTATAGTGCCTACAATTATCCTTTGAAATCCACTCCCATGGTCCTACAAAATACAATTATAGACTATCAAAAACCAAGGATTACATGTTTCACAATTTTCATATTAATCTCCCGATCCAATACTTAAATTATGTCTATCATATCATGTACTAGAATTAAAACTCCTCTCCCGATTCGTTATAATTCCTATAGATTCAATTAAAGGTTCGCGACTCCCTCAATTATGTTAAGCATTCAATGACAGATTAACAATCACAAGAAAATCACAACACAACTAAATAAACACAACAAGCCAAAGAATACTACCCAACTCTTGGATTAAGGGATTAGCTACTCATGATATATGGAGAAAACAAATATATATTAAAAACGCAAATCATGAGTTAAGAATTTGAATACAGAGAATACAACTTGAAGATTTCCTTTGAAATCTGGACGAATCCCTTCGCTCCTTCTCCCAATCTCGCTCTCTAGCTGCCTCTCTCCCTTCTCTCTTAAGAATAATGGATAGCTCTCCTTTATTCATCTTAAAACCCTAATACATATGTTTATATATACTTGGATGGGCTTTTAAAGGTCATATAAGGTAACTAAAAGAGAATTCAAAACAAGTTGGGAAAGCTATTTGATTCAATTTTCGTCAGGTTTAGGCCTTGAACCTCAACCTCAGGTCTTGAATGATGTCCTCAGGGCCTCTTCAGAAGAGCTTAGGCCCTGAACTCCTTATTCTTCAAATCTGCTTCTCTCAGGCCCTGAATTCACAAGCTCAGGCCCTGAGGTAAGTGCATTTTATCCACTGATTCCTTCAGGCCCTGAGCCTTCCAGCTCAGGTCCTAAACTCCTCTAAATTCTTCTTTTATCATATACTCTTCTCTTTTGCACCTTGTTCTTCCGTAATTTCCTAAAAACATAGAAAATTAAGACTTAGCATTCATCCAAGTTAAATAACAACTAGTACTTATTATTTAGGACTAAATCATCATAAAACAAGGTTAAAAGAAGTATAACATGGCATAAAATATCTATAAATTGATCATGTATCAGCTTCTTCTTGTATCTTTTGATCATCAGCATAATCAAGAGCTTCAACTACTAAATATATTGGATCTATCAGTATTTGTGATTTTGGACTTTTAGATGCTAATTTCTTCTTGGACTTAGCTTCAGGCTTTGACTTTGACTTCTCACCAATCTTTTCCTTCCCCTTATAACTCATGTCAGAATTTAAAATTTCTTGAGACCATAAAGGCCCTTCAACATCAGTTTGACTGACTTTCTTGATTACCACACCCTTTGTAGGTCTTCTACCGGGAATATCTTCATAAGGTAAATCAGCATCAGTATTTATTGACTTCAAAGATTTGTATTCTTCTTCCAAAACCCTAAGTTGTTCCATGTCAACTCCATGATTTTCTCTTTCAAAAATTCTTCTACTTACCTCAAAATCGAAACCTTGAATCTTTGGATCCTTGTAGAATAGAGTTGTTTTCTTCCCTTTTACTTTCTCAGTCTGTAGATACTGACTTGCTTCAGCACCAGCTTCTATCTCCAGAATGTCTTGGTCTTCATTAGCATTTGTGACTTTCAGAGTTTGAGATTTAGCCACGGTCAGTTATTTATCTTGCACAGTCTTTGAGACGTGCCTTCCATATCTCCTCCTTTCTCCGCCTTGTCTAGATTGACTAGTGGTTTTAGATGTACCACTAGAACCAATAAGATCTCTACCTTGTTTCTTTAAAACAAGTTCCTTCTTTTTACCATCACCACCAGGACCATCCTCATCATCAGTATCTTTCAACTGAAGTTGCTTGCATTTTGATTTCAACACTTTCTCCCCCTTTTTGGAATCATCCCTAAGTAGGAGGGAAATAATGAGCTTCATAGACTGTTGTACCTCATCCAATTGACTAGACATTTTAGCTTTAGTAGCTTCCAACTTAACCTAGTTGGCTTCAATTTTGACTTGTCTAGCAATGATGGGTGCTAATTTTTTTTGGATTTCCCTGGTAGTGGTCAGCTTGGTTTCAAAAAAGGATTACTTGAGTTTATCAATTTGAGTATTAGATTGAGACTCAGTGTGCATAACTGATTTGACCAATAGTGTAGAAGGCTTGCGATGTGTCAGAATATCAGGATTTGCAATACTCTACTCTTCTCTCTCCAGATGTTGAGAAGCATTAGCAACAGAGATTGGATAAGAAGCATCCTTCCAGTTAGAGGTCCATTCTGCATCAGAAAACTTCCTACTGTTCTTTGCATCAAGCTCAGCTAATCTTTGTTATTTTTCATGTGTAGGCATGTCTTCAGGAAATAAAAGTTCATCAGATCTTCATCAGGGTCTAAAGCTATATTTACATTCTCTCCATCATGAGACTCAATCTCATGAACAGATTCATCATCAACAACTGGCTCCTAAACAAACTGAGCTATTTCATCTCCAGCATCAGCAGGTACCAAACTATCAGGAATTGGAGCTGTATGAAAATCAGTTGCTTCAGAAACTGCCATACCTTTAGTATTTAACTCCAGATATTCAAAAATAGTAACAGATGAGGTGGAGCTTCAACATTTATCTCCAAAACCTCAGTACAAGTGGAGTGCTGTGGTGATTCAGCAATGATGGCTTTATAGTGGCTGGACTTTCCTACAACTATATCAACAGCAGTGACAGGGAAAATAAAAGATGATGAAACTATAGAATGAGTGGACTGTCCTTCAGCAAGAACATGGATGCAACAGATGGTGGAATAGTAGATTAAATGGACTGTCCTTCAACAGGAACATGGATTGTTGCATTGGAGGACATATATATGTGAGTGGACTGTAGGAAAGTATCAATACTTTAGACCTGCAGGGAAAGTATCAGCATTTGGCACAACAGAGTTTATCCGGGGGTCTATAGACTGTTGTTCAGCAGTTGTATCTTTAATACTCTGTACACCTGTGACAAGTGGATTTTATATCTACTTGGAACACTTCATTACAGGCTTAAGTTGGTATTTTGGACTCAATTTGTTGGTATTTTTTATATGTTTTTATGTTATTGCATTTCAGGCATCAATTAAAAGAAGAAGAAAGCTTTTCAAATAATTAGCTGAAAAGAGGTCAGAATTCGAAGCCTAGGCCATTCTCAAGTTGTAGACAATCTCATTAGCTTCGCGTAGGGCAGTTGAATCGCCTAATTCTGATGAGTATAACTCAAGTTATGGTCAAAAGAAGAATCAGTAGAAAAGTACAGAAGTCAGGCGCGGCTGCCCCAGAAACCGGCGCGCCCGCGCTGACTTTCTGCCAAAACCAGCGCGGCCGCCCCCAAAACCAGCACGGCCGCGCCGCCCTTTTTGCCCCAGAATCCTTATTTTAGTAGAATTAGATAATTTTGAGGGTCCAGATCATTCGGGGGCCTATATCTATCAATAAAAAGACGTTTTTAACAACAAGGAGGCCTGAAAGAGCAATAAGAAGACCTAGAGAGCACGAGAAGCTACGGAGAAGAAGACTCTTATTTTTTTCAATATAGTTGATACTTGGATGCTTGTTTTCGATTTGTTCTTGAACCCTAGCACTCTTATATTGTTTATTATCATGCTTTCATTGGAACCCATAGTGACGATGAGTTTAATTATGAACTAATCGTTATCGTGGGGTTCTAACGGATTTACTTATGGATTTCTATAGTTAATTTGTTTCAATATCTTGGTGTGTGGTGATTGATTGAGATCCTAGTATTGGTTGTGCTTATTCGTCTTATGTGCGTAGCTAACATATAAGATAGCAAGTTAATCTCTATTGAAGCGACAATGAATATAGAGATTTAGAACTTGTCATGCTAGCATAGGTTCATGTATTTGTTATGCATGATTCGTAGGTAATTTTAACCATCTTACTTGCCCTATGTAATCACGATAGATAACTTGCGCATTAAACCGTTATGTTTTCAATTCTTATAGACATATAAGGACTAAGCATAATTGGTGTCTATTTGTAATAACCCCAAAATTTTTAATTTTTTTGTAACCCTTATGAATAGTGTTTTTTTGCTGATATTGCTGAATAAGAAAATTTTTCATGCCACGCTATGTAGGGGTTCTTTTATTGATATTCTGAGATCGTATTAGTACTCTATATGATAAATAAGTGTATGTAAAGATCGTCAGAATCCAAATTCGAACCCTTTGATTTTTCCCGAAAATCCACCAGATACCGAAAGAATTGAGTATAAGATAACAGGATAAAAAGGATTTAAATTTAAGGATTATAAGAGAGGATCATAAAAGGAATATAATGTATTGAGAAAGGTTAAGGAAACCCAAGTAATAAGATCCCGGGTATGATCCCTCAAACGATAAACGAGAACGAAAGTTAAGTGAACCGTATAACAGATCAGCGGTCATTAGCCAAGTGATTAAGAGTTAAGCAAAGGGTTAGAGGGGAGTGATGTCACCTCACCAACAAGAAGAGGACAAGTGTGGGAGGGTGACATCACAGGATGACCTAAGCATGACATAAGGGAAGGAGGTGTGGTTGATTAATAACCACACACATTTTCATGGTTAAAAATGATCAAAACAAACAAAATCAACCAACCAACAAATCATTTCACCAAAACACAAAGTTTATTTCACTTTCTTCATCAAAAGCTCTCGACTTTCTTCTTCTTCAAAGAAAGAAAAATTCAAAATCCTAGTTCCAAGCTTCATTAATTAGTGAGGTAATTATCTAAGACTCCTTATGCATAGATATAGCTATCCTATAAGTTTGAGCTTCTAATTCATTCATAATATCTTCCTAAAAATCATAGAAGAAGAGGGTGAATAGTGTTTTTCAAGAACTTAAAATTTTGTTCTTGAGTTTTTGTTTAGATTAAGCTTGGATAAGGACTTTTAAGGGTGATTCCAAGCTAATTACTTGATTCTCCACTCTCCAAGGAAGGTATAACCCCTCCAAACCCTAACTTTACTTGAGTATTAGGTTTAGTTTTGTTGTTATGGTTCATGAGAAGCATGATTCTTGTAGACTTAGAGATTGGTTGGTTTTATTATGTTTTGGAGTTGTAAATCTTGATGATTAGTTAATAAACTTAAGTAAACTCTTAGTTCATAATTGAGAAATAAGTATGAATTGGTAATATTGAGTTGTTGGGGCTGTTGTAGTATGGTATGGATGGATTTTAGTTGTATGAATGAATTGTGGTTGATTGGTGGTTGGTTTGGAGTAGAATAAAAATTGGTAATCGCGTAAACATAGCTGTCGTAATGTCCGATTTACTTTAGACTATTTTTGCTCTTAACATTAGGACCCGAGAACTCCCTGTTAAATTTTGACCATTGCCATGATTAGATAGTTCATATTACGAGCTTCGTTTTGATATGTGGTTCGTTTGAATCCGATGTACGGTTTAGGAGAAACGACCATTTTAAGTAACGGGGTTTCGCGAACGAACCATTACCCCTCGCCTTACTTTGAAACATAGGTTAAAGACCTTAAAGGACTAATTGGAGTATGAATCATTTATGTAAAGTGTATTAGGTAGTTGGTAAGGCACTCGCGAAAGAATCTCCTTAAAACCCTTAATGGTTAATTTATTAAAAATGGTAGAGTCGATGTTCCCGAGTATATTATATATATATATATATATATATTTATATATATATATATTGATATAGTTTTCAAAACTATTAATCGAATAAGTTTTATTCGATAACTTTATTTTATTTAATGAATATTACTTTGAATATTCATTCGAGGACTTATGACTCGGTTTATTTTATTTAATGAATATTAATTTGAATATTCATTCGAGGACTTATGACCCGCTTTATTTTATTTAATGAATATTATTTTGAATATTCATTTGAGGACTTATGACTCCGCTTATTTATTAAATAATATTCTTTATTTTATTAAAGAATAATATTTCGATAATCAAACTTATTTTCGATTATTCAAATAAAGATCGTACTTTCGTATAAGTATATCTTTGGTTATTTATTATTCATTTCAAGTATGAGTTTTTAAAACTTTTACTTCAATTATTTTTGTAAGGATTATCCTTATGGGAATATTATTTAAATAATAATATTCAGATATTTTCTAATATATTGGGACTGATTTATTTTATTAAATCGGCATTACTCCAAACATTCTTAAAAATGTTTTCGAGTCTTCAAAATGATTTTTAAAGGTTAGAGCGGATCCCAAAACTCATTTTTATATTTAAGATCTTCCTTTCAAGGGGATTTAAATACTCGCTCAAAACCTGAGGGATCCGGCTCTGTGGTATATTTTATATTCGCAACGTGGTTGCTGTTTTGAGACAACAATTTGATTACTTGCCCAATGTTCGGGAAGTAAGTCCATCTAATTGAGTCGGCATAAGCGACAGGCCGGGGTACGGTCTATGAAGGTGTAAGTGGCTGGGTAACAGTCCATCCACGCGTGAGTGGCTGGGTAACGGTCTAGCGCGAGGTCCGAATGTGACCAGGGTGATGACCGGCCGGGAATTCATCCATCTACAGTAGAAAAAGTTACTTATTGGTATCTTTGCCTGATCAGCAAGATATCGGGTTTATGCCACAATTATTTTCCTTTCCAAAAATTCATTGGATGTTACAAACTCTGTTCATACTTTACATGACAGAGGTTTTCAGGAAATGTATAAGAGATATATGTGTGGACATATATATCGGGACTTAATGAAGTATCTCATAACTTCATTTCATTCAATAATATTTCAAAGATTTAATCTATTCAAATCTTATCTTGTAGTCTCATCTATGTGATGAACTGTCGAAAACTCATTATACTTTGAACAATGGTAGTTCAAGTAGTTTTATAAATGATATAAGTATAGTGAAGTATTTGGTAACTTCATCCCTTGTTTTTGCTTATATCCAGTAAGTAATTATCTTACACTTGATAAAGGATTTTAGTAAGTTATCCATTTAGATACTTGCATTATTGTTTACACTATATATTATCTTGCGAGTTGTAATGATCACTCTTGCTTTATTTATTCATCACACAACAACAGTTAGGAAAGATGGCCAGACTCAAGCTGACCCAGCGCAAGAGCGTGGGAAGCGCCCTGCGCCTTCCCGTTGAGATCATAGCTGCTATAGCTGCAGAGGTAGAACTATCTGTAGATCAGACCTTCTACTTTTGGGAACCAAATATTGTATAATTATAACTTGTGGCAGATAATGGCAATTAACTGTAAACTTATCAAGTAATCATTTTGGGTTGTAATAACTTTTAAATTGTGGATTCAAGGACTTGTACTTATTTCAATTTCATCTCTGAGACTATAACGGGTTATGGTGTGTGTTAGTGTGGGGTCATAGCACGAGGTTATTTATTATTAATTCAGTTAAGTGATATTGTGGAAAGAAAGACCGTGACGACCCGGATCCCTGACCCCGGATCTGGGGGTGTTACACTATTCAACTTCTATCTCTTTTGTGGATGCTTGATAGTAGGGTATTCGTACATCGAAAGTTGGCGTTTACTAGTTTCGTGTTATCTGATTAGTGTCATCACCATTGCATGATAAGGTTAAGAACAAAAAGGCTATTGAATGAAGTATTTAATGAAGTTAGAATCCCATGTTTATCTCATATAATATACAACCCTCTTTACTCTCCTAGTTGTAATTGTTAGTTTAATTCTTAGTTATAAACAACCCCAATTTGTTATTTGTCTTAGCATTGAGCGATAACCATACATTGTTGCATAGGTACATAAATTGAACTTAACCTAAACCAGTCTCTGTGGGAACGAATCTGATTTATATCTTATACTACTTGTGAACGCGTATACTTGCGTGTAATTTTAGCGCGTGTGTTAACGTCCTAACAAATTTTTGGCGCCGCTGCCGGGCACTCGGTGTTAATTTTTAGTTTATGTGCTTGTCATCAGTGGTCATTAAAGTTCACTGACTCGGACTCTTTTACTTTCATGGTTTATTTGTTTGTGTTTCAGGTACTCATTACAATGGGAGATCCAGCAGCACGAACGAAAGCCTTGATGGATTTTTCTCAACCCAAGACCAATGACATTCAATCTAGCATTGTCATGCCAGCTATCACAGCTAATACCTTTGAGAGCAAGCCTGGCATAATTCAATGGGTGTAGAATTCAATCCAGTTTGGGGGTTCTCCAACGAAAGATCCCAATATGCACATTAAGGATTTCATTGAGATCTGCGACACCTTCAAGTTCAACGGTGTTTCTGAAGATGCTGTGAAGCTGAGACTATTCCCATTCTCTTTGAGGGACAAGGCTAAGAGCTGGTTAACCTCTCTACCAGCTGGTTCGATTACTACTTGGGAGAATCTTTCTCAGAAGTTTCTTATTAAATTCTTCCCTAAGGCGAAGATAGCTACAATCAGAAACGCACTTACTCAATTTGCGCAACAATCGGGAGAATCTCTATGTGAAGCTTGGGAGCGCTACAAGGAGATGCTTAGGAAGTGTCCTCATCATGGAATACCTGATTGGAAGATCATCAATTGCTTCTTTAACAGTTTAGGAGCACAATCAAGACCCATGCTCGATGCAGCATCAGGTGGAGCATTATGGGTAAAGAGCTATGAAGAAGCTTATGATCTAATTGAACTAATGGCTGCTAATGAATATCAGTATCCAACCCAAAGATTGCCACAGGGTAAGGTAGCAGGAGTTCTTGAAGTGGATACAGCTACGGCTATCACAGCTCAACTAAAGGAGTTGTCTATGAAGATCGATTCTCTGGCCAACTATGGTGTTAATCAGATAACCAGTGTTTGTGAGCTATGTGCAGGTTCACATGCGATGGAGTAATGCACTATATCTAGTGAATCAGCTCAGTTTGTGAGCAACTTTCAGAGATTGCAGCAACCAGTTCCACACACTTATCATCCTAACAACTGGAATCATCCTAACTTTAGATGCAGCAACAATCAGAATGTGATGCAACAGCCATTCCAGCAGTTTGGAAATGAGCAATTCAATCTTCCTAGTTTTCAGCAACAATTCGCACCAAGACAACAACTCCAAATTCAACAACAAACTCATGGTGCATATCTATCTTTGAATGAAAAATCTGAATTGGAGGAGTTGCGGCTTATGTGCAAAAACCAGGCTCTTATATGCCAAAGCCAGGTTGTTTCTATCAAGACTCTGGAGAACCAAATAGGGAAAATTTCTAATGCCTTATTGAATCAACCACCAGGAACGCTTCCTAGTGATACAGAAACCAATCGAGGCAAGAGGGAAGTTAAAGAACAGGTGAACGCCATCACCTTGAGGTCTGGAAAGGTCGCAAGCCCCCAAATTCAGCAAGACGAAGAGCCTGAAAAATCTCAAGTTTCAGAAAATACAGTTGTGGCTGAAGAAGAAGTACAAAAGGAAGCAGAGGTGGAACTAAGGAAGACTACTGTGGAACACACTCCTCCTGAGGGTAATACAGGGGAGAAACAGATCTATCCTACACCTCCTTTTCCTAAGAGGCTGCATAAAAATAGCTGGGTAAGCAGTTTGAGAAGTTTCTGGAGGTGTTCAAGAAACTTCATATCAACATACCTTTCGCTGAAGCTCTTGAACGGATGCCTAGCTATGAAAGGTTTATGAAAGGTATTCTCTCTCGGAAAGTGAAGCTCGATGACTTAGAGACCGTTGCTCTTATGAAGGAATGCAGTGCTGTGCTACAACAGAAGTTGCCTCCGAAACTTAAAGATCTTGGAAGCTTCACTATTCCTTGCACTATTGGAAACTTGTCTTTCGACAAGTGTTTATGTGATTTGGGAGCTAGAAAAAATCTGATTCCCTTATCTATCTTCAAGAATCTTGGTCTACCTGATCTGAAACCGACATACATGTTATTGCAACTAGCTGATCGTTCCATCGCTTATCCACGAGGTATAGTGGAGGATGTCTTGGTCAAGGTGGATAAACTCATCTTCCCTGCTGATTTTGTAATTCTAGATTTTGAGGAAGATAAGAAGATTCCCATCATCTTGGGAAGACCATTCTTGGATACAGGCCGAAATATGATCGATGTGCAAAAAGGAGAGCTTACGATGAAGGTTCAAGATCAAAAGGTCACTTTAAATATGTTCAAGGCAATAAAGTTACCCACAGCTAAAGAGGAGTGCTTTAAAGTAGAGTGGGTAGACTCTATCGTCAATTCGGAACTTGAGAAATTTCCAAAGTCAGAGACCTTAGAGAGATCCTTAATGGGGAAATCGGTTATTGATGACAAGGAAGGAGCAGAGCAATTGCAGGTTTTGAATGCACCTTCGTGGAAGAGGAAGTTGGATATGCCATTTGATTCTCTTGGGTTAGAAGAGTTGAAAATTTCTCAGGAGCGTCTCGAGCCGTATATTGAAGATGTTTCCATACTTGAGCTTCACCCACTACCAGATCACTTGAGTTATGCATTCTTAGGTGCACCACTGGACAAGGGGTTGGAATATATCTATGATAAGCTAAAGGGTGACCGGACAATTCCTCTTATGCTTACAGATGGTCCCTCTTGTGCACCACAGATAGTTGATAGGTTTGGTATTAGTGATGCGCAGTATAGAAGGTTGATTCGGCGTATTGAGGCCATGCACGACATTCACCGTGGTTTTGCTGCAGATTTGACACACGCTCTAGGCATTATTTTCCGAGCCACTAGTGTCAAGGTTGATTGGCCACCTGATCCTCCACCCGAGTAGGGTGATCTTTCCGACGACTAAGTATGCCTGAAATCCTTATTATTACCTTCAATGAGGACATTGAAAATTTTAAGTTTGGGGTTGATAATGTAAGGATTAGTTTGTGTGTGCCCATATAGTTCATATAGATTCATGTTGCATATAGTTTTATTTCATTCGTATTATTGCATGATTGTTCATATAGGACATATTTGTTTATTTTTTATGTGATTTCATATAGTTGCATTTGCATGCATATTTAGCATGATCCCTTAAGATGAACTATTTCTGATTGATTGGTTGATGTTGATGTGAGTGTAGTGATGACGAATAGAGGGATGTTTAAGTCCTAATGAATTGATTTGCATGTCAGAAACAAATATTTTCACAAAAAATTATAGGGTTGCTTTTGATCTAGATAATGATCATACTTGTTTGTTGTTGAGATTTAATCACTTGGTTATATTTAGAATTTATGATATTCTCGTAATGACATAAAAACACTGATTTTTTTTATCTGGAAAAAAACTTGGATTTCATTGCTAGTTGTTGTAAGGCTAGGCGTCAAATGGGTAGTAGTCGGCTCATATTTTTATGAGTAGTCTAGGGTTGAATGAGATGGAGCGAAACGCACTCATTTGGAAATCGTTGGAAAAAAAAAGAAAAAAAAGAGAAAAAAAAAGTATGTGTTTATAAATTCTAGGGGACTTTGTGCCTAGTGACCTAAGGCTTTTCATATTCTGGGATCCGCTAACCTAACGCTCGCTACATGGGTATTATTGTATAAGTCTTTTGGGACCTCATTCATTGCACGGTGAAATAAGCATGTTGTTATGTGTTTAATAATAGCATGAATCCTTGTATAACTCTAGTAGGAAGGAGGTGTTGAGAGTCATTATGCGGTTAGCATATATTGTATTTATAAACTTGTGATTATTTCGATGATAGATAAGTTATGGTTATTGATCTAGTTTCGAGAGTATATCTGTTAAGCATCCACACACGCATGTTCTAGTTTATGAGTTGATTTGTGAGAATTATTTGAGCTCTATTTTGAGTCGTTGTATTCTTAGAGACATTGGCTTATTCATTTGGTTATAGTTATTCTGAGGGGATTGATTGCATTATCATTTAGTTGCATTCACATAGTTGCATTCATGCATTAGGTTTGTTTTGTATTTTTGAGTCTGTTTATGCTTTAGGACAAGCATCGATTCAAGTTTGGGGGTGTGATAAGTGGATTTTATATCTACTTGGAACGCTTCATTACAGGCTTAATTTGGTATTTTGGACTCAAGTTGTTGGTATTTTTGATGTGTTTTTGCATTATTGCATTTCAGGCATCAATTAAAGGAAGAAAGAAGCTTTTCAAAAAATTATGCTGAAAAGAGTTCAGAATTGGAAGCCTAGGCCATTCTCAAGTTGTATAGAATCTCGTTATCTTCGGGTGGGCAGTTGAATCGCCTAATTCTGATGAGTAGAACTCAAGTTATGGCCAAAAGAAGAATCAACAGAAAAGTACAGAAGTCAGGCGCGGCCGACCCAGAAACCAGCGCGCCCGCGCTGACTTTTTGCCAAAACCAGCGCGCCCGCGCCGCCCTTTTTGCCCCAGAATCCTGATTTTAGTAGAATTTGATGATTTTGAGGGTCCAGATCATCCGGGGGCCTATATATATCAATAAAAAGACATTTTTAACAACAAGGAGGCCTAAGAGAGCAATAAGAAGACCTAGAGAGCACGAGAAGGCTACGAAGAAGAAGACTCTTATTTTCTTCAATATAGTTGATACTGGGATACTTGTTTTTGATTTGTTCTTGAACCCTAGCACTCTTATATTGTTTATTATCATTCTTTCATTGGAACCCATGATGACGATGAGTTCGATTATGAACTAATCGTTATCATGGGGTTCTAACGGATTTACTTATGGATTTCTATAGCTAATTTATTTCAGTATCTTGGTGTGTGGTGATTGATTGATATCCTAGTATTGGTTGTACTTATTCATCTTATGTGCGTAGCTAACATATAAGATAGCAAGTTAATCTCTATTGAAGCGACAGTGAATATAGAGATTTAGAACTTGCCATGCTAGCATAGGTTCATGTATTTGTTATGCATGATTCGTAGGTAATTTTAACCATCTTACTTGCCCTATGTAATCACGATAGATAACTTGTACATTAAACCGTTATGTTTTCAATTCTTATAGACATATAAGGACTAAGCATAATTGGTGTATATTCAACTTCTATCTCTTTTGTGGATGTTTGGTAGTAGGGTATTCGTACAACAAAAGTTGGCGTTTACTAGTTTCGTGTTATCTGATTAGTGTCATCACCATTACATGCTAAGGTTAAGAACAAAAAGGCTATTAAATGAAGTATTTAATGAAGTTAGAATCCATATTTGTCTCATATAATATACAACCCTCTTTACTCTCTTAGTTATAATTGTTAGTTTATCTTAGTTATAAACAACCCCAATTTGTTATTTGTCTTAGCATTGAGCGATAACCATACATTGTTGCATAGGTACATAAATTGAACTTAACCTAAACCGGTCTCTGTGTGAACGAATCTGATTTATATCTTATACTACTTGAGAACACGTATACTTGCGTGTAATTTTAGCGCGTGTGTTAACGTCCTAACAACCTGCAAAATTTTCAATAAAAACACTTAAATCTCTATATTCTTTTAAAGTAGCCTAGCTACTTCTCACACCACTTATCTCATGACTTTTAATAGTCAGAGTTTCCTCACAAGGATTAACTAAATCCTAACACTCAACTACCTTTCTTTTTGCCAGGTAAGGATCCTGCCTCTCTTTAATTCTTTTTTTCGCTAAATTTTCTCTCATTCTCACATGAAAAGCTCAGATAAGTTTGTCCTACGGAAATAAGAGGTGGCTGAGAAGAGTTGTATGTCCTCCTATGACTAGAGGTATTCCTTTGTAAAGGTCTAATCATATTCATGTCATCAGGATTCAGAGTATATGCTGATAATTCAAAATTTGTATTTAAAGTAAATGCTGATAAAGATGAATCATTATTTATACCTTGTGCTTCTGAAGGATCAAGTTCTATGTATACATCCAAGGGTTGAACAGAGATAAGTTCAGCTAATGTTGGTGTTGGGTGTACCCTTCCTTCAGAATCAACTGTTAAGACAACTTGATCATGAGTTAAGCCTTTATTACCACTTTGAGGTAATGATTCTTGTGGGGAAGGAGATTCAGGAGTTTCTGGATGACTTTGACATTCAGGTTCTTGTGTACTCCTCTCCTCAATATCAGTATTTGACTCATGTACAGTTTCAGCTGTTATCTTTGCAGTTGATGCATCATTCCATTCTTGAATGGACTTTTCAGCAAGAGGCTCCACTCGAATAAAGTCTGTTTTTCTACTTTGAATTACAGGTTCTTGTGTGACAAGATCAGGATTTGAAGTAGTTGTTGTATTCCTTTGAAATACAGGTTCTTTTATGCTTGATCCAGGAAACAATCTTTATTTCTGCTGCCTCTTGACAGATTCCTCCACTTGCTCATGAGTGATCTCCCTCACTCTTTTCTTCTTTGTTAGAGAATCAGTAATTATCACAGATGCATCAGTAATTTGGCTAGTCCACTGATCAGTACCAGTAGCTGCACCATGTGTCTCCTCAATAATTTCTTTCTTGATCAATATCAGACTTTGAGCAATGTAGGTTTTGACCAATTTATTCTTCTTAATCCTTAGTCTCGGGCTTGAAACAGATTGAACAACATCATCACCCTCATCAGTTGATAGAACAACTGGACTCTGAGTAGAATCAGGATTTAACTTCTTGAATTTTGAAAATAAGGTAACATTGTCCTCATTATCAGATTCTGACTCACAAAGTACAAGCTTTCTCTTAACAAGATCTAAAGGTTTATAAGAATGAGAAGCTTGTATTGAACCCTTCTTCTGTGCTATTTTAGCATTTGCAGCACTTGCTCTTTGACCATAAGGCCTAGCAGACTGAATAATAATGTCATGTGGGTTCTCAATTGAAATAATAACTCTAGCATCAGCTTTTGCTGGTTTCTTCCTTTTTACAACATGTGTTTTCGGGAGGCACCTGAGGTGGATTGTGTTTGAGGAAGTGTTTGGGTTACAGTGTTGGGGTTAGCTACAGGGGGTTACCAACAGTTATTTCCTGTAGCTTAGCATTTTGCTGGTTAGGTAGACCATAAGCCTTAGGGAGCCTTGAAATTAGAAAGTCCCTGGCAATCACCGGGAACCTCAAAGGAGCTAGAGCAATATTTTCTGAATCTTTTGAAATAAGATCAGAGAAAGCTCTTTTCGTGAGCTTAAAAACTGACACAATTTGCATAGCAGGGATTGTGGTATCACGGAAACAGACATTAAAAATTAACTGACAAAATCTAGCATAATATACTATATTCCCATCAGCTGTTAATGTGGCCCCTACAAAATATAAAATTAATCTACCAAAATCATAGTGAGTACCATAAATTAGAGAGTACCCAATTTGTTGTGTCATAATTGGAAGGGCATCAAAGTTTGTGCATTTGTTGTTGAATGCCTTTGTAATGCAATCAAAGAAGAAATTCCACTCCTTCCTTAGCCCATTTCTCTTCAGATGGCCAAGATTCTTCATGTCCTTGTCATAGCCAATTTATGTAAAGAACCTTCTCATTTCAGCATCTCCTACAAATGTTGCATAAGAAGTGGGAGCTGGGAGTTGAAGAGCGTCACGTACTGTCTGAGGGGTTACAACCCTCTGCTTGTCATCAAACTCAAAAATGATGTTTGGAGTGCCTACTTCACCTCCATCATCATAAAGACTAGTTCTCTATAAAGCAAGAACCTGATCTCCATAAATAGTTGTTGGAGCTGTGAGAGCATACCCAACTTCACTTCCTTTTAAGAAATCCTGGAAGATATGAAAATCAGGATGTATCCCATTATTGTCAGGATAGTCGTATAGTTGTTTGTGAAAAATTTGGCACTGCCATAAACAAACGATGTTAATGTAGAAGATGAAGTCATGATTTTTCTATAAGTATTTTACCCAAAGACTGATTAGTATTTGAGAGTTTAAGCTCGAGAGAAAAAGAAAGTAAGAGAGTAAGAAGAAAATCAAATATTGATAAAGTGATAATTAGAAATCGGAAGTTGGTTTTGATGAACACTTTACTCTTACTTACACAGACTGTTCAACTTAGTAGGACACATGGCATGTTATCATTCATCAGAAGAGCAATCATGGTGTGTGTTTTAACGTGCAGTAATTAGGTGCACAGTTACACATAATATTGTGTTGTGAAAGCCCAATTGTTTTTCCTATTCTCACGCCATCAGCTAACATATGTAACCAATTTAAGTTTTCCCATTAATTCTACATCACATTTCTCTAATTAAAATACTGAAAAAAAGGTATTTTAATTAAATTCAAAATATTAACAGAATATAATGATCAATCGGCATTTGACCAATATCATTATTTAACTAGCTACTGTCAGGATTTATCAGTTAACTCAATTTTGACCAATTTCGGTACTTGCTCACATAATCTGAGTTTATCATGCAACTACTATCAGAGTTTAGGATTTAAACTTGACTTGATAATTTAACAACAAAAAGCATGAATACATGGCATCAGAGTTTAACACTTCTATCAGATTTTAACAAATACTGATATGTAAAGATACCACACTCTAATTATTAACTACATATCACAATTTTTCATTAGAGTTTGAGAATTGTCCTGAGATCATTTCCAATTCATTCACCAATCTGGTAAAGGTGGCTTCACGGAGTGGTTTGGTGAAGATGTCTGCTAACTGCTGATCTATAGGCACAAAGTGCAATTCCACTGTACCTTCCATTACATGTTCCCTTGTGAAATGGTACCTTATGCTAATATGTTTAGTCATTGAATGTTGTACTGGATTTCCTGTCATTGTAATAGCACTTTGATTATCACAATATATAGGAATTTGAGAATATTCAAACCCATAATCCAATAACTGATTCTTCATGCAAAGAATTTGAGCACAACAGCTTCCTGCAGCAATGTACTCAGCTTTAACAGTTGATGTGGAAATTGACTTTTGTTTCTTGCTAAACCAAGAAACCAATCTGCCACCAAGAAATTGGCAGCTTCTAGAGGTGCTTTTCATGTTCATTTTGCATCCTGCAAAATCAACATCTAAATATCCAATTAGCTTAAAGTGTGACTCTCTAGGATATCATAATCCAAGATTAATAGTGCCTTTGAGATATCTAAAAATTCTTTTTACAGCTAATAGATGTGGTTCCCTTGGATCAGCTTGGAACCTTGCACACAGACAGGTAGCATACATGATATCAGGTCTACTAGCAGTTAAATATAGGAGTGAGCCAATCATACCTTGTTAGGTCACACTTTCACTGTAGAGGGGGTGAATACAGTGTTTATTACAATCAAATCAAACTTCAAGAACTTATGTAACAGAAAACAAACTTTATTTAAACAATAAACTCTGTTACAATCTGGAACTGTTATCTCTCAGTGATGAACAAAATATCACGAGAGCTTCTAGAGTTATAATAAATAATATTCTCGATAATGATAACACCTCTAGTGTAAACTCTATTTCTGTGTTTATATACTACACAGTTACAAGATATTCGCTAATTGATATGGAATATAATTCTGCTTCCTAAAATATATCAATCAGATATCTTCTATTCCAAGTATTCCATTCTTCACGGAATTCCTTCTTCATGCATATCTCTTCTTATGTTTATCTTGATCTTCTTAACTTTAATCAGCTACTGTCCTTATCTGATCGTCCTTCAGCACTTAAGTTCTGATATCTATCTCCTGATAACATAAGTACTGATATCCCTTAAGTTCTGACTTCCAGTACCTTAAGTTCTGACTTCCAGTATAAGTACTGATCAGTTAAGTACTGATTTGTTCTGTTCAAATAAGATCTGAAATCTAAACATAAAACATATTAGCCATGACATTATCAAATATATCTAACAATCTCCCCCAACTTGTAAATTAACAAAATATACAAGTTTAACAGATATTTGATGATGTCAAAAACATTAAGTACAAATGCATGAGAAATAGACAAGATAACTACAACTTACAGTCCTTAAAGTTTTTACCAATTCAACTTCTGATAACAACTTCAACCTGTATAAATATCAGAATTTAAGCAGTTGTAGATCTTCGACTTGGCTTCATCATTTTCCGATCTCTCTGATGTCAGAAGTTGTTCTGAGATAATTCTTCAACAAACATTTCTCAGCATATCTGAGTTCATCAATCATTCTCCGTTTGACATCTTTAAGCTCTGCAGTATCTTCACCAGTTTGAAATATTGCAGCTCTGAGATCATTAATCTTTGCTTTTCTCAACTCCCGATCTAGTCTTATGACATAAGCTTTGTTAGACTCTAGATTGAATTCAAGCCCCTTAATACCAAGATATGTTCTGATCTGTGCAGTATTAGGCTTCATATCAACAATATCACCATTGTGATTTCTGTACTTTGGAACATATCTGCTGTCAGACTTAACAGAATAAAGTCTTTTCTGTCTCTGAATCTGTTCCTTTAAGTAGTTTGCAGCAGTCTCTGTTATTCTGTCATCCACTTGAAGTAAGAATAATACATGCTCCAATTCTTCAAAATACTTCAATGGAATGGCATTTTGTCTTATATGATAAACCCTACCATCTGTCATGAAATACAACATGATGTATTCTTTCAAGTAGGTATGGTAAACCATCTGTACAGATTCTAGTTGATTCAATCTCTCAGGAGTTGCTCCAATACCTGGTTCACTCAAGGAAGTTGGATCATCAGTAGTGTTGTGTACTCTTCTTTCATCAGCACTTCCCAATCCAGTTTTATCTCTAGCTTCCTTTCCAGTAACTACTCTTGCTTCAAAACCACTTAAAGTAGTCTTCAAAGATTGAGTCTGTTTTGCTTTAGTGAATCCTGGTAGGAGTGTTTTAGATTTATCTTCTGATATCAAGTTAACTTGAGCACTGTCAGAGGTTACTTGCTTCTTCTGAATATCAGAACTTACAATTTCTTGACTCTGAACAACTTGAGCCATGTCAGAGGTTGTTTTAAGAATTTTTCTTGAAGTCAGAGCAAGATTATGTTTTCTATCAGTAATTTCTTCTTCCTCAGGAGGTACATAAGGCTTGATAGGTTCACCAACCTTTTCTTTACCCTTGGATCTTGGATCTATCTGTGGTTGTGATCTAGCCAAAGTTTCTTCAGTATGTATCCTCTCTTTGATCACAATGCCTTTAGGTTTTGGAAGTAACTTTTTACCAGAAGCTTCAGATTTAGATGTGACTTTCTCTGATTTAAGTCTGGCTTCTTCTTCCTTTAAACTTTCCAAGTCCATCCCTGGATTTTCTTGAAGAAATAACTGTCTTGACATTTCCTCATCAAGATCTAGAAGTTCATCAGAACTTATCCTTTTACCAGCAGCAGAACTTATTCTTTTCCCAGTATCAGAACTTGTTCTGTGACTAGCTTGTCTTGATGTAAATCTTCTACCTTGACTATGACCACTACCCATTCCAGAGTTTCCTTGGTCATCTTTTCCATCATCCTGTCCTTGCAGTGACTTGTTGGTTTTGCATTTGGACTTAATTACCTTCTCCCCCTTTTTGGCATCAGCAGGTAATAAAAGAGAGATAAGTAGTTCCACTGAGGTCTGGATTTCAGTAAGTTGCGATTGCTGAGAAGCTTGATTTGTCAGAATTTGATCAATCTGAGCTTGTTGCTTCTCTTGAGTTTTCTCAATATAAGCAACCCTGTCAATGGTAGGTTGGAAGAACTTTTTCTTATCAAGTTTCCAAACTTGTTCCTGTTTAATAAAGTTCTCCTGAATCTTGTGTAGCTCTGCATGAGTGTTGGAATGAAGACCTTGTAGATGTTTAGTACTCAATGCAGTGACTCTAAGCTGGGTTTTAAAATCATCAGAATTTAACATTTCATCAGCTTTAGTCAAGTGCTCAGTAAGATGTAAAGCATTTGGAACACATGAAACTGAGTTCCATTTCTTAGTCCACTCCTGTCCTGCAGGAGTTTCACTCCAAGGTACTGGTGCATCCCTGATAACAAACTCCTTTAGCAGTTCAGACTTAGGAAGAGTCAGTGGAGGAGTATGTCCTGAAGGACCTGCTGCATCAGCATCTACAGTTGTAGCAGCTTCACCAGTATCTCCAACATTTGCAGCATCAGAACTTAAAGAATCAGTATCTTCTGATAAGACAACTGTATGAGTAGCAATGGAGGCTTCAACATCCTCTAATTGCTGATCTGATACTAAGTTCTGATCAACAGCCATATCCTGATGCTCACCTAAAATCTGATCATCATCTTGATGCAGAGAAGGTGTTAGTGATAACTCAGGAGTTTGAACAGCATCAGTAACAGGTGTTGTGGAAGGATTATTTGCTGTTGGAGCTTCTAAGAAAAGTATTTCAGGCACAACCAAGTTCTGAATATCAATTTCAGCACTTGTGCCTGGATCAACAAGAGATAAAGAAGGTAAATTAGCCTTGTCAGATACAGGTTCCTGAAATGGAGTTGATGGAGAAGAAGTGACTGGAGCAAATTCCTTGTCTTGTGAGATCAGAGATTCCTGATCCCCTTCCTTAGCTGCTTCCTCCTCATCATCTGAAACTGGCCTCTGTGCCCTCTGTTTCTTGTATTTCCTTGTTGATTTGGATTCCTTGGGAGTTGCAGGAACAGTCATACGTCTAAGCCTCTTGAGAAGCCTAGAACCCCCAATTGCAGAATCCTTCTGAGAAGTTGCCTTCTCAGCTTCATAAATCATAGGTTCTGAAGAAGGAACCTGATCTTCAGAATCTGTTTCATCTCTCAAAGTAATCCTCCTCTTCTTCTGAGATGTTTGAGGAACAGTCTTTGTTCTCTTTGGCTTAGAGGATGTAGGCTTCACAGTAGGTGCTGAAGAAGAAGGTTGAGCAGTCTGTGAAGTGGAGAGATATGATTTGAGATAAGTTCTGAGGGTAGGTTGAGTAGAATGAGAGGTAGGGACTGAGGTTGATGGATTTTGGTTATGGTGAGTTGGTTGAACATTTGAGTAAACAGATTTGTAAGTAGCTGGATCAGCATTTACCAGAATCTGTTTCACAGACTGAGGAATCTGTAATTGTCTCACCATTGATTTCTTTGTGTCAGCATTTATCAGGTCGTTAAAGTACCTTTTTGCAACCTTAAAAGGTGGGGTTTGAGTGCTGACTAACTGGGGTTCAGCAGTACAATACATATAAATAAGTTGACAGAATCTAGCAAAATAAACAACATCTCGATCCTCTGTCATCCTATCCCCAATAAAACCAATTATTCCAGTTGCAAAATCAAAATGAGTTTGATGGATAATAGCATACCCGATGTGCTGACTCAGAATTGGGATAGCATCATAATTAGAACATTTGTTCCCAAAAGCCTTGGTGATGCAATCGAAGAAGAAACTCCATTCTCTTCTGATATGAGCCCGTTTCAACTGTCCAAGTTTCGTCAGACTCTGTTCATATCCCAAATCAGTCATTAACCCCCGAAGTTCTGATTCCTCTGGTATAGAGAAGGTACAATCTTCTGGAAGATGTAATGCTCTTCGTACTGTACCAGGAGTGACTATATAGGAAGAATCACCCACTTGGAAGATAATACTGGGAGTTCCTCGTTTACCACCATCATCAAAAATTCCAGTCCTCCAGAACCGCAGAACTTGTTGACTTGAAAATAATTCAGGCTGAGTTAAGGCGTACCCAACCTCACTATGTGCAAGAAGATCTTGCACAAAATGCAATTCAGATGGAGCGTCAGCATGATCAAGAATTGCAGCATAGTTGTTTGGAACAAACTTTGCTCCATCAATGATTAAATCCTTTGGTGCCATGTGAAAAAATATTGAAATTCAAGTATGCCTGTTAGGTGTTTGAGATAATATCTGTATGAAAACAACGGAAATAGTAAAGTGAAGGAGAGTAAAAGTAAGAAGAGAGATAGAAGATGAAGAAATTAAAAAGATTAAAGAAATCTTCTCTCTGCTGTACTTATACAAAAGAAATATTACCGTTGGACACCTGTCAGACATGCAGTAATAACGGATAGTTACTGGGCTCGAGAAAACAGTAATCAATACTTACCCATTTGCCGAGTTTCAAGGAAAAACTGTTCCATTTATCAATGGAAACAATTCAAATTTTAACCCGTTATCACTGATTGGTTATTTTGCACTGCAACATTAATATTCTGAAAATGAATCATGTTAAAAATGACCGAGATAATTTCGATGAATAAGTGCTGACAAAGAATCAGAACTTAAATCAGAACTTAAGACAAAATTTAAATGGTCATCAGAATATCAAGCAGGATTTATCAACACAAGATAAAATAACTCAGAGACAAAATCTTGAAGTAAAAACAGTTTTCATTAATATATCAAGTCAATACATAAATGAAATAGAAATTACATCAATACAAGATTTTCCCTAAGCTTCTAATCCTAACGTCAACAGCTTTAGTCCTAGCTAAGAAGCCTGACAAAGCTGAGGATGAAGAAGAACATGAAGAAGACGAGATTAAGTCATCTTCCTCTTCCTATCTTCGACAAACAAGATGGCGAGTCGTATGATTCGCTCTTGCTGACGGATACGACGAAGGTGAAGGTCTCTTCGAACGGCCACCAGATCACGTTTGATAACCTCTGGAAATTGAATCCAGAGATTGTGAGGGATGTTGGTGATAGGGTAGGGAGTTGGAATTCCATTCAAAAAGACATGCACAGTCTCATCACCGTAATTGTAGAACCAGCCAAATTCAGCCATTTGTGATAGTAAATGAAAAACAAGACTGAATTTGTGATACAAGTGTGATGAAAAGACTAATGTGAAGTGGCTGTGTATATAGGCAAGAGAATGCAAGGAGACGCGAAGATATTGAATGCAGACAGGTAGAATTAAATCTACCTCGTCTCCCTAGACTTTGAAAAAGAATAACAGTCATTGGAAAAGGAATGTGCACATGGAACAAGAGTGAACTGTTCAAGGACGAGTGCCATTATGTTTTAACCATAGACTATTAATCTTCCACTTCAACATTTCGAAATTAATCTGAGACTGTTACCAAATTTTACTCACAGATAAGTTAAGTAAAGGGTTAGACTGAAAAATCAGAACTTAGACCTATACCAGAACTTAACAGTCATCAGAACATAATGTCTTAACTCGAACAAGGAATATCTATCTTAGTAAATACTCATACAAGTTCTTAGTTATGAACGTCAGAAATTAATCATCAGAACGTGTAACTAGAACTTGTCCTCAGAATTTGTGCAGAAGTGACACAATGACTGTTTATCTAAAATAACATAGACCACCACAGAAATTTCATCATTCATATGGAGTGATGTGTGTGTGCATTAAGCTAAATAACAGACAAAGAGTAAAGTCTGATCTACTTCAGTACATCTTAGAAATAAGTCATAATTAAAATTTTGCTAAAGATCTGTCATTATCCTGAAACCTACTGATAAATGAGTTCATGCATGAGTTCACCTCTACTGTTTTTGTGCTAATTTTATGCATCTTTTGAAATTCTATTTTACAGAGGCTTCTCAGTGTAAGTGAGTCACGACTGTTTATTAGAATTTATGCTATTATCAGAGTATTTCTCCAGTAATCATAGAGTGTGAAAAGTCACCAAGAAAATATTTTGCTTTTCTAATGCATATTTACTTAATACCAGCAATGCACTTGGGTCGTCCCTTTCACATTTTTACTCTAGATCTCAAAGGAGTACCTGATATTATTCTTTGATTATTGTTCTTCTTCTTTTGATAAGTGAGGTTTATCAGCACTTAGTACATTCAGCAGTTTTACTAGAATCAGAACTTAAACAGATGAGTAGCATTATTCTAATTTGTGACTTAGTAATAAGATATACAAAGTAAACTTAACTAAGCTCAGTTATCAGAATTTGCTTGTGTCATAAGATTTCCACAGAAATAACTACTTCTTTCATGGGATCATTTGTTTATTGAAGACTAGTAGGTCAGTATCTAGCACAGTTATCCTCATAGGATAGAAGAGTTACTGAAACAGACATATCACTTATCAGAGTTTAGACACATATATCAGACAACAGTCAGTACTTGAAGACATTTATCAATTAATGCACAGAATATACAAAGAGATTAATTCTGTAAATACTGATCATAAAGTCTGATAACATAGAACAAGTTTAAGCAGATTTAGAGAAAGAACCTGAAATCATTCCAAGTTCATTTACCAATTTTGAAAAGGTAGCTTCACACAGTGGTTTTGTGAAGATATCTGCTACTTGTTGATCTGTGGGAACAAAATGCAATTCCACTGTACCTTCATCCACATGTTCCCTGATGAA
The DNA here is from genome assembly GCF_009905375.1 of Apium graveolens. Lineage (NCBI taxonomy): Eukaryota > Viridiplantae > Streptophyta > Magnoliopsida > Apiales > Apiaceae > Apium > Apium graveolens. The sequence goes on along the minus strand of NC_133649.1, from coordinate 251,103,027 downwards.
ATGGTACCTGATGCTGATGTGCTTTGTCATAGAGTGTTGAACTGGATTACCTGTCATAGCAATAGCACTTTGATTATCACAGTAAATAGGGATTTTGAAATATGTTAACCCATAATCCAGTAACTGATTCTTCATCCAGAGAATCTGTGCACAGCAGCTTCCTGCAGCAATATACTCTGCTTCTGCAGTTGATGTGGAAATTGACTTTTGTTTCTTGCTATACCAAGAAACCAATCTGCCTCCAAGAAATTGGCAGCTTCCACTTGTGCTTTTCCTGTCAATTTTGCAACCTGCAAAATCTGCATCTGAGTAACCTATTAATTTAAAATCTGATTCTCTAGGATACCATAATCCTAGATCAGCTGTTTCTTTAAGATACTTAAAGATTCTTTTTACAGCTGTTAAGTGAGGTTCTCTTGGATCTGCTTGAAATCTTGCACAAAGACAGGTAGCAAACATGATATCTGGTCTACTAGCAGTTAGATAGAGAAGTGAGCCAATCATACCTCTGTAATCAGTAATATCTACTGAATTACCAGTATCCTTATCCAGTTTTGTTGCAGTGGCCATGGGAGTGGATGCACTTGAACAGTCTTGCATTCCAAATTTTTTCAGCAAGTTTCTGGTGTACTTAGATTGACAAATAAAAGTTCCTTCTTCACTCTGCTTGACTTGAAGGCCCAGAAAATAACTAAGTTCTCCCATCATACTCATCTGATATCTTGACTGCATTAGATTGGCAAACTTTTTGCAAAGTTTGTCATTTGGAGACCCAAAAATGATATCATCAACATAAATCTGGATCAAAAGTAAGTCCTTGCCATGGTTGAGATAGAACAATGTTTTGTCAATAGTTCCTCTGTTGAATCCACTTTCCAGAAGAAACTGAGCTAAGGTCTCATACCATGCTCTAGGAGCTTGCTTAAGTCCATAAAGTGCTTTATCAAGCCTGTAGACATAATCTGGATGTTTGGAATCTACAAAGCCTGGAGGTTGTTCAACATATACTTCCTCTTCCAATTCTCCATTGAGAAAAGCACTTTTCACATCCATTTGAAAGACAGTAAACTTTTTGTGAGCAGCATAAGCCATGAATATCCTTATGGCTTCTAACCTAGCAACTGGAGCAAATGTTTCATCATAGTCAATTCCCTCCTGTTGAGAATATCCTTTTGCAACCAGCCTTGCCTTGTTCCTTACAATTATGCCATCACTGTCAGTTTTGTTTCTGAATACCCACTTTGTACCAACAACCGATCTATTCTTGGGTCTTGGCACTAAGGTCCAGACTTTGTTTCTTTCAAATTCATTCAACTCTTCCTGCATTGCTTGCACCCAATCAGCATCTTGAAGAGCTTCTTCCACTTTCTTTGGCTCAGACTGAGAGAGAAAAGAATTGTAAAGACATTCATTCGAAGTACCTGTTCTAGTTCTGACACCTGCCTCAGGATTTCCAATTATTAAATCAGGTGTATGTGATTTTGTCCACTTCCTTGCAGATGGAAGATTTTCTCTAGAACTGGATGCTCCCCCATAATTCATGCTGTCTTCGATTTCATTTTCTGATGCTCCCCCTGAAACTATGCTCTCTGAGTTGGATCCTTCAGTATTTAGATTTTCAGCACTGTCAGTACTTGGCTTATCAGAACTTGACGAATCAGAATTTGACGAGCCAGATGTATGTTCTGATGCTTCTTGAGATGTGATAAAATCTTGAGTATGCTCCCCCTGCAATGGTGCATCTTCCTTTGACGTAGTCACCACAGTTTCAATAACATCAGAGTTTAATCCATCAGAATTTACAGTATCAGGACTTAGACTGTCAGGACTTGAGGTATCAGAATATGAATCTTCATTTTTAAATCTCAGCTTATTATGATCAATGCAATCTTCAAGTCCAGTGATCTTCTTGTCATCAAAAGAGACATTGATAGATTCCATGACCACTTTTGTTCTCAAATTATAGACTCTGAAGGCTTTTGTAGAAAGTGGATATCCTACAAAGATTCCCTCATCAGCTTTTAGATCAAACTTGGATAGCTGTTCAGGATGAGTCTTGAGAACAAAACACTTACATCCAAATACATGAAAGTATTTGAGATTTGGCTTCTTGTTCTTCACCATCTCATATGGTGTTTTTCCATGCTTGTTAATGAGTGTTGCATTTTGAGTAAAACAAGCAGTCTGCACAGCTTCAGCCCAGAAATAGGTTGGAAGCTTTGCTTCTTCAAGCATTGTTCGTGCAGCTTCAATTAGAGTTCTATTCTTCCTTTCAACAACTCCATTTTGCTGTGGAGTTCCAGGAGCAGAATATTCCTGCTTTATTCCATGATTTTTGCAGAACTCTTCCATTATCAAATTCTTGAATTCAGTGCCATTATCACTCCTCAAAATTTTCACAGAATCTTTGATCAATTTATCCAGATGTTTGACATGATCAATCAGGATAGATGCAGTTTCACTTTTTGTGTGCAAGAAATACACCCATGTGTATCTGGTGAACTCATCTACTATGACCAACGCATATTTCTTCTTTGCAATAGACATGACATTCACTGGACCAAATAGATCAACATGAAGTAGATAGTAAGGCTCAAGAATTGATGATTCAGTCTTGCTCTTGAACGAAGATTTTCTTTGTTTAGCCTTCTGACATGAGTCACAAAGACCATCAGGAACAAACACTGATTTTGGCAGTCCTCTCACAAGATCTTTCTTGATCAGTTCATTTATCTTGTTGAAGTTTAAATGAGAGAGTTTCTTGTGCCAATTCCAGCTTTCTTCAGTTGAGGCTCTACTCACTAAACAGATTGCAGAACCATCAGAACTTGTTGAAAGCTTAGCTTCATAAATGTTACCACGCCTGAATCCCTTCAGAACAATTTTTCCTTTAGATTTACTAACTATTTCACAATGTTCTGCAAAGAAATCAACATGATAACCTCTGTCACAGATTTGACTTATACTCAGTAAGTTGTGTTTAAGTCCTGAGACCAGAGCTACATCTTTAATAATGACATTCCCAAGATTGATATTGCCATATCCCAAGGTTTTTCCAATGTTGCCATCTCCATAAGAAACACTTGGGCCAGCTTTCTCCACAAAGTCTGATAGCAGGGCCTTATTTCCAGTCATATGTCCTGAACATCCACTGTCCAGAACTAGAATATTTTTCCTGTTGCCCTGCAATCAAAAAGACCACTAATTATTAGTTTTAAGGACCCAGACTTGCTTGGATCCTTTGGCCTTTTTAGGTTTGTTAACATTTGCAGCGGATTTAACATCAGATTTTATGTTAACAGTTTTCTTATCAGACCTTATACTAGAAGGAACAACAGAAACTTTCTTTAAAGAAGGTTTTATTTGATAATAATCATAGTACAAACTATGATATTCCTTACAAGTATAAATGGAATGCCATAAACTACCACAATGAAAACAAGGATTTTGTGGTTTGTATCTAACAGACTGACTCTTAACTCCTGACTTTGTAGATAAGGAGTTAATATTCTTATTCTTCCTGCAAAAAGAAGCCAGATGGTTAGAACTTCCACAGTTATGACATGCTTTCCTAGGAGCATCAGGAACAGATTTATAGTTATTGCTTTTATTCACACCTTCCTTTCCATTCCTGTTTTTCCTAGGTGATTTTACCTTGTTTGCATCCTTAACATCTTTCAGCTTATGCTTAAGCTGCTTCTTCGTCATTAAGCCTATGTTAACTTCAGCTGTCTTTTCCTGTTTTAGTTTGTCAGAAGCTAATTCCTTTTTAACTTCTGATTTCTCATTTTCGGATTTTTCAGTTACAAACTTAACAGGTTTTAACTTCGGCTTTTGCTTATCAACAGGCTTAATTTCTACAGTTCCTTTTTCATTTACTCCATAGCCTAAACCCTCTTTCCAGTTTCCACTGCTTAGCAAATTTTGAGTTGTTTTGCCAGAGTTAGTCCAAGTTCTGATAATCTCTCTCTCCTTTTCTAACTCAGTTTTTAGAGATTCATTCATTTTTAGCACTTCATCCCTAATATAAAAAGCATTATCTCTATCCTGCTGAGTTTGATGAAACATGACTAACTCTTTTTCTAAGAAATCATTTCTTTTCTTAAAAGCAAGATTTTCAGAAGTTAATCTTTCACATGTTAAAGTTTGATCTCTATAACTAACAAACATGGTTTTAAGATATCTTCTCAACTCATCAATATCATCAGTATGAAAAGCATAAGTAGTCTGAGGTACCTTTGTTTCAGCAGCTTCAGAACTGCTCTCAGAACTTGATTTATCAGCATTTGCCATCAATGCATAGTTCTCCTCACTTTCAGAGTCTGAGGTGTCTGTCCAGCTTTTCTGCTTTGTGATAAGAGCTTTGCCTTTGTCATTCTTGGTCTTCTTGCAATCAGGAGATATGTGGCCTTTCTCACCACAATTATAACATTTAACATTAGCGTAATCTCCTCTGTCAGACTTTCCTCCTTTTCCTTCAGATCTTCTGAAATTCTTCTTATCAGAACTTATGCCTTTCCTGGAAAACATCTTTCCCTTCCTGAACTTCCTGTATGCAATCTTTGTGATTCCTTTCACCATAAGAGCACACAGCTTCATCATCTCCTCATCAGCATCAGTTTCAGGCAAGCTTTCAGAATCTGAGTCATCATCACTCTCAGAACTTGATGACTCAGTATCAGATTTTATGATAAGAGCTGTACCCTTATCTTTCTTTGAGGAAGGTGGTTTGGGGGATTCCTCTTCAACCTTGAGAGCAACTGTCCTTGACTTTCCTCCTTTTCTCTTGCTTCTTTGTTCCATCTCAAGTTCATGGGTCTTGAGCATTCCATAGATTTCATCAAGAGTTGTTTCATCAAGATTGTAGTTGTCTCTTATTGTTGTTGCCTTCAAATCCCAACATTCAGGAAGAGCTAACAGGAATTTGAGGTTTGTATCTTCAAGATCATACTCCTTATTTACTAATGACAAGTCATTCAAGAGTTTGACAAATCTATCATATACATCAGTCAATGACTCATTAGTCCTAGAGTCAAAGTGTTCATACTCTTGAGTGAGTATTGTCTTCCTGTTCTTCTTAACTGTTTCAGTTCCTTGACACCTTGTCTCCAGTGCATCCCATATCTCCTTAGCATTCTTGCAGTTGATTACCCTGTTTGACATTACATTATCAATGGCACTATGCAATAAGTGACGTACCTTGGCATCCTTAGCAATAGATGCTATATCTTCAGCAGTGTAATCAGTCTTTTCCTTTGGTACGGTCATTGCTGCTTCACCTGCAACTACAACAGCGAGCTTGGTAGGTTTGTGAGGCCCTTCCCTGATTCTATCAAGGTATTCTGGATCTGTTGCTTCCAGAAACATGGTCATCCTTACCTTCCATATGGGATATTCAGATGGTCTCAATATGGGAACTCTGATAGTCTCATATCGACTCTGAGTTGATATCTTTGATGATTCCTCAGTTTTGGTAGGCTTAGTTGGAGTTTCTGTGTCAGACATGATTGTGTTTGGATCTTTAACTGTATGTGTGTTAACAGATAGCTCTGATACCACTTGTTAGGTCACACTTTCACTGTAGAGGGGGTGAATACAGTGTTTATTACAATCAAATCAAACTTCAAGAACTTATGTAACAGAAAACAAACTTTATTTAAACAATAAACTCTGTTACAATCTGGAACTGTTATCTCTCAGTGATGAACAAAATATCACGAGAGCTTCTAGAGTTATAATAAATAATATTCTCGATAATGATAACACCTCTAGTGTAAACTCTATTTCTGTGTTTATATACTACACAGTTACAAGATATTCGCTAATTGATATGGAATATAATTCTGCTTCCTAAAATATATCAATCAGATATCTTCTATTCCAAGTATTCCATTCTTCACGGAATTCCTTCTTCATGCATATCTCTTCTTATGTTTATCTTGATCTTCTTAACTTTAATCAGCTACTGTCCTTATCTGATCGTCCTTCAGCACTTAAGTTCTGATATCTATCTCCTGATAACATAAGTACTGATATCCCTTAAGTTCTGACTTCCAGTACCTTAAGTTCTGACTTCCAGTATAAGTACTGATCAGTTAAGTACTGATTTGTTCTGTTCAAATAAGATCTGAAATCTAAACATAAAACATATTAGCCATGACATTATCAAATATATCTAACATACCTCTTTATTTAGTTATATCTACTGATGAACCTGTATTTAAATCTAACTTGGTTGCAGTAGTTATGGGAGTTGTTGCAGCTGGACTGTCTTGCATTCCAAATCTTTTGAGCAAATTCCTGGTATATTTTGCTTAAATTATGAAGATACCTTCATTTTTCCGCTTTACTTGTAAACCTAGAAAATAACTCAATTCTCCCATCATACTCATCTGATATCTTGAGTGCATTAGCTTTGCAAATCTTTCACAGAGTTTATCATTAGTAGAACAAAAAATGATATCATCAATATATATTTGTACTAACGACAAGTCCTTACCATGGTACTTAGAAAATAGAGTTTTATCAATTATACCTCTTATGAAACCACTTTCCAACAGAAATTGAGCAAGTATTTCATACCAGGCTCTTAGAGCTTGCTTTAGTCCATAGAGTGCTTTATCCAGTAAGTAAACATGATCTGGATATTTTGGATAAATGAACCCTGGAGGTTGTTCAACATAAACTTCCTCTTCAAGTTCACCATTTAGAAATGCACTCTTCACATCCATTTGGAACACCTTGAATTTCATGTGAGCAGTATAGGCTAGAAAAATTATGATTGCCTCAAGTCTTGTAACTATAGCAAAAGTCTCATCATAATCAATACCTTCTTGCTGTGAATAGCCTTTTGCAACCAGCCTTGCTTTATTTCTTATAACAATACCCTCACTATCAGTTTTTCCTGAACACCCACTTTATACCAACTACTGATCTGTTCTTAAGTCTTGGTACAAGAGTCCAGACTTGGTTCCTTTCAAATTCATTTAACTCTTCTTGCATTTTTGTGATCCAATCATCATCTTGCAGAGCTTCTTCAACCTTCTTGAGTTCTGTTGAGATAAAAAAGAATGATAGAGACATTCATTCTCAATGGCTCTTTTAGTCTCGACACCACTATTAGGATTTCCAATGATTAAGTCCATTGTATGAGACTTAATCCATTTTCTTGCAGAAGGAAGTTGACTTCTTGATGTAGAACCTCCCCCTTGATTCATGAAGTCTCTTGTTTCATTTTGCCTTGTACATTGTTATTTCCTGATGCTCCCCTTGAAATAGTATTTCTAGTATTATCAGTATTTGCTTTATCAGTATTTAAGGAATCTGAGTTTGATGGAGTATCTACTGAAGTTTCTTGATTCGAATCACTTGACCCTTGATGTGTATCATATTGCTCCCCCCTTAATATGTGCTTCGGTTCTTGTAGAATTGCCACTGTCATGTGGCTCATCAGAGCTTAGAGTGATGTCAGGATTTGCTGTATCAGGATTTGTCAGAGTATTAGAATCTGCCAGACTATCAAGATTTAACTGTTCAGCATATGGTACTTCATTTTCAAATCTCAATTCTTCATGGTCATTTGCATCCTCTAGACATGTGATCTTTTTATCATCAAAAGACACATGAATAGATTCCATGACCACCTTTGTTCTCAGATTATAAACTCTGAAAGCTTTTATTGATAATAGATATCCAACAAAAATGTCTTCATCAGCTTTTAGATCAAATTTAGTAAGCTGTTTTGGATGAGTTTTGAGAACAAAACATTTACAGCCAAAAATGTGAAAGTATTTCAAATTTGTCTTATTTCCTTTTACCAAATCAAATGGTGTTTTACCATGCTTGTTGATCAATGTTGCATTTTATATAAAGCAAGCAGTTTGCACAGTCTCAACTTATAAGTAGGTAGGCAATTTTGCTTCCTCAAGCATGGTCCTTGCAGCTTCTATGAGAGTTCTATTCTTTCTTTCAACAACTCCATTTTGCTGTAGAGTTCCAGGGGAAGAAAATTCATGTTTGATTCCCTTGTACTTGCAGAGTCTTCCATAGTACTGTTCTTGAATTCAGTTCCATTATCACTTCTAAAGATCTTGACTTTGTGAGCTGATCCTTTTTCCAGTTCCCTTACATGATCAAGAAGAATGGATGGTGTCTCATCCTTGGTGTGCAGAAAATACACTCATGCGTATCTTGTATATTCATCAATAATAAAAAGTGCATACCTCTTCTTTGCAATAAACATTACATTTAATGGTCCAAAAAGATCAATGTGCAGCAAGTGATATGGTTCAAGAATTGAGGATTCAATTTTACTCTTGAAAGATGTTTTCCTTAGTTTGGATTTCTGGCATGAATCATATAAGCCATCAGGAGTAAATACTGCATTGGGAAATCCTCTCACAAGACCGTTCTTCACAAGTTCATTGATGTTGTTGAAATTGAGATGAGAAAGTCTTTTATGCCAGTTCCAACTGTCTTCCACAGATGCTCTACTAAGTAAACATACTCTTGAATCATCAGTATTTGTGGAGACCCTGGCTTCATATAAGTTATCATGTCTAACACTAGTCATTGTAATCTTGTCATCTGATTTACTGACAATTTCACAATGTTCCTCATAAAAATTCACATGGTAACCTCTGTCACAGATTTGACACACACTGATCAAATTATGCTTGAATCCTGAAACTAGAGCTACATTTTCAATGATGACATTTCCAAGCTTAATCTTACCATATCCCAAAATCTTTCCTAAGTTGCCATCTCCATAAGAAATATTTGGGCCAGCCTCTTCCTTAAACTATGATAGCAGGGATTTATTTCCAGTCATATGTCCTGACCATCCACTGTCCAAGACTAAAAAATTCTTCCTGTTACCCTACAATCAGATTTAACAATTAATTAGTGTTTTAGGGACCCAGACTTTCTTGGATCCTTTGGCCTTTTTAAGTTTGTTAACATTTGCAGTAGAAGACTTTGAATCAGAGTTTATGCTAACATTCTTAATATAAGAGTTTACACATGCAGAATCTATTTTAGATTTGTTCAAAGAGGGTTTCAGTTCATAATAGTCATAATACAAACTGTGATACTCTTTACATGTGTAAATTGAATGCCAAATACTACCACAATAAAAACATGGATTCTGTGGTTTATATCTAACTGTTCTATTTCTAAACTCTAACTTAAGAGGAACAGTATTTATCCCTTTATTCATCCTGCAAGCAATAACAAGATGATTAGTACTACAATAATTAAAACAGACCTTTCTAGGTTCATTAGAGATGGGTTTATATTTGTTCTCCTTATTCATACCTTCTTTTCCATTCATATTCTTTCTAGTTTATTTTTCCTTGTTTTTCATTTTAACATCCTTCATCTTTTACTTAAGCTGCTTCCGAGTCATTAAACCAACATTTACTGATTTAACATGAACAGGTTCACACTTATCAGTTTTAAAATTTTACGTAAATGCTGATGTTGACCCTTTTTCATTTACTGACTTAACACCCTTTTTCATTTACTGACTTAACAGCATCAACACTTAAGTTGAATTTAATAGGTCTTAACTGAGATTGGTTCAGTTTTACCTTAATATCAGTCATCACTGGTTTAACTTTCTCAGTTTCCTTTTTATTTTTCTTATTAAAATTAGTCTTATCAGTATATCCTAATCTTGATCCCCAATAGTCATTTTCTATTAAACCCTGAGTTATTTTTCCTGAACTAGTCCAAAGCTTAATCAATGTTCTTTCTTTAGCTAGTTCTTTTTCTAGATAAGCATGATTTTCTAACAATCTCTCTTAATATACAAAGCATCATCTCTCTCCTTTTGAGTTTCTAGCATTAAAATCAACTCAGTTTTTAGGTAAACATTTCTTTTCTTAAGATCAAGGTTTTCACTCTTAATCCTAGAATTCTCAAGTGTTTGATCCCTATAACTAACATGCAGAGATTTAAGAAATAATCTTAAATCACAGATATTATTAGTATCAAAAGCAAGTGTGGTTTGAGGTACCTTTAATTCAGCAGTGTTATCCTTAGTGTTAACATTTGCCATGAGAGCATAGTTGACGTCATCATCTGATTCTGATGTATCATCCCATTTTTTTCTTGATGATCAAGGCTTGTTTCTTCTCAGCCCTAGGCATTCTGCAGTCAGCTGCAAAGTGTCCTACTTCATCACAGTTATAGCACCTTTCCTTTGACTTGTCAAGCTTTCCAAATCTAGACTCCTTCACATCAAAATTTCTTTTGTAATTCCTCTTATCAAAGTTTGAGGAAGTAGAGCCTTTCCTGGGGAATCTCTTATTCTTGTTCTTGAAGTTCTTGTAGACCATCTTCTTGAAGCTTTTAACCATCAGATCTTCCATTTGCTCAATATCTTCATCGTTATCATGATCACTTTCAGTATCTGATTCACTATCAGAGTTAGAGTCATCATCAGAGTTAGATGACTCAGTATCAGACTTTGCAATCATAGCCTTTCCTTTGGAGTGCTTTTTTCTCCTGGATTTCTCCTTTGGCTTCTCTTTAACTTTGAGAGCAACCTCTCTTGCTCTTGGTCCTTTCCTCTTGTTCCTTTCATCCATCTCCAGTTCATGAGTCTTCAGCATGCCATAGATCTCATCTAGAGATACTTCATCCAATTCATAATTATTTTTAATTGATGTGACTTTCAAGTCTCACTTTTCTGGGAGAGCAAGAAGTACCTTCAAGTTAGAATCTTCCTGGTCATATTCTTTATCAACCAAAGACAAGTCATTGATCAACTTTTGAAATCTGTCATAGATTTTAGTTAAGGACTAATAAGATTTTGAGTCAAAGTGCTCATACTCCTGTGTCAGTATGGTCCTCCTGTTCTTCTTAATAGCAGTCGTTCCCTGACACTTGACTTCAGAAGTATCCCAAATTTCTTTGGCAGTTTTACATTCAGTAACTCTATTAGACATAACACTGTCAAGACTGCTGTGAAGAATATGTCCCACTTTTGCATCTTTCATAATAGATGAAAGATCTTCAGGAGTATAGTCCTTATCTTTATCAACCATCTTTTCTTCTTCACCAGTAACAACAATAGCTACCTTCATTGGCCTATTTGGACCATCATATATCCTGCTCAGGTATTCATAATCTGTTTCTTCCAGACACATGGCCATCTTCACCTTCTAGATTAGATATTCATAACTCTTCATGATTGGAACTTTGATAGCCTCATATCTGCTCATATTGTTGTTGATGGGTTGATTGGCTGGTGGAGGAGGTGGGGGATTCGGTTGAGCTTCTTTATCTGTCATTATAGATTAATTTTAGATCTTAAACTGTTTGTATATCAACAGCAAACTCTGATACCAATTGTTAGGTCCTTAATATAACTGTAGAGGGGGGTGAAGTTTATGCAGATAAATCGAATTAAGCACTCAACAGGATAAATAATTTTGTATTGAATGATAAATACTAATTGCGAACTAATCTCTCAAAGGATGAACAGATATCCTTGAGAGCTGCTAGGTTACATAAATAATATATCGATACTGTGACACATAAAGTGTTAACCTAATCTGTGCTTATATACTGCACAGCTACATAATCAAATAAGGAATCCTATTCTATTATAATAAGGAATCATAAAACATATCCTAAATTTGATTGCTACTAGAAGTAAAGTCCTTCACCGACTTGAATTCTACAAACTCTTTCCATCTTCGATATCTCCTGATCTTTAGCTGTAGTGACCAAATACTGATGTCAATTACTGGTCAGCAAATGCTGATAACAAATGATGATAATGTCACCTTCTGCTAAAGTCTGATATCAAATGATGATTATAATCTATGATAGTTTATAAACTGATATGATCAATTTCTTCTAACATATTCTTTAATCAATGATTATTTAAGGAACTATATTTTAATATTCATTGAATCTTTTTAAACTAGTTTTAAAAATGATTTATATTAGTTACAAATCATCATTACCTTAAATGTTTTCGAAAAATATTTTCAAACTTTATCAGATGATTTTAAAAGTAAAGAGAGGATCCCAAACTCCATTTTCAAATTTAAATCTTTCTTTACAAAGGAGATTTAAATACTTGCTCAAAATATAGGGGATCCTGATTAGCGATGTATTTTATATTCGTAACGAAGTTGTTGAATAGAAAAGAAAGAGAGTTTTGATTACTTACCAACATTCGGGAAATAAGTCATGGAACAAGTTTAATCCATTAACAAGCATCGCTTGGGAAATTTTGGTGAGTTTCCCTTTTCCAACTAGATAAGACTTCTTGGTGGAGTCCTATTTGTGGCGCCCTCCAAACCCGGGTCAGAAGTTTGGGGTCCACAACACAAACACAATATATCAACCTGTCTAAGAAATATTATTTATAATGACCCTGCTTCACAAAACCACGGATCGCAACAGGTTAAAGTATGAAAACAAGCCACAGCCTTAATTATTACATCGTACCAAATCCCAACTAATTTAACTTACAATTGATAATAAAATCATTCTTACAACCTTGCTATCTCACTACTGCCATAAGCTCCTGCTAGCTCGATCAATCATAATCTGGAATCCTAGCTCGAACATTGAAATGGGAAACCTTGCTATCAACCGTATCCTTCTTAACTGTAGAATATATAAAAAGATTCGCAAGAGTGAGCTAACTAGCTCGGCAAGTCATATTATCACTAACTGAGGTTAGATAATAATAAATGAGATGATTCAAAGGAATCAAGTTTCTTGTTAAACAACCAATAGAATTGGATATTCATTTTAAGTTTTTAAAACCAAGGTTAGGCTGCTGATCAGTCACGCACTAATCCCGAGCAAAGCACACAACACTGCTCTAACTACTGGATCCAAGGCACACATTGGCCTAACTTGACCATCGATATGGTCTGACCACGAATCTGGTCCATACAAAGAAAACTATCCAATTCTAAAGCATTTCAATATGATAAACAATAGAGTTCAATAAAACCAGATCATAATCCATAACCATAAAACATTTGTAAAAGAGCAAGGTAAAAGTTCATAGTTACCAAAAAGGGTATGTCAAAATACATAAAAGAAGTGGCCTCCAGCCGGTAGGATAATCGGGTATTAGATGAATAGTGTTTTTCCAAAGTTTTAGTGCTTTGATATCACAAGGTATGGTTAAGTATAAAAGTTTTGTATATATAAACAATTTTGTTCCAGTGTTTGGTATATGATGGATATATATTTGTGGAGTAGTATCGTATTTGTGTGGTTTAATATTTGGTAAATCCACAAGAAATGGTTCACAAAGAATAAGGCTTACGGTTCAAAGATCAAATGATATGGCTCAGGTTCAAGGCTGGAGAATTCAAAGTATTTCCAATATAAAACAGAGCTATTTTGAATATTAACAATAGGTCACAAGAGAATTTAGAAATATTTGCAATAAATCTCGAGAAAGGTTTAGAAGTACTTGCCTTATCATAATTGATTTCAACCTCACTTGTACTTGTCTACGACTCTATTCAACCACCATTCATCTGTTTCTCCTATGCCTCGCTTCTAATCTCTGCTCACTTGCTGTATTTTCTACATGTCAATTCTATTTTCTGATCACCTGCTTCTCTTTCTTACGCCTTGCTTACTCTGCTAGGCATCATAAGTATCTATCAATATTCCACTCATACGATTCTGTTCAACACATACTTCTATCTACCCTTCGTTTCACCCAAATCCGATTAACGGATTAAAAGTTACGCCATAAACAGTAATCATCGAATATATAAACCGACAGTCAATCAACAAGTCACACATAATACATCACGTAATCAATGACATATCATTTATAAAGACATTTCGGGTCAAAAATAGGCTTTCTGGTATTTAAAATGATTTTTAAAACATTTTTCGGAATTAAAACGGATCGTTGGATCAATTTCGGAATAATAAACAGGGTTCGGTTGGCCAATTCTGGCTCCGAAACAATTTTAGAATAATTTCGAGCCTTGAAAATAATTTAGAATAATATTTTAAAGCTCGAAACTATTTTTCGAAATTTTTAAATCATTTTTAAATAATTAAATCTAATTAAATAATTAATTAAAAATCAGTTAATAATTAATTAAATCAATTAATCAATTAATTTTCGAATTAATTGACTAATTAATCAATTAAAAATTAACTGAAATTAATTAACTAATTAATTCAGATTTATTTGTGAATTAAAAATAATTTTCGGAACTAAAATAATAATTTTTTAGAATTTTCAGAAATTAAAAACGGATTTTTATAATAAAAATAAATAGGAAATATGATTTTTAAACATTTTTAAAACAGGAATCCAATTTTTGCAAAGTCTGGAAACTTCAGGGACTAAACTTCATCATCTACAAAACGACAGGGACTAAACTGCAATTTTGCAGTCCAGTCGCCGGAAAACACAGGGGTGGCCGGAGAACACGATTCCGGCCTCCTCACCTTGCCACAAGCTCCAGATCACATCTACGGATTACCAAGAACATAACCATGCAATCAAATCGATCTAACAATCCCTGAGTTGGCCGGAATTTGGCCGTGAAGTTTGCCAGTTTCCGGCGAACTTCGGAAATATTCAAAACACAACTCCCTTCTCTACAGACCTCGTTGATTCATGAAACTTATACGACTGGATTGCAAATTTTACAGGGAACACAATCCACTATATCACAACATCAATATATTCCAGAATAAGAAACCCCCAAATTTCAATTAAGAACATTCATACGGGTTATAAACCCTAATTTTGAAATTCGAAAATCAAACTCAAATTTGAACATGTTATTGGACTCCAAATCAGACGTATAATATACCAAAATCATCAGGAAAACAAGCTCTACAATATGCAATCATCAAATCATACAAACAATCATCCGAACAAAAATTCGTATTTTTCATGAAAATAATTCGAAAATAATTAAATTTATAAAAAATCAACCTTTGATTCTGCAGTAAAACAGGTCCTGGAATCTGATAGTACTCCTTGAGACCTTCAAATTGGTTACTCCAACTTTCCAAACGGATTTCACTAACACCTTGAATTTGTGGTTTGATTCTCAGAAAGGTTTATGAATATATGATTTTTCTCTGTAAAAATTATATAATTATCTGTCTGCAAATGATTTTGATACGAAATAAAATACGGTAAAAGGCTATTTATAATTACGGAGAATTAGTATCCCGTTGGATCATTCCGGATATAAAACGGTACGTTTATTTATAAAAACTGATCCAAACGGTATCGGTTTTCGGGATAATTATCCAAATCAGTACAATTTGTACTGCAGTCTTGGTCTCAGCGCCTGGTTACACGTACTACGAGGTGATAATTGGGATAGTTTAATAAAAAGCTCCCGTTTATCGAAAATACGGGTTTTATTGATTTACCGAAACGAATATTGTATCGAAAATGTTGCGCCGGGACCCGTGCAGGACAAACCGTACGCCGGATCGAAAAAGTCAAAACACGGAAAATGCTCGGAATATTGCAATTAGGTTAGGAAGAAGTTCTCGGAAGAGTTTCAGGTTCTAAAAACGTAAAAACGGTTAACGGTGGTTGGTTCCCATTTTCATAAAATAGGTTTTAAATACCCGGAACAAGAGTTTAAAAAAATCCATATGATTCCTATAAATTCATAAATTAACATAAAAATAATTAGGAAGATATGACAATTATCTATATTTTATTTTGGACATAAAAAAAATTGAAATACTCAATTAATAATATTTTTAAACATCCAAACATATTTAACACTTAACAAATAATTCACAAAATAGATACTGAATATACATACTAATTATTTATTAGCAAAAATAATTACACGATATATCCCGGATATTACATCCTTCCCCCCTTAAAAGGATTTTGTCCTCAGAATCTCCTAAGAAAACAAATAAGGGTACTTTTCTCTCATATCACTTTCTAACTCCCAGGTTGACTCTTCAACCTTTGGGTTTCTCTACAATACTCTTACTAACTTTACCACTTTATTTCTCAATACTTTCTCTCTTTCCTCTAGAATCTCTATCAGACTCTCTACATATGATAAATCTGCCTGAAGCTCTATTGGCTCATATTCTATTACAGCCTGGAGTCTGGATTATATTTCTTAAGCATCGATACGTGAAAAACATTGTGAATGTGCTCCATGTGCGGGGGTAACGCCAACTCGTCAGCTACTTTACCAATGCGCTTTAGGATTTCAAAAGGTCTGACATATCTTGGGCTTAGCTTCCCGTTCTTCCCAAACCTCGTTAGTCCTTTCCACGGTGATACTTTCAATAATACCAAGCTTCCTTCTTCAAATTCCATGTCTTTTCTTGACTGGTCTGCATATTTCCTCTGACGATCTTGTGCGGCTATTAATCTCTTCTGGATAATTTCAACAACTTCCTTTGTCTGCTGCACCAATTCAGGTCCGAGTATTTTGTATTCTCCTACTTCGTCCCAATATACTGGAGATCTACATTTGCGTCCATAAAGGGCTTCATAAGTTGGCATCCCAATGCTGGCGTGATAACTGTTGTTATAAGCAAACTCTACCAGGGATAAATGCTCGTCCCAACTTCCTTTGAAATCAATAACACAAACATGTAGCATGTCCTCGATTGTTTGGATCGTTCCTTCAATCTAGTTGTCCGTCTGCGGGTGGTAAGTCGTACTCATATTCAATCTTGTTCCTAAACATTCTTGAAAATTCTTCCAAAATCTTGAATTACATCTTGGATCTCGATCAAATACGATAGACACAAGAATTTCATGACAAACTACAATTTCCTTCAGGCACCTATGGATCAACTTATCGAGCGAAAATCTTTCATTTATAGGCAGAAAATGAGCTGACTTGGTAAATCTATCCACTCTAAGCCAAATGGCATCATGATTAGTTTTTGTGCTTGGTAACCCCAACTATGAAATCCATGGTGATATGCTCCCACTTCCAAACTTCCAATGACTGTAGCAATCCACTTGATCTCTGATACTCTACTTTAACTCTGTTGACATATATAACATCTGCTAATTCATTCCACAATTCCCCACTTCATATCTAACCACCTATAATTTCCTTTAAATCTCTATACATCTTGGTACTCCCTGAATGGATTGAATACCTCAAATTATGAGCTGCCTGTAAAATTTCATTCTTCAGTTCCATCACTGGTGGAATCCAAATTCTAGAAGAAATCCTAAGAATACCTTGATCGTCCTTTTTGCGTGCACTATTCTTCCCATACTAAATGATTTTATATCCTGATCTACTACCTCTTCTTGACACTTCTTTATCTTTTCTAACAATCCCGACTGAAAAGTTATACTTATATATTCTCACTCCTTTTTGGATCATGCACTCTGACTTCCAATTCCAACTTCTAGAATTCCATAGATAATTCTTCTGGTACAGTCTCTATGTTCATTCTCTCTCCTTCTTGCTCATCTCTTGCCACTACATTTGCTTTTCCTAGAGAGTTCATACTTCAACTCTTGTGGTCCGTATATATCTCACATCTTTCTCTATACTTATAATATTTCCCAATCTTTTAAAATGAATATTATTGTTGCTTTTAATTCCCAGTTATGAGTAGGGTACTTCTGCTCATAAGGTTTCGGTTGTCTGGATGCATATGCAATAACTTTATTGTTTTGCGTCAACACACATCTTATTCCCTTACGAGAAGTATCACTATAAACTACCAAATCCCCCTGATGCTTTCAAAGTGATAAAATAGGTGTTGTAAGCATTCTTTCATTTAACTCCGCAAAGCTTTCTTCACCCTTCTCCATTTCATATAACCTTCTTGCTTTTCCTGGTTAACTTCATCTCTAATATTACAACTTTCAAGAAATCTTGCACAAATTTCCAATAATAACTGGCCCATGATAAAACTTCTTACTTTTGTTGGTGCTTCTGGTCTTTCTTCATTCATACTATCTTTAAATTATTATTTTTTTCTGCTGAATCCCCTTTTGTCTCCTCCTTACTGACTGTCTATACTAAGAATTATACCTCCTGCCATTAAAGTTTTCATCTGGTAAACTCTTTTTATACCGCTTCTTTCTTCTTTGACTCCTCAGCTATCATTGTATAGGTTGCATGGTTCTTCTTAATTAACGAAAGTATATCTTATCCAAATTCTTCCTTCAAAATTCTACTCATCAAATTTAAATATCACTGGTATATCATTTCATCCCACTAACATTTCTAGAATTTTATAACAACAGTACTGAGTTCTGAAAATCATATTTGATATTTCCATAAGTTCAATCTTCACTTGGTAATATACCCAGTCTTAAATCAATCTTATAAAAATACCTTGCTTCGTTCATTTAGTTAAACAAATCATTGGTTTCGAGGTAACAGATATCTGCTCTTGAGAGTAAACTTGTTGAGCTTTTGCTAACACATAATCTCACCCTTCCATCTTTCTTATTAACACATCGTGCCGGTGCACTTTAAGGGGGTACGCTAGGTCCAGTTGCTTTTTCTTTTAATCATCTCATGCGTTTGCTCTGGTAACTTCTTCATTTTATCTGGTGCCATTCTACGCGGGGCTTTGAACACTGGCTTCATTTCACGTACTAAATCAATCATAAACACATTTTCTTTATCTAAAGGTAATATTGGTAACTCATCTGGAAATATGTCTTGATATTGTAAAATCTTCAAGTTCGGTCTGCTCCTAACTCTTATTTATAATCGCCACAGAACTTATATTTTGGTCACTGTAATCTTAAATTATTTTTAACAAATTCTTTACTTTCTTTTGTCCTTTAAACTTCTTCATGTTCTCCTTTGGCGTCTCCAGAACTATCTTCCGTCACGACGGTTTACCTGGGCATCACACTTGAATAGTTAATCCACTCCTTATAATAATATCAAATCTTCTTATCTCAAATGATATCAATTCTTCACATCTTAATGCCAGAAATATCGATTCCAGTCATTGGTGCTAACATATTTAATGATTGCACGTTCTTAATTTGCTAGTCCCTTAGTCCTAAACTTATTGATTCGACAGGATAATTCATCTTATCAATAAAACCTTGAGAAATATATGATCAAGTTGCTCCCATATCTTTTAATACTTTAACGTATAAGGTATCCGCAATAATCTTCCACGTCATCACATCCATATTCTAAATAACATATCGCAAATTCTCGTTCTCGGAGACGTATCCCTTATTGAAGTAGATTCCCTTAACTGTTAATGCATCCCGGGCTAGGGACAGTGATTTGTAATTTTCACCATATGCCCTTGTTTCCTTCCCATGCATGCGAGGTAGATGAGACTTTGCCCGCTGAGTGTATAATACGTTAACTTTTATTTGAAAAACTCTCGCAAGGAACAACGGTACAACGAAACAAATAGAAGGATTCACAATTTTAATAAACTTAGAGTTGAAGAGAAAGAAGAAGTAATGATTTGAATATGAATGAGACAACCATATTAGTACTGAAGATGGTCAGTCTTTTATACCGTGTGGCATACAGCACATGATTAGGTGGCGTCCCACCCGACTCTTTGTCATTCCGACAAAGTGTTTCATCATAACACTGTTTGTCCCAATCAGAAAGCAAAACCCGAGGGGAACAATTAAATTTGAAAGGAATGCAAAATTCTCCGTTTTGATGTTATCAGAAAGAATTTATTAAGAAAAGGAGTTCATACATTTTTAGGAATTAAAAAGGAATATACGCTGTAATGTTGAGGACAAGAATGATACCATTGATCACCATCCACATTTCACTTATATTCATCTTTCGAGTTTGATTGATCATATCCCAATTGAATCATATAATAACTTTAGAAGTATGCTAAAATGCCTTCGTAACTAAGCATTATGGTAGATTCTTACTTGTTAAGTCTCGCATCTGTAACGTCGTACCTACACGTATAATACTTTAACAATTTGATCATAATGGCGTTCTTATCAGATAACCTTGAGTTTCCTCTTTCTAATTTGGAATAACCGTAACTCATTCAACATAATGATCATTTTATTAATAATATTCTTCCTTTAGAAGAGTCTGGAAATTTTCCCAATCTTCTTCGGTCATGCTCAGGCTTCCGTTTAATCAATGAATTCTTCGAACTCTGATAATCCCAGTAATTGGATGAATAGTTATTCTATACGCTGGTTTTGTTGTTAATCTTATCAAACAATATTTGTACCTTCTTGTTAGGAATAACCAACTTCCTCATAATCGCAGATTACTTCGTCCTTTGAATTAACAATACTAAATCTAAAATAATATCCTTCCAGCTAATCCGAGCCTTTTGACAAACAAGAAACTCAAGTAGTAACTTGACAACCGATGTTTAAAACTTATTTTATTCGAAAAGGCTTTTAGAAATGTTGTGAGGAAAAATCTTTTTCGAAAACTTGTTAAAAATTTTGAAAATTTTGAAAATCACACCTCTGGTTGTCCTCACTATATGAGTTGGTTGTTGTCCTTCTTATGACCAAATACCAAGTTAAAGAACGATCACTCAAAGGTCCATTCACTTCCATTTATCTCCTCTCCTTCATTGGGGTCTATTACTTTCCGTAATCAATTAAAACTTCCGTTGTCGTTGCACGTTATCTTATTTGTAGCTTCACATTAAGGCTCCCATACTGGTAGTACCCCCGTTAACCACTTTGCAATCATTAAGTGGAACAGACTATCCCATAGTCAACAAGTCAGCTAATATCACATCATTACAACATCATTAATTTCAAGAAATCTTCAGATCCCTAATCTCCTCTAACCCTCTTTCTTCAACACTTATCTACTCCATTCCACAAGCTAGTCATGAGTGGCCTAATTACTAATAGCTTCTTTTAACCGGATACAGCCATCCTCCAGAACACTTGAATCTTCTTTCTAAACTCCTTCTCACCTTAATTTATATCTCAATACTCACCGTTTACTGCCGCTATCGCGTCCCTTCTCGCAAACGCTGTTGTTTCGGTAGAAAGGTTTTTAAACTAAGGATGTAGAATATGGTGTATAATAGACAGAAAAGATATATTCATAGTTGCATGTTCAAAAGAACAAGAATAAGCAAATGAAGGTTCTTGAATAGGTAGTCTCATATCGAGAGATGATAGAATAGCGTTGAATAACTTGGAGAGGAGCAACTGTCATAACAGAAAGTAGTACCATTAATACTGATGGAGAACAAGGCGCAAATCGAATCTGAGAGAAGATGACGATCCTTAAACGGAAGGCTCCAAATGATCAGTTGATGCAGGGAAATAAGGATCTGCCATTGTCCGTTGCCTGGATATCACGTCAGCGAGTTAAGAATCTCGAATCGCAACACGAACCGTGCCGGAGACCTACTATACAGTCGCACTCAACCTCACGATGGCTTATCTTTCTATTTCCTATTCCTAATCCTAACCCTCTACCCGATCCTGACAATCTAGGCTTGTTTTAGTGACTTATAACCTGTAGCTCTGATACCAACATGTGGCGCCCTCTAAACCCGGGTCAGAAGTTTGGGGTCCACAACACAAACACAATATATCAACCTGTATAAGAAATATTATTTATAATGACCCTGCTTCACAAAACCACGGATCGCAACAGGTTAAAGTATGAAAACAAGCCACAACCTTAATTATTACATCGTACCAAATCCCAACTAATTTAACTTACAATTGATAATAAAATCATTCTTACAACCTTGCTATCTCATTACTGCCATAAGCTCCTGCTAGCTCGATCAATCATAATCTGGAATCCTAGCTCGAACATTGAACTGGGAAACCTTGCTATCAACCGTATCCTTCTTAACTGTAGAATATATAAAAAGATTCGCAAGAGTGAGCTAACTAGCTCAGCAAGTCATATTATCAATAACTGAGGTTAGATAATAATAAATGAGATGATTCAAAGGAATCAAGTTTCTTGTTAAACAACCAATAGAATTGGATATTCATTTTAAGTTTTTAAAACCAAGGTTAGGTTGCTGATCAGTCACGCACTAACCCCGAGCAAAGCACATAGCACTGCTCTAACTACTGGATCCAAGGCACACATTGGCCTAACTTGACCATCGATATGGTCTGACCACGAATCTGGTCCATACAAAGAAAACTATCCAATTCTAAAGCATTTCAATATGATAAACAATAGAGTTCAATAAAACCAGATCATAATCCATAACCATAAAACATTTGTAAAAGAGCAAGGTAAAAGTTCATAGTTACCAAAAAGGGTATGTCAAAATACATAAAAGAAGTGGCCTCCAGCCGGTAGGATAATCGGGTATTAGATGAATAGTGTTTTTCCAAAGTTTTAGTGCTTTGATATCACAAGGTATGGTTAAGTATAAAAGTTTTTGTATATATAAACAATTTTGTTCCGGTGTTTGGTATATGATGGATATATATTTGTGGAGTAGTATCGTATTTGTGTGGTTTAATATTTGGTAAATCCACAAGAAATGGTTCACAAAGAATAAGGCTTACGGCTCAAAGATCAAATGATGTGGCTCAGGTTCAAGGCTGGAGAATTCAAAGTATTTCCAATATAAAACAGAGCTATTTTGAATATTAACAATAGGTCACAAGAGAATTTAGAAATATTTGCAATAAATCTCGAGAAAGGTTTAGAAGTACTTGCCTTATCATAATTGATTCCAACCTCACTTGTACTTGTCTACGACTCTATTCAACCACCATTCATCTGTTTCTCCTATGCCTCGCTTCTAATCTCTGCTCACTTGCTGTATTTTCTACATGTCAATTCTTTTTTCTGATCACCTGCTTCTCTTTCTTACGCCTTGCTTACTCTGCTAGGCATCATAAGTATCTATCAATATTCCACTCATACGATTCTGTTCAACACATACTTCTATCTACCCTTCGTTTCACCCAAATCCGATTAACGGATTAAAAGTTACGCCATAAACAGTAATCATCGAATATATAAACTGACAGTCAATCAACAAGTCACACATAATACATCACGTAATCAATGACATATCATTTATAAAGACATTTCGGGTCATAAATAGGCTTTCTGGTATTTAAAATGATTTTTAAAACATTTTTCGGAATTAAAACGGATCGTTGGATCAATTTCGGAATAATAAACAGGGTTCGGTTGGTCAATTCTGGCTCCGAAACAATTTTAGAATAATTATCGAGCCTTGAAAATAATTTAGAATAATATTTTAAAGCTCGAAACTATTTTTCGAAATTTTTAAATCATTTTTAAATAATTAAATCTAATTAAATAATTAATTAAAAATCAATTAATAATTTATTAAATCAATTAATCAATTAATTTTCGAATTAATTGACTAATTAATCAATTAAAAATTAACTGAAATTAATTAACTAATTCAGATTTATTTGTGAATTAAAAATAATTTTCGGAATTAAAATAATAATTTTTTAGAATTTTCAGAAATTAAAAACGGATTTTTATAATAAAAATAGATAGGAAATATGATTTTTAAAACAGGAATCCAATTTTTGCAAAGTCTGGAAACTTCAGGGACTAAACTTCATCATCTACAAAACGATAGGGACTAAACTGCAATTTTGCAGTCTAGTCGCCCGAAAACACAGGGGTGGCCGTAGAACACGATTACGGCCTCCTCACAACATCAATATATTCCAGAATAAGAAACCCCCAAATTTCAATTAAGAACTTTCATACGGGTTATAAACCCTAATTTTGAAATTCGAAAATCAAACTCAAATTTGAACATGTTATTGGACTCCAAATCAGACGTATAATATACCAAAATCATCAGGAAAACAAGCTCTACAACATGCAGTCATCAAATCATACAAATAATCATCCGAACAAAAATTCATATTTTTCATAAAAATAATTCGAAAATAATTAAATTTATAAAAAATCAACCTTTGATTCTGCAGTAAAACAGGTCCTGGAATCTGATAGTACTCCTTGAGACCTTCAAATTGGTTACTCCAACTTTCCAAACGGATTTCACTAACACCTTGAATTTGTGGTTTAATTCTCAGAAAGGTTTATGAATATATGATTTTTCTCTGTAAAAATTATATAATTATCTGTCTGCAAATGATTTTGATACGAAATAAAATACGGTAAAAGGCTATTTATAATTACGGAGAATTAGTATCCCGTTGGATCATTCCGGATATAAAACGGTACGTTTATTTATAAAAACTGATCCAAACGGTATCGGTTTTCGGGATAATTATCCAAATCAGTACAATTTGTACTGCGGTCTTGGTCTCAGCGCCTGGTTACACGTACTACGAGGTGATAATTGGGATAGTTTAATAAAAAGCTCCCGTTTATCGAAAATACGGGTTTTATTGATTTACTGAAACGAATATTGTATCGAAAATATTGCGCCGGGACCCGCGCAGGACAAACCGTACGCCGGATCGAAAAAGTCGAAACACGGAAAATGCTCGGAATATTGCAATTAGGTTAGGAAGGAGTTCTCGGAAGAGTTTCAGGTTCTAAAAACGTAAAAACGGTTAACGGTGGTTGGTTCCCGTTTTCATAAAATAGGTTTTAAATACCCGGAACAAGAGTTTAAAAAAATCCATATGATTCCTATAAATTCATAAATTAACATAAAAATAATTAGGAAGATATGACAATTATCTATATTTTATTTTGGACATAAAAAAATTGAAATACTCAATTAATAATATTTTTAAACATCCAAACATATTTAACACTTAACAAATAATTCACAAAATAGATACTGAACATACATACTAATTATTTATTAGCAAAAATAATTACACGATATATCCCGGATATTACACTATTAATAAGTTTGTACTTGGGGAAAAGGGAGGCGAACTTTACGTTTTTGAGTCATGGATTTTATTCAAACTAGGAGGGGCGTAAGTGGCCGAGTGGTGCCGATCCAAATTATTTATTAGGCCCAAATGGCTAGGAAGTTCTGGAAAGGCTGTTCATTTCTTAGGAGTCCAGCGTTCGGTCGACAAATAAATTCGACTATTCTCCCCTACATGTAGGTATAAAGTGGGGTTGTACGACTGCGACTGATCATTATAAGTTGCACATCTTGGCGCGATACTACTCCAAAATTAGTTCACCATCCTGATTAGATATTTTCTGTAACACTATCCAGAGCAACCCGATAGAAAGGCTACGGCTGGGTGACCGGTGAGTGTTGGTAGGTTGAGCGTTCAAAATCATGTTTCAAAAATGAAGTATATTGTAACTTCATCTTTTAAACGATATCCCAAGAATTGATTTTACTTGAGGGGACAAAAGCCCTCGAGAGTTTTTATGAAAATGATTTATACAAGATTCACTTTGTAACTTCACCTATATGATGAACCTTTGAAAACTTGTTATACTTTAAAAAACAATAGTTTTCAGGAATTTTATGGAAAATATATTATTAAAGTACCTCGTAACTTCATCTTTTAAAATACCATGAGGAGGGGAAGCGAAAGATTCAACTCTGAGATAGCCACTTCAGAATGGTTAATGCAGAAGTAAGTTGCGTAATTGTAGCTAGTGTAAGAAAGACTTATGTATAAGTGTTATTGTAAATAGAACTTCAGGTCGATGTTGTGTTTTACAGTATAAGATCTTGATTAGTACATTTGGTTTGTAATAACTAATGCTACTTTTGAAAATCGTTTCTAGGCTCTAACTTGTATGTGCAAAAGATGGGGGTCATTTGGTGTTGTATTATTCGATTGTTGAGTTGATACAGGTAATATATGTTTGTACGGTAGCGTAACGACTAGGGGTGAGCAAAACAGAACCGAAACCGAAAAACCGAACCGAACCGATAAATTTCAATTCAGTTTGGTTTAAGTCTTTTTAAAAATTCTGGTTATTTTAGTTTTTTCAATTTTAACCGATTTAAAATCAGTTCGGTTCGGTTTACCAGAATTTTGATTCGGTTTTGAATGAATTAACCGAACTAAATATATCTATATTTTTCAATTATATGATATATATATATATATATATATTATACATAATTCAGTAAAAAATAAACATTAAACAAAACAGATTGTGAAATTAAAACTGAAGTACTGAAGTCTGTGATTAGACGCCGCCGCTTGATCATAAGTCAAAAGACTCAAAACCCTAATCTTAAATCTTAATTCGAATTTCTTATGAACTCCAAAGTATCCAAGATTCCAATTTCCATTCCAAGTATCCAAGATCAAGGTTTCATTGTGTTCATTGAATAATATATATAACATATTCAGTACTTTGTTTCTTGTTTTATTTATATCTATGTCATAATATATGTGTATATATATAATATACACACGTGTAAATCATAATCATCATTGTTGAATGCTGAATTGCTGATGGTTGTTGAGTTTTATTCATTGTTTACTTAATTATTTGTAATTTGTATATGCAGACTGTAGTTTGAATTTGAACACTGAAGACTGAACAATGTCAGACTCGCACCCCCAAACTTTCGAGACTGAGATGAAAGATTCAAATGATCCGAATAGTCAAGCAACCTCTTTTGTAAGTTATCCTTGCAATGTACAAAACCTGATTTGAAAAATTATTTCGGTTTGAAAAACCGGACCGAATTAACTGAAACAATTCGGTTCGGTTTACGGTCCGGTCCAGATATTAAATCGGTTCGGTTTGGTTTTAAAAAAGAATGTAATTCAGTTTTTGGTTAATTCGGTTATGGCCGGTTTCTGACCGAATCGGCCGAATGCTCAGCCGTAGTAATGACTCAGATCCCTGACCCCGAATTTGTGGGTGTTACATCAGGCATGAATTTGTGACAAGTGATCTTCTCACAAATTGGGGGAGATTATTGTGCAAGAGATGCCTTAATATAACAAGACTAAGTCATTTTGACAATCCTAATATTAAGTTGACTTGTAAATCTTATGTATTCTGTAATTATATTCTTTGAGTCTATTAAAATGTTGAAGAATAATAGACTGAAATATTTTTTAGTAAACAACGAATAATCTAAGTAATAAGTCTCTGGAAGAAAATCAAGTCTGATCATGCCTCAGAATGTAGATTGAATAGCTTGGAGAAGAATAATGTTGTAGATTAAAAAATGTTCTAAGTCAGATGTCAAGAAGTCACAGGTCAATGAATATCAAGAAGTATATAGAAAACTGCTCAAGCTTATCGAGAAGTCAATTTGACCTGTAAAGAAGTCATTCCTCTTATAGAGAAGTCATCTCACTTATAGAGAAGTCACTTTGTCTATAGAGAAGTCAAGTACATATAGAGAAGTGGAGAGATCGACAAGAAAAAAATACATGTAGAGAAGTGGAGATATCGACAAGTCAAAATGCATGTGGAGTTATGGAGTGTCGACAAGTCAAATACATGTAGAAAAGTAGAGTTATCGACAAGTCAAAATACATGTAGAGAAGTGGAGATATCCACAAGCCTTTTTGTACTTAGAAGATCTCGATAATAGTTTTAATTATAGAATGTATCTATCATAAAGATTTTAGATTACCAGTCAATAAACCATTTTATCATTAAAATGGAAAGTTTACAAATGCAGCTTAAAGAGTGTAAGATCAAGGGCCGGGATGAACTGGACAAAGGAGTGTAGCAAACCTGAAAGATTGAATGCAAATATGCAGCACTTAAAATAGAAATAGATAAAATAGCTTTAGAAAATACGTTAGTCTATTTTAGCGCAATCTATGTAAACTTTGCATGCTGTTTTATAAAGCATGTCACGGGTTCTTTGTTCGAGTTGCAACAAAACAGTCTAGATTTTCTTATGTTCTCAAAAGAAGGAACTGAGTTCTTTAATATTCAAGAACTCGGATTTGTAGCACAACCTATTTGATTTTTAATAAAAGATCAAGTGAGTTTTGTTAATTGCTTCTCTGTGTTTTTTACAGCTAGTTAATTATCATTGCAAGATACTTTAAGCTGTTAAGTTTAAGGAAGCCTAAAGGTTTTACTTGATTTTCTTGAAAATAATTCAAAAAGTTTTTAAGTAAAAATCAAAAAACACACATACACCCCCCTGTGGGCATTTCATACCTAACACTGATAGCAAACTCTCATAGCTTAAATATTCATATCATCAATTATATGTAACATAATTAATGATATCAGTGTATACTATTAGTTTTTGTCCATGACAAGTTGATATCAGAGTTTATAAGGATATCATAGTTTGATTAAGGATGATGATAAAGCATCAAAATAACCCTAATTGCGGAGTTAATGTCGCATTAATTAGACATAATTTGGTCAAAGGAAAAAGCCCAATTAATAAGGCCCAAAATACTAATTATTTATTAATTTTGTAATTAATAAGGGGGTTAATTAAACAGGCCAATAAATGTGTTCAAATAAGTAACTACTTCTACAAGAAGTAGCCTCCAAGCAACCTAAATTCAGGAGAAAACTAATTCCTGCTTTCTAGGACTCCAAAGTCCAATCAGAGATGGAGACTTGCCCATCAAGTCACCCAATTCTACCCTAATTCCTAGACTCTCAACGTCTATATAGAGGGTTTTACCCCTTCAACTTCAGCAGAATATTTTGGACAAAAGCTCCATATGTCACCACTATGAAACCATATTTTGGAGCACAGCTCTAAGCATCACGAAACCGCAACCCTACAAGCCACGAGGCCATTACCTGGAATGACATTTCAGACTTAGTCCTTGAAGGATATGAGAGTCACTACCTCCTTGGTGAGCTCTCGCTGCCATAGCCCCAAGGGCATACATCACCAAGAACTACATTTTGGCTTGATCCTTGGCATACGCCAAGGTACGTAGGCATCTTGTGAGGGCAGGTTCAAGCCACGAAACACAAGCGCAGTCATTAAAGCTCGAAGCTTATCAAACCCTAATATTAAATATGTAATAAATAAATACATATTTTTTACCCATAATATTTGACACCGTCTGTGAGAAAAAGATGACAACCATGAAAGCACGATGAAGCACCGAGAAACCACCTGCTATGATGCGCAACATCGCATCCAATATTGAGATTTCACCATAGTCAAACCTCAATATCTGAGGGAATGATCTCTCAGGGATGAAGATCCCCATTACCTAACTGTTGATCCAAAGAATGATCTCCAACCTCAGGGGGGAATAATTAAGCGAAGAGTCCCAAATTATAGATGGTGCTCTCATTAATGAGCACCCAAATTTCAGATGTTAATAATTGTGCTTTCCTCAAGGGTGAATGATCACCTACTTTACGAGATGTAAAATTTCAAGGAGGAACGCAAGACCGAGTACATGAGGAGTACGAACATCAGTATTTGTAAGGGTTAAACCTTATTGAAGGAAGAAGTTACGATTTCTATGATCCCCATATCGGGGATAGTGATTGCTCATATAAAGAGGAGATCGCCCAAGAAAGGTGAAATCGATTAAGGAACCCATTGTAAAAGGGCCTTTTTAGCCCCGAAGAAGTGAAAGGATGAATCCTCCAGTCATAAAAAAGTGGATCCGTGTTCATGAAGCACATATCTGGGAATCACAACTCAAGTTGTCGCTTCCACCATAGCACAACTTTGAATCATACAATCAAGAAGACGATCCCATAATTATGGGATTCTTTGTGACCCGAACTCTGATTTAAGGGACCGGTACCCCATCTCAAGGAGTGGAAAACCAAAGGATGAATTCCCAATTGTATTTCAGGTGTTAATAATTATGTTTTCGTCTAGGAAGAACACTAACACACCTGATTGGAGTAAACTTTAGCGTCAACCCGCATTAGATGTATGAATTCCGGTATTTGAAAAGGCTGACCCCCATTCATAAAAGAGTATGGGATTTTTTTTGTCCTAACACCTAGGACAGTGATCGTCCATCTAGTAAGGAGACCAAGCTAAGAAGGAGATTATCAAGCAAAGTGCCCGTTGTCAGAATACTTTCTTAGTTTCGAGGGCATGAAGAGATGATTCCTTAAACCATTGCGAAAAAGAATTTGAGCTCATGAGGAGCACATCAACAAGATTTAACAAGTTTGGAGATGCGTTAGGCAAAAACCTGATCTTAACACGAAGGGACGATTTAAGGTCCCCAAATTCAAAAGATAGAATCCTCAAGTTTAAGGGTCGAATCCCCAATTTCAGATGGTGGTTGAGACCATAGGTCTACCAATGTTCTCTTTTCCCAAACCATCGATGATTCAGGATATGGATTCAAAGATTATAATCAAGGATGTGGAATTCAACAACCGTGTAAAGGCTATACACCCCCTTAGATTCGAGGGTTAAAACCCATCAATGACCAACTTTGTGGTTATTTAAGTCCATATACGGAGGATGATGAAATTTGAAGTATATGGATGCCACCACAAGAATATGACGCCCAGGAAGTGATCGACCAAAATAAGATGTCCCAAGCCTCGAGGGCTTCAAGGACTGAAAAGAAACCTGAAAAGGGAGCAACAAACTCGACTACTTACAAAATTAGGAACGCTTGCAGCCTCGAAAGTCGATTCTCCGATATAGTTCGTTCGAACGGCCTTCCATGAAGAAGGAAAATGGAAATTCCAAGGGTTGATCCCAAAGATTTGATGCCCCTTGATGGTCTGAATGATCCAATATATCTCTCTACAAGAAAAACTATGAATACCTTTATTTAGTGGAAGCTGAAGGTAGCCTAATATGGGCGTATGATGGATTTAGTAATCTGGATAACCACGTAAGAAATTTTTCAAACTCTCTACTACAACAGCCAATGCACGATTTTATAAAGTGTATGACGGTTTCTTAAACCCCGGGAGTGCATGACTCGATACTGGTGCAAAAGTGCATGAGCTATTTTGCATCCCCCAAGAACATGAAATGAGGATAAAAAAGAATCCTTGTATGACCTAGACCGATTCAAAGAAAATCCCTGATCATCACGTACTTGAATGATAAAATGTCAAGGATCTCCCGAAAAGGAGCCTTGGATGTCAACTTTAAGTAGTCATTGGCCAAAACCAATCTGAAATGTATACACAAGTTGCGAGAGTAGGAAGGAAAGTATGTCAACATAAAAATAAACAACATGAAGAATAATTTGACCTCCAACAGGAGGCGATGAAGATAAAGACTAGAGTCAAAAGAAGGATCAAAAATTTGATGCTAAGCATAAGTATCCCCGATGGAGACTCTTCCCCGAGAAAGAATAATAGATAACCGAATCTTGATAAACATGAAAAGATAAAGATGGTCGATGGCTAAAGCCACTACACGTGAAGCCTAAAAAGAGGAATAAGAATTTGTATTCATGATTTCATAAAAAAGGACATCTACGATTGCCGTCAACTAAAGAATAAGATTGAGTTCCTAATCCAGAGAGGAATACCGAACAGCTTCACCAAGATAGTGAAGAAAGTAATAGAATGAAAGATTATGAAGAATAAGAGGGGAGATCAAGATACTCCATGAAAACACGCATCTCCAAGTGTCGGTAGTCAAAATGATCTTTAGAAGACTAACGACCGATGGGACTTCAAGAAGCATAATGAAAGCTTGTTCCCAAAAGGTAGTACACCATAAGGAGCGACAGTGGAAATTGCCACTAACTTTGATGATTCTGATTTGGAAGGGATGAAATTCCTCCATGAAAACTCGATGATCGTCACACTATGATATAAAACTATGAAAGATTCTTGGGAGATGGGACTCGCTAATTCCCAACTTGCCTTTTATGATATGTTGCCACGATTGAGTCGGGGGCAGCTCCTCCCAAAAGAAGACATGGAATTCTGAAAGACCGACGAGCAATGAGGAAAATGTTAGTCGCTAAACATGCGCTAATAATACACGTAAGTATACGAGTTCGCAAGTAGTATAGAATCTTTTCTAGTTCGTTCCCACAGAGACTGTATTGGTTAACTAATTAATTCACACACTTAAGCAACAATGTATAGTTATTATTCAATGCTAAGATGATAACTAATTAAGATTGTTTATAACAAAGAACTAAACTAATAATTATAACTATGAGAATAAGATTAATTGAATTAATAAGTATAACAAACATGGGATTCTAACTTCATTAAATACTTCATGCAATAGCCTTATTGATCTTAACCTTAGCATGCAATGGTGATGATACTAATCAGATAACACGAAACTAATAAATGCCAACTTTCATTGCGCGAGTACCATACTACCAGACATCCACAAAAGAGATAGAAGCTGAATAGACACCAATTATATTGAGACCCTATACGTCTATAGAATTTGACAACATACCGGTTTAAGCACAAGTTATCTATCTTGATTACATAGGCCAAGTAAGATGGTTAAAAGTACCAACAAATCATGTGGCGCCCTCCAAACCCGGGTCAGAAGTTTGGGGTCCACACACACACTTTATTTATAACCTGCTTATAACAATAATAAAGATAATAATAATATGCAGTGACCCTACTTACCAACTATCACGGACCGCAACAGCTTAAAGTATGCACACAAGCCAAACACACCTACTTATATTACAAACGTTCAAATCCCAACTATTCCAAACTCATAACTGAGTATTAAACATTATTACAAACTTTTACAAACTCAAATTATCCCAAAAGAAGCCTACTAGCTTAGCTCGATCAACCTGAACCCCTAGCTCTCGCGCTGGACTGGGGATCCTCGGTACCAACCGGTTCCTTCTTAACTGGAAAAGAACATAAACAATATCGCACAAATGAGCTAAATAGCTCAGCAAGTCACAATGACAAAACTGAGAATAATGATCATCAGGTAAATATGATTATGATATCAAGTGAACAATGGATTATGATTTAGAATTGGATATTATATTTTCATGTTAAAAACCAAGGTTAGGCTGCTGATCAGTCACGCACTAACCCCGAGCAAAGCACACAGCACTGCTCTAACAACTGGATCCAAGGCACAGATTGGCCTAACTTGACCATTATATGGTCTCACCACGAATCTGGTCCACAATTTTATAAAAACAATCTAATTCTACCATAATAACAGAATAAGCAGTAATAAACCATGAACAGGATCACTAACAACATTAGACGTTCAATAATGAAAATGGTTTCAATCTGTATAAGGATCAATATGGCATTTACAAAGCTTCGCTGTTAGGTAGTAAAAGAATTGGATAACAAAGGAATCAACATTTCAGGGTTTCAAGGATTTGGTCTTTCAAAGCATAAGATACAATGGTTTGAATGTGTAAGCAATTTGGTTCGGTGTTTAATATTTAGTTTGTATGTATTTGTGGAGTAGTATTGTATATTTGAGGTTTGTATTTGGGTATACAACAATCAATGGTCTAGAAAGAATCAGGTTTACGGCTCAAGATCAATAACTGGAATCAAGGTTTAGGGTTCAGTGCTTCAAAGCACTTGCAGTATAAAACAACAATATCAATCAATACAATATCTCGAGAAAATTCAGAACACTTGCCTGGTACTAGATTACTACACTGCACTTGCTCTCAATCACCACTGTCTTACTCCTTGACTATCTGTTTCCCTTTCCTACGCCTTGCCTCTTCTGCTCACACATCATAAGCATCTATCAATATTTAACTCATACGAGTCTATTCGACACATACTTCTATCTACCCTTCGTTTCACCCAAATCCGATTAACGGATTGAAAATTATGCAATAAACAAGTAAACCTCGAATATATAGACCGACAGTTAACCAACAAGTCACATATAACACATAACACATCACACGATCAATGATATATCATTTATAAAGAAGTCTCGGGTCATAAACAAGCTTTCGGGTACTAAAAATGATTTTTAAAACATTTTTCAGAATTAAAATGGGTCGTTGGATCAATTTTGGAGAAAAAACAGGGTTCGGTTGGTCAATTCTGGCTTCGAAACAATTTTGTAATAATTATCGAGCCTTGAAAACAATTTTAAATAATATTTTAAAGCTCGAAACTATTTTTCGAAATTTTTAAATCATTTTTTTAAATAATTAAACCTAATTAAATAATTAATTAAAATCAATTAATAATTAATTAAGTCAATTAATCAATTAATTTCTGAATTAATTGACCAATTAATTAATTAAAAATTAACTGAAATTAATTAACTAATTAATTCAGATTTATTTTTGAATTAAAAATAATTTTTGGAATTAAAATAATAATTTTTAGAATTTTCAGAAATTAAAAACGAATTTTTTTAATAAAAATAAATAGGAAATATGATTTTTGAATATTTTTAAAACAGGAATCCTTCAGGGACCAAACTGCATCGTCCCCAAAAGTCCAGGTACCAAACGGTAATTTTACAGGGGGGTCGCCGGAAAATGCCCTGTCTCGCCGGAGAGGACGATCCAGAGATGCTCAGGCCACCACCACCTCCCGATCACATCTACAAATCACCAGGAACATAACCATGCCATCAAATCGACCTAACAGTCCCTGAGTTGGCCGGAATATGGCCGAGAAGTTCGCCGGTTTCCGGCGAACTCGACGTAAACTTCAAATGACAACTCCCTTCTTTACAGACCTCGTTGATTTGTGAAACTTGTACGAATAGATTGCAAATTTCACAGAGAACACAACCCACTATACCACAACATCTCTTTATCCCAAAATAAGAAACCCCCAAATTTCAATTAAGAACATTCATACGGGTTATAAACCCTAATTTCAAAATTCGAAAATTAAACCCACTTTTGAGCATGTTATTGAACTCCAAATCAGACGTATGACATATGAAAATCATCAGGAAAACAAGCTCTACAACATGCAATCATCAAATCATATCAACAATCATCCGAACAAAAATTCATATTTTTAATAAAAATAATTCGAAAATAAATAAATTTTCAGAAAATAAACCTTGATTTCTGCAGTGATTTGGAACACAGAATCTGATAGAACACCTCAAGACCTTTGGATTGAGTACTCGAGCTTTGAAAACAGAGATCAATAACACCTTCGTTTTGCTGTTTGATTCTTGGAAGATTATATGAATATAAGGTTTTTCTCTGGAAAATTATATAATTAATTGTCTGCAAATGATTTTGATACGAAATAAAATACGGCAAAGGCTATTTATAAATACGGAAAATTAGTATCCCGTTGGATCATTCCGGATATAAAACGGTACGTTTATTTATAAAAACTGATCCAAACGGTATCGGTTTTCGGGACAGTTTTCCAGATCAGTACAATTTGTACTGCGGTCTTGGTCTCAGCGCTTGGTTACACGTACTACGAGGTGATAATTGGGATAGTTTAATAAAAAGCTCCCGTTTATCGAAAATACGAGTTTTATTGATTTACCGAAATGAATATTGTATCGAAAATGTTGCGCCGGGACCCGCGCAGGACAAACCGTACGCCGGATCGAAAAGGTCGAAACATGGAATATGCTTGGAATATTACAATTAGGTTAGGAAGGAGTTCTCGGAAGAGTTTCGGGTTCCAAAAACGTAACAACGGATGACATCGGTTGGTTCCCGTTTTTATAAAATACATTTTAAATACTCGAAAAAAAGATTTTATAAATTTCATATGATCCTTATAAATTCATAAATCAACATAAAAATAATTAGGAAGATATGACAATTATCTATATTTTATTTTGGACATATAAAAATTAAAATACTCAATTAATAATATTTTTAAACATCCAAACACATTTAACACTTAACAATTAATTCACAGAATGGATACTAAACACATATATTAATTATTTATTAACAAAAATAATTACACGATATATCCCGAATATTACAAATCATGCATGACAATACACGAACCTATGCTAGCATGGCAAGTTCTAAATCCTTAAGTTCACTTTCGCTTCATTAAGAATTAACACACTATCATATAAGTTCGCGACGCTCATAAGACGAATACGCACAACCAATACTAGGATATCATACAATCACTACATACTAACATCAAACAATTTAACTAAAGAAATCCATAAATAAATCCGCTAGAACCCCACGATAATGACTAGCCCATAATCGGACTCATCATCAACGTGGGTTTCGATGAAAGCATGGTATATAAAACGTAGTCTTTATAACGAATAATTAAAACCAAGTACAAACAAGAGTATAGGTTCAACAAAACAAGAAACGAGCATCCAAGATTACAACTCTAAACAAAGATTCACAAGAATAAACTAGATCGTCTTCGCCTTTGTTGAATTGTGTTATAGGTCTCTTGTCATCTTCTCTTTGTGCTCTGGTAAGTCTCCTTATAAAAAAACGATCTTGAGTTATCAATATATAGCAGTCCAATCAACCCAGAAGTCCTGAAAATAGAATTGTAAAAGAATCAGGATTTTATTATCTCGACACGGCGCGACCACGCGCTTCATCAAAGCGGGCGCGCTGGCTTTCTGTACTTCGGCGCGGCCGCGCGCTTGTTCAGCGCGGCCGCGCTGGGCTTCTGCCATAAATAACTTCTTTTCTTTTTCTTTATCCTGCAGCTTCGAGCCGACTTCAACGAGCTTTTATTCTAGCACCACCTAGACACCATATTAGCACCAAAATAATGTTAATTCACCTGATTCACAGATTAATGCCTGAAATGCAAAAACACTAGAAAACACGTTAAAACCCTTAACAACTTGAGTGGAAATATCACAAGATCCCCCCGTTTCGTTGTAAGAAATACATCTCTTGATGATTTATTCAGCTACTTGGCGAAAGAGAAATGGCTCATCCCACATATACCACTTCATCTCATGTAGAAACTTCTTCCTTTGAGCATAAGATAAGTCGGGAGGCATGATATTACTCACAAGGTAGTTCACAATGTTTGCAAACCACGGTTCTTCTTCTTGCACTCCATATAATTGTTCATCGGGAAAAGACTCATTTATCAATGTCTTATCCAATGAAGTAGCATTAGGATTTTCTAAACGCGAGAGATGGTCAATGACTTGATTTTCAGTTCCCTTTCTGTCCTTGATCTCTAGTTCAAATTTTTGGAGCAAAAGAACCCATCTGATCAATCTAGGCTTCGAGTCCTTTTTTGAGACGAGATATCAATTTGCGGCGTGATCAGTGAAAAATGTCACCTTAGTCCCAAGTAGATAAGATCGAAATTTCTCAAAACCATAGACAATAGCCAAAAGCTCTTTCTCCGTAGTAGTATAATTCAGTTGGGCACCATTTAGGGTCTTACTAGCATAGTAGACCACATGAAATATGTTATTCTTTCTTTGCCCGAGAACTGCTCCAACTGCGTAATCGCTTGCATCGCACATAATCTCAAAAGGCTCATTCCAATCAGGTGAAGTTATGACCGGTGTCGTGATTAGACTCTTCTTCAATGTCTCAAAAGCTGCAAGGCACTTGTCATCAAACTTGAAAGGAACATCTTTATCTAACAGACTGCACAAAGGCTTTGAAATTTTCAAGAAGTCTTTGATGAAATGCCTGTAGAAACCCGCATGACCAAGAAAACTGCGAATTTCCTTTACAGAAATGGGTGGATGAAGATTTTCAATGACTCCCACCTTGGCCTTATCCACCTCAAGACCCTTACTAGAAACTTTATACCTGAAAATGATGTCATGTCGCACCATGAAGTGACATTTTTCACAATTGAGAACCAGATTGGTCTCAACACACCTCTTGAGAACATGTCCCAAATTTTGCAAGCATTCATCAAAAGAATCACCAAAGACTGAGAAGTCGTCCATGAATATCTCCACATTCTAGCCAATCATGTTAGAAAAGATGGCCTTCATACATCTCTGAAATGTGGCTGACGCACCACAGACCAAAAGAAACTCGTCTGAAGGAGAAAGTACCAAATGGACAAGTGAAGGTAGTTTTCTCCTGATCTTCTAGAGCGATACAAATCTGATTGTAACCCGAATAGCCATCCAGAAGACAATAGTACTCATGACCGGCCAACCTGTCCAGCATCTGATGAATGAAGGGCAAAGGGAAGTGATCCTTCCTAGTGGCTTTGTTTAGCTTCTTGTAGTCCTTGCAAACTCTCCATCCCGTGACTGTCCTTGTAGGAATAAGCTCATTATTCTCATTTGCTACCACAGTAATTCCACCTTTCTTTGGCATACATTGAACCGGGCTTACCCATGAACTGTCAGAGATAGGGTAGATAATCCCTGCATCTAGCCACTTAAGAATTTCTTTCTTCACTACTTCCTTTATGATAGGATTAAGTCTTCTTTGCTGCTCGACCGTAGGTTTGCTACCTTCCTCTAGCAGAATTTTATGCATGCAGTAAAAATGGCTGATTCCCTTGATATCTGCTATAGTCCATCCGATTGCCGACTTGAACTCTCTCAGAATCCTTAAAAGTTTTTCCTCATCACTACCTGAAAGGTCAGATGCAATAATAACAGGCAGAGTAGATGCATCACCTAAAAATGCATACCCCAAATGTTCAGGTAAAGGCTTAAGCTCAAGAGTGGGAGCTTCCTCAATAGAAGGCTTGAGGCGTTTAGGAGCTTTGTTCAATTCCTCTATTCCAAGAGATTCAAAAGGTATATCAATTGTCCTTTTCCAGGGAGAAGCATTCAAATATTGCAATTGTTCTTCCCCTTCGTCATCTTCACTATCTGAATTCCCCAACAAGGCTTTTTCTAAGGCATCAAACCTTAGCAATTGATCAAGTTCTGATGTAACCACCAAGTCGACCAACTCCACTTTTAAGCACTCCTTATTATCAATAGGGAATTTCATAGCATTAAACACATTAAAAGTGACATCCTGATCCAGAACTCGCATGGTGAGCTCACCCTTCTCACATCTATCAAGGTTCTGCCAGTTGCCAGGAAAGGTCTTCCCAAGATTATGAGAATCCTCTTATCCTCCTCGAAATCAAGAATTACAAAATCATCAGGAGAGATGAGTTTATCAACCTTGACCAAGACATCATCCACAATACCTCGCGAATATGTAATAGAACGGTCGGCCAATTAGCAAGGTCATATAAGTCGGTTTGGGATCAGGTAAATGTAACTGCTTGAAAATTGAAAAAGGCATCAGATTGATGCTAGCTCCCAAGTCACATAAGCATCAGTCAAAAGACACTTTTCCAGTAGTACATGGAATAGTGAAGCTTCCTGGATTTTTAAGCTTCGAAGGTAACTTCTGTTACAGCACAACACTGCATTCCTCCGTGAGAGTGACTGTCTCTAAATCATCGAGCTTCACCTTCTGAGAGAGAATACCTTTCATAAACTTTGCATAACTAGGCATCTGCTCGAGAGCCTCGACGAAAGGTATGTTGATATGAAGTTTCTTGAACACCTCTAGAAACTTCTCAAATTGCTTGTCCAGCTTTTTTTTCTACAACCGCTTAGGAAAAGGCGGTGGAGGATAGATCTGTTTCTCCCATGTATTACCCTCAGGCGGAGTGTGCTCAACAGTAGTCTTACTTGGTTCCACTTCTTTGTCTTGCTGCACTACTTCTTTCTCAGCACCAACTTCTTCAGTCAACTCTTGAGTTTATTCGGGATTCACAACCTTTCCGGACCTTAAAGTGATTGCTTTTACCTGCTCCTTAGCTTCCCTCTTTCCTGGCACTTTAGTGTCACTAGGTAGTGTACCAGGCTGATGATTTAGCAAGGTATTGGCCATTTGCCCAATTTGATTTTCCAAGGTCTTGATAGAAACGGCTTGACTCTTACACATAAGCTTCAACTCCTCTAATTCATATTTTTCATCAGCTTGTTGCAGCTGGAGTTGTTGTCTTGGTGAATACTGTGGTTGCTGAAAACCAGGGGGATTGTACTGCTTACCTAGATATTGCTGATAAGGTTGTTCAACCGCATTCTGAGTGTTGCTCCAGCTGAAATTAGGATGATTGCGGTTGTTGGGATGATAGGTGGCTGGCACTGGTTGCTGTGATCGTTGGAAGTTGCTCACAAACTGATCTGATTCACTAGAAATTGCGCACTGATCAGTCTCGTGGGCCCCAGCACAAAGCTCACAGACACTAGCGATTTGATTAACACTACTAGAAAAACGTCAATAGAAATCGGCTAAAAACCGATGTCTATGAATGCAAAAATCTGATGTCTTCGTGGGTGATGTTAAAGACCCCCGCATTTAACATCGGTTTTAAACTGATGTTAAATAGAGATATAACATCAGTTCCTTATTTAAAACCGATTTCGGTACCTTGATATTAAATTTTTCATGCATATCTAATCTTCATATATCATTATAATATGATATATTTATCAATTTAAACACATTTGAGATAAGCAAAATCTTTTCATTTACCCATCAAACTGATGTTTTGATGTTACTAATACCAGTAACATCGGTTTTCAAGATAAACCGATGTAAACATAACTTTTAACATCAGTTCTTTATTTCAAACTGATATCTATTGGTGACAAACCGATATCTATAAAGCTTAGTAACATCGGTTTTCTGTTTTAAGGTTTTTTTTGTTTTAGTATTTAACATCGGTTTTAATCAGTATTACTGATGTCAGTGTTCAACTAAAACTGATGTATTAAGCTTTGGAATACATTACTTTTCACTGTAATGATGTATGTGCCTGTTTTATTAATGCACATTTTAAAAATATAGATGCCAAAAATTGTCAAACCAATGAACTACCAAAACAAATTCTTGCATAATACCACTTATCTATAAATCTAACAACCAATATTCAAACATACGGTACAACAGATTAATCTAATCCAAATATCAAGTACTACACATATCCAAGCATCTATTCTACTACTGTATATACAAAGAATTTGACTTGGTACCGCCAATAACATGTAAAAAATCATTTGAGGAATGCGCTTGTTCTTCTCGATCTTCCCACAGAGACAAAGAAAAACACCAAAAACAAAGCATGATTTTATATGCTTTTCAAGACTAGTTGCTAGTTGACACCTATGATTATTTACCGACGCAAGTAGCCTATGGTCAGGATTACAGGTTTCTTGAGCAAGACTTTGCTCGAGCAACAAAACTCAAAACACTGATTCCATCCTATAACAAAAATCAACCATTTTAAGTCATAGCATAAGCAAGAACTTAAACATATTCTCTTATAATGTATAAGATGACACTCATACTCAATATACAAATCAAATAAATCAAAAACAAGTTTTAAAATTACCATTTCAAGGACTTCTCTTCTATTGTATGCCCTGTCAGAGATCACAATAAGTTAATAATATTTGTAGTATAGTACTTCCAATTATAATATTTCGGCCCAACTCCGGTCCATTGCTATTGCATAAGGACACATACAGACTAGCATCTAAAAACAATCACAACATATACTTGGGCACCTTTGTGAAAGTCTTTCTTTTCGACTTCAGGTAACACGTGTTCAGAATACCTGCCACTCCCATGTGGACCAGGATCCCTGGATCTGGAAAATACATGAAGATGCATACATTATGATGGCAGTACAAAATATGTAGTTCAAACAAAGTTAAAGATATCAAGAAACTGTAGCCTTACGGGGCCATGGCCATAAGACAACACCAGTATACCACATTCTGACCAGCTATAGGACATTTACTTACATCACTAGTTTACTGTGTTTTAGTTATTATCAGCTTTATTGCCATCTTTTCAACTCCACAAGCCCATAATTAGTGACCAAGATGCTCTCGAAAAACTGTAGATGTC
Source organism: Apium graveolens (assembly GCF_009905375.1). Taxonomy (NCBI): domain Eukaryota; kingdom Viridiplantae; phylum Streptophyta; class Magnoliopsida; order Apiales; family Apiaceae; genus Apium; species Apium graveolens. Next base: position 251,061,458 of record NC_133649.1, on the reverse strand, counting down.
AGCCCCCACCAAATTATCGAGTATTGGCAAACTAATATGACACCTAATTCAAGCCGATAGCCAATTACTAAATGTTAAAATCAAGCTGAGATAGTTCCAGATTAGTGACATAGAGTAGTACATTAGTACTAAAACACACTACTGCCTCTGACTCGGTGCATGAGCATATTACCATATAAAGTAATCGAAGATGTATGAACTGGTACTTATCAACTCTCTGAATCAAGGTACACCAGTTTTGAACACTTGCAAGTTGCAGCACATACCACCTCCAAAAATTTTATCAGCAAAGCCTTCTACACCATGCATAGTCTTTTAAAATATAAACCTTATTATTCAGTTTTGTGCAACTATTTAAGAAAATATCTCTATACTAGATCATTGAATTACTGTTCTCTTACTATGTTTAAAGAAAATTCTTGATGGGTTGTTAATGAAACTTTTAAGTGGATTGTTTTTTATTAATAAACACATTTACTTACCTTGCCTACAGCACCAAGAACTATTGTTGCATCAGAGCATCCGTACACTGTATCAATTTCGAATTTCAGATAGAGAGGAAAGCAGTTAATTACTTCTTCAAGTCCTTTACAGAAAGCAGTTAATTTGCATGTTCCCAGTGACAGGTATGACCCTGAAGACTTGCTGCCCATAACCCTGAAGACTCATCATATAGCTTCGCTAACCTCTTCTACAACACCTCAATCCCCGTCGAAGAAATGGATACGCTAGGCGGCTTCAACTGCTTCCTGGCTCTGATAGAACTGAGGTGAGTGGCCGCTGAAGAGAAGGTGGTCTGAAATGTGTTGAAGGCTGAGAGTATCCGGACTGACTAGCACGTGGTGGTTGTCATTTTTTTAATGTTGTTTTATGTTGGGCTCTAAAATAGATGTGTGGAGCGGCGATTGAGAAGACATGGATTATAGGTGAAATCTAGCAACAGTTATTAACAACTGACATAGTGATAAGTCATGTTCCTAGTTACCAGAAAAAAAAGAAGTTACAGATTGTGAAAGAACTTGGATTACATCCGCGACTAGGGTTCGATATGGCTCCAGAATAAGAGAGCTTGATATAAGTCGAAGCACTTCGAGAATGACCACATTGTATTACAGGCGAAATACGACAATCTTGCTGCTCAGTTTGACATTTTGAAGAAAGAGAACAATCATTAGTCTTATAGGTAAAACTAACCCTATTTTTTTAAAATTTAGCAAGTTACTTTTGTACTGTTGGATTCTACTGGTCACAAATTGTAGCAAATATGAACAAAGATAAGCTCATAACCGTACTTACTAGATTCAGATTAACACAGAGTTCAGGCCTAATATGCAGAATTATTACTAATCTGAAGTTTATAAATTGAAGGCGCTAATACATTACTAATATGATGAAAACTTGTTCTTCATAATAAAAAATATATAAACTAACCTCGGGAGAAGAGAGATCTTCAATTGTAATACGCCCAAGGCAACTGCTGAAATTACTCCTACTAGAATTAGTACTTGGAATCTTGGTGCCGAGGCTTGGGAAGCAATCATGTCTAGCAACTGAAGCAAGCTTAAGATCAAGTGAGGACACCTTTGGAAAATATGCAGATAGCAGCTGCTTTCAAGTTCCAACATTTTAGAATATTAGTGCACAGCTTCAACTACTAACACGAAAAGAAAATAAAAGTAGGTACCATCTCTACTGCCACGAGAATCTTTATCATCAAAAGATTATTAAAATTCGAGAATTAGACATTGTTACTATGGAATCTTTGTCAGCAAAAGATTCCTGAAAGTCGAGAATTTGACATTGTTACTGCCAAATTATAAATCAAGAATTCATATTTCTTTACATTAAGAACCAAATATTTACTAGCCTCTAGTATTCCCTCTTCATATTGTTACTGCAACACCTTTTATCTGTTATTTTGATGTAAACAATACCAGATTTGAGTTCCTTTTTAGCTAATAATACCATGTCAATTCAGTTCTATTTACTAGCGCTAATGAGAGCCCACAAAGGGTACATTTGACATTTTCTCATTCCTCTGTGATATCTTAACTAGCACCACATTTTATTGATTACCTCAAAATAGATGCCACTCTTTCTTTAAAGGTTCCTCAAGATCCAGTCATTTTTGTACATCAACCCAACATAAATTCTTATTAATCTATAAAAAGAGATTAGCAATGATCTTTAAGAAATGCCTCATGGTTTACAAAGAATGAAACAACTAGCATAGAAGAGATTAGCAATGATCTTAAAGAAAAGAAAAATCACTTGGTGTTGAATTGTCCTAATTTAGTCCAGAAGAATACTTAATAACTTCAATTCAGTATATATCATAACTTCAAAAAATAAAAAGACAGACCGAGGCGATTATACATATGTAAATAAGTGAGCTACATTCGCAACTAGCAGAAAATAGAAGAAATAATGTGTGAACCTCAGATACGATTTCCAACGGGATCAGAGTCCCCGAGACACTGACCACCACAGATGTATAACATACATCACTACATATCAAACTTGTACAAGCAATAAATCTATTGAAGATATATATACCAAGCAACAACTAACATTAATAAATATAACTGATACTAAGTTAAAATTAAATATTCAAGCAAAATAACTCATCATTGACAGAGAAAGACAGAACAAGCAAAGAAGCAGATTAGAAAGGAACTTTATTATAAGAAAATTCGATAGGTGTAGAAATTGTTTTGAATTCTGATAAATTAAGAAGAATACTTTATAACATCAATTCAAAAGATAAAAAAACAGAGCGAGGAGATTACACATCATAATACATGTAAATAACTAAGCTGGATTCACAAATAGCAGAAATAGAAGAAATAATGTGCATAAAGAAGGAATTATAATTAAACAATGTGCGTAGCATGAAATACAATTTATACGAATCAACAGCTATACTCAGTAGATATAGTTGATACCTCCAGGAGACTCAAAATGAAACCGCTCACTACGCAGATTTCCATAGTTTTCCATAGACTCAAGAGGAGAAACCTCGAAATAAAACAAAGAGATAATCACGAAATCCATCAATGTACTAAATAAATCATAATACTCACATAAACAAAGCCTCAACTAATTAACATATCCTCAGCTAATTAAAAGATTAGGATTTTAAATTGAAACCCCCAATTTGAAACTTGGTGTTTAAAGCTTACCCAGTTAAAGTTAGCCTCATTCTTGAGGTTCTCACCTTTTTAAACCTCCGACTCCAAAATTTTCAACCGCTGGACTCGAAATCCCCAAATTGAAATCGAATCTTTGACCTCGAAGCTTGGAGAGAGAAAGTTTGGGGGAGAAATGCTTGTCAAAATTGAATATTGTAGATCTTCATCAGTGATGAGTACACTATTCTTGTTCTTCAATCGAGTTCTTCTTCAATCGAGTTCTTGTTCGGTCTAGAGAGAGAGAGAGTAGAGAGTAAAGTTATTTCTTTGATTTTATGATTGGTGTTTTGTTGTATTCTATTTTTAATTTATGTTTTAAGTGTTAAGTTGAAAAGAGGGGGAAATGAAAAAAAAACTAAGGAAAAAAATGGGGGAGTTGAAAGAGGGAATCGAAATTTTGTCTAAGGGGGAAAATGGGGTAGGCGCGTTTCAGTAAATTTTAAATTATACTTACAACATCAGTTGGGTTAAAGCACCGATATGTATATTAACAAAATACATCGGTTAGCTAAAATTGATGTAGAAAATACCTTTTACATCGGCTCCAGAAGCAATCGATGTCTAAGAGGCGATGTCTATTCTACTTTTTCTAGTAGTGTAACTCGATAATTAGCCAAAGTGTCCACCTTCATCGTCAAAGCCTTAAGTTGGGCAGCGATAGCAGTTGCTACATCCAACTCCAGAATTCTAGCGACTTTTCCTTGAGTCGGTCTCTGTGAAGGATTCTAGTACTCATTAGCAGCCATCAGTTCAATAAGTTCATAAACTTCATCGTAGCTCTTAGCCCACAAGGCTCCTCCTGATGTTGTATCAAGTATGGGTCTAGAAGTCGCACCCAAACCATTGTAGAAGTAATTAATAATCATCCAATCAGGCATGTCATGGTGTGGGCACTTCATTAGCATTTCCTTATATCGATCCCAAGCCTCACATAAAGATTCCCCTGTTTGCTGACAAAACTGGGTAAGAGCATTCCTGATTGCAGCAGTCTTCGCCATGGGGAAGAATTTAGTGAGAAACTTTTGCGCAAGGTCCTCCCAAGTGGTGATAGATCCTGCTGGCAGAGAGTGTAACCAGAACTTATCTTTGTCCCTTAGAGAGAATGGGAACATCTGTAGCTTGATAGCGTCTTCACTCACATCATTGAATTTGAAAGTGTCGCAGATCTCGATGAAATCTGTAATAACCCCAAAAATTTTGGACTTTTTGTAACCCTTATGAATAGTGATTTTGCTGATTATGCTGAATAAGAAAACCTTTCATGCCACACTATGTAGGGGTTCTTTTATTGATATTCTGAGGTCTTATTAGTACTCTATATGGTATATAAGTGTATGTAAAGATCGTCAGAATCCAAATCCGAACACTTTGATTTTTCCCGAAAATCTAGCAGATACCGAAAGAATTGAGTATAAGGTAATATGATTAAAAGGATTTAAATTCAAGGATTATAAGAGAGGATCATAAAAGGAATATAAAATATTGAGAAAGGTTAAGGGAACCCAAGTAATAAGATCCCGGGTATGATCTCTCAAACGATAAACGAGAACGAAAGTTAAGCGAACCGTATAACACATCAGCGATCATTAGCCAAGTAATTAGGAGTTAATTAAAGAGGTTAGTGGATGATGATGTCATCACACCAACAAGAGGAAGACAAGTGTAACAAGATGACATAAGCAGATGACATAAGCATGACAAAGTGGGAAGGATTGGTTGGATGATTGTGAGCCACACAATTTTTACCATGGTAACAATCTAATTAACAAACAAAAGATATCAACCAAGCCAAGGAAAATCATAACACAAATTAGAAGTTGACTTTTGCTTTCCAAGAACAAAAGCTCTCGGCCAAAATCAGAGCAGCAACTTCAAACTACCATATCTCCTTCAATACTCACTCAAATAGTATGTTCTATAGCTCTTTGGAAAGGTATTGAGATGGCCTACAACTCTTGTTCACAAGTCTCGTCCAAATAAGTATGGTAAGACCCTCGTTTTGACAGTTCTTTCAATCTAACTTTTAGAAACTTCAAAACCTAACTTTGTGTTCTTGATTTCTTTGGAAAGATCAAGCTTGTAGGAGGCTCCCTAAGACTTCCTAGCTACTCTAATCACTCCAAGGAAGGTATAACACCTCCAAACCCTAACTTTACTTTGAGTATTACGATGGTTTTTATGGTTATAGTAAATGAGAAGTATGCTGCTTGTGTGTTTAGAGTTTGGATTGGATTTGTAGTGACTTGGATGTTGAAATCTTGTTTATAGTTAATGAAACTTAAGTATAGCTAGTAGTTCATGTTTGGGGTTGTATAAATTGGAAAATCTTGAGGTTTGGGGACTAATGTAGTAAGGTTTGGATGAGGGTTGGTTGTATTGTTGGTTGTGAGATTGAATGGTGGTTGTTTGGAGTGGTTTAAAACTTGGTAATCGCGTAAACATAGCCGTCGTAATGCCCAATTTCATGCAACTGCTTGTTCTTAGTGTTCGGGACAGAGAGCTAACTTTTAAATCTGTGACTTTGCCATGTTTTTCTAGATTATGTCGTAAGCTTCATTTTGATATGTGGTTCGCTTGAATCCGTTGTACGGTTTAGGAGAAACGACCGTTTTAAGTAACGGTGTTTCGCGAACGAACCATTTCCCCTCTCCTTAATTTGAAACCTTGGTTAAGGTCCTTAAATGACTATTTGGAGTATGACATAAGTATGTAAGGTTGAAGGGTCAGTTGGTAGGGTATTCGTGAAAGTGTCGCCTTAAAATTCGTAACGGTTAATTTATTAAAAATGGTGGAGCCGAGGGTACTCGAGCGACTTATGTGAATTGTTAAGCGCAAAAGCGAACGTTAGGGTCTAAGCGGATAAAGTCTAGTTTCTTAAGTGACCGTGGTTTAATTCCGGCTTATGTTGTTGTTCATAGGTTACCGGACCCACTCTAAGCTTAAGTCTACCCCGGAGCACTCAGGCAAGTTTTCTACCCGTTATACTATTGTTGTGATGTATATATGTATATGCATTATCTTGTGATAAGTGCATGATTGTTATTAGCAAATCTTGCGATATATTGGAGCATGTGATATGATATTTATATGCATGCTTGTTTCGTAATCTTGATATTTAATTGTTGATTCAATGCTTATAAGTTGCATAATACCTATGCTAGAGATAAGCAGTAGTTGCGTATACCCTTAGTATAGGGGACCCAAAGGTGAACATTTTTTAAACTGGGAGTCGATGTTCCCGAGTATATTATATATATATATTTACAATATATAGATATAGTTTTCAAAACTATTAATCAAATAAGGTTTATTCAATAACTTTATTTTAATTAATGAATATTATTTTGAATATTCATTCGAGGACTTATGACTCCGTTTATTTTATTTAATGAATATTATTGTGAATATTCATTCGATGACTTAAGACTCCGTTTATTTTATTTAATGAATATTATTTTGAATATTTATTTGAGGGCTTATGACTCCGCTTCTTTTATTAAATAATATTCTTTATTTTATTAAAGAATAATGTTTCGATAATCAAACTTACTTTTAATTATTCAAATAAATATCGTACTTTCGTATAAGTATATCTTTGGTTATTTATTATTCATTTCAAGTATGAGTTTTAAAACATCTACTTCAATTATTTTTATAAATATTATCCTTATGGGAATATTATTTAATTAATAATATTCAGATATTTTCTCATATATCGGGACTGATTTATTTCATTAAATCAGCATTACTCTAAACATTCTTTAAAATGTTTTCGAGTCTTCAAAATGATTTTTAAAAGTTAGAGCGGATCCCAAAACTCGTTTTCAAATTTAAGATCTTTCTTTTTGAAGGGGACTTGAATACTCGCTCAAAAATCTAAGGGATCCGGCTCTGTGGTGTATTTTATATTCGCAACGAGGTTGCTGTTTTGATAAATGAATTGATTACTTACCCAACGTTCGGGAAGTAAGTCCATCTAATTGAGTCGGCATAAGCAACATGGGCTCAGTGGGCGTCCATGAAAGTGTAAGTGGCTCAGTGGGAGTCCATCAATGCGAAAGTGGCTGAGTGGCAGTCCAGCATAAGGCCCTAATGTGGCCAGGGTGATGACCAGTGGGGGATTTATCCATCTACTAGTAGAAAAGGTGACTTAATTGGTATCTTTACCTGATCAGCAAGATATCAGGTTTATGCCAAAAATTCTGTTTTTCCAAATTCATTGGATATTGCAACTCTGTTTATAATCTTCATAACAGAGGTTTTCAAGGAGTGTATGAAATGTATATATATAGGTATATATATATATATATATATATATATCGGGACTTAATAAAGTATCTCGTAACTTCATTATTTATAATGATATTTCAAAGATTGAATATATCCAAGTCTTTTCTTGTAGTCTCATCTATGTGATGAACTTTTGAAACTGATTATACCTTGAACGGTGGTAGTTCAAGTAGTAATCGGAAAAGATATAAGTATATTGGAGTATCTTGTAACTTCATCTTTTCAACTTATATCTGGTTAATGATTATCCTATACATGACAAAGATTTTCACAAAAACGTTGAGACAAGGTTAAATATATGAGATCACCTTGCAACGATATTTTTATAAAGTTATAAACTGGAACTCTGTGTATATTATACATGTCAGAGGATTTCAAAGTTTGTGAATAGTATATATATATATATACTGAATATTTTGCGACTTGGTCGCGCTAAGATATCAACTTGGTTCATATTTTCTTGACCAAAACTTTCATGAGTACTATGAGAATGCTCATATATTGTTAATTATTATACATATTATTTCGGTGGGCTTGTTGCTCACCCTTGCTTTCTTCTTTCATCACACAATAACAGATAGACAAGATGAACAAGACCAAGCTCCCAATTTGCGAGCGGATAGGAAACGTTCCGCAGTTTCCTATAGGCGTTGATGCCGCTGTAGCTGAGGTAGAAATTATCAATAGGCTAGGCTTTCAACTTCTGATATACCAGACTTATGTATCTATATGAATTGTAATAATGGCAAAGAAATGTAAATTTATTCAGAAACCCTTTTGAGGTGTAATGGCTTATAATTGTGGAATAAAACGACTTGTATTATTTTTGGTATTCATCTCTGAGACTATAACTTGTGGTGTGTGTGTGTGTATTTAGGGGTCACAGGCCGTAGTAGTTGGTTGTTTATTAAGATTAAGTGTTATTAAGGGAAATGGAACTCGTGACAACCCGGATCCCCGACCTCGGATTTGGGGGTGTTACAGAAATGGTATCAGAGCTAAGCGTTATAAACCTCAGAGATGATATGACATTAAAATAATAAGTTCACTAAGATAATAAGAACTCTTGCCAAGTTCATAGTCGGATTACCTAACGTAGTACTGACAGTTAAAACCCTTATGGGAACCCTTATAAATATCATGATAGAAGCGTAGTTCATTATCGTATATGGTAGCGGGACTCTGAACCCTGAGGTTGAGAAGCAACAACGCAATGATGTTTTATTACTTATTGCAGATCAGATTATGGATCCGATAGAGTGTCCTAACACGGGACCGGATGATGTTCATATTGAAGATGTAGCGGTTAAGGATGTTGTCCTAGAAGGGATTGTTGCTGAGAAGAATCCCATGGAGGATCTTGACAAGAATGAATAAAGGACTACTGAGGAATTGATGACTATGGTTAGGGCGACTACCAGAGGTAGGATTGGCCGGTTACTACAGGAGGTTCGTTCAAGTTCGTAAAGATAGTAGCCCCTTTAACGCGCTTACTCGTAAGACTGAGAAGTTTGAATGGACAAAGAAATACGAGAACAACTTTCAAGAACTGAAGCAAAGATTGGTGACGGCCCCTATGATGGTGTTGCCGGATGGAAAAGGAGATTTTGTGATGTGTAGTGACGCTTCGCATAAGGAATTAGGGTGCTTTTTATACAGCACAACAAGGTAATCGCGTACGCGTCAAGACAATTAAGGGAATATAAAATTCGATATCCCCACCCATGAGCTTGGGCTTGTGGCAATAGTTTTTCCCTAAAGATTGGAGGCACTACTTGTATGGAGAAAAGTGCAAGATTTACATAAACCATAGGAGCTCTAGTACATTTTTATGTAGAAAGAGCTCAACATACGCCAGAGGAGGCGGTTAGAGCTAATCAAGAATTATGATTGGGAGATTCTTTATCATTCGGGAAAGCCAATGTGATGGCTGATGCCCTTAGTAAATAGGAGAGACTCAAGATGATAATGTCTTTGGGAGAGTTTATAAGAGATTTTGAGAAAATGGAAATAGAAGTGAAGGTAACCGGAGCCGGTACCGAAAAGCTGTTTGAGATTGCAATACAGCCCGAATTATTGGAAAAGAACATATTGTGCCATAAAAAGTGATGAATGAAGGCAGAGAGCCAACAAATAGATAAGAGATTAATACCGAGAAAGATGATAAGGGAATAATGAGGTATTTCTACAGAATTTGGGTTCCAAATGTTCAAGAGCTTAAGGACTGGATCTTAAATGAAAGTCGCAGTTCGAGGAATAAGAGTTAGGGCAAACCCTGAAAGTGATAGTCAGGGAGGATGCCATCAAGATAGAAGGAACCCATAACATAATGAAGTGGAAAATGAGGATTTAAAACAGGTAGGATGACCCCAATTATAGGGAGGATGAGAAAACATTTCATACTAAGAAAACAGAAATCGAGCAAGATAGGGAGAACCAGGACGGTACTCCTATGGGGCAATTCACGGACTTGCCTAAACAAAAATTATACTTTTATTCCCAAGCACCACCCTGAGGAAACAATGCGGTGAGAAATTCTTTCAGGACCTTTAAGTCGCTAAGCTCTCAGAGTTCCAAGGAACAAGCTGACCTAGCCGAGGCAAGAGCCTGGCTAAAGGAAATAGAGGAATGATTTTATATTCTAAATGATTGATGAGGCGCAAAAGACTGTTTTTGTCACTTACCTTCCTAAGAGAGAGGCCACCCGCTGCTGAAAGGCAAAGAAAGACACGGGGCCAGAGGTTATAATAAAACGATTAAAGTTTAGTCAATTGTTTTCGGGAAAGTACTTCCCAAGGTTATAGAGATAGTGTAAAAGCTTTAGAGCCAGAACAAAGGTAGATGAGTATGATGAATTATGAATCTAAGTTGGTAAAGTTGTCAAGATTCGTTCTGAGGACACGAATCCAAAATGACGGGATGTTTGAAATCAATGCTTATGTTGTGTTGGTTCATGAAATAATGATAAGAGAAAGGAAAATAAAAAGAAACTGAAGTGGAAAGCAATATAAAGGCAATAGAGTTTGAGGAATGATAAGGGAGTTGGGTATGAGGAAACCCTAAAGACTCGTAGCAATAGAAATAGAAAAGTATGTAATCGTCAGGATGAGGGTGATTCACCATGAGTTAAAATTGATGGTTGAAGGCATAAGAGATACATATATTTTATCCCCTAGAAGTTGGGAGGATTCGAGGAAACCTTGAGATAGTTCGAAGGATAAATAATGAGACGCGGATAGACTGAGGAGACAAGGAAGTAAGAAATTAGGAAAATTGGATGAAGGAAGTGACCTTCAAGAATGTGAAGTGTAAGACCGGTGGCTTGATACCCAAAAGGGAGACTCTAGGTATAAAAAGGTATTCCAACATTGAGATGACTGTTGAGATAAATAACAGAGGTAAATGAATAGTTAGAACAAAGAAGTTCACGTTGAACACGCCCAATATCTTCCAGAACATCCCTGTTATCATTACTGAATCAGGCAAGAAAGCGGGTAACCATTGTTATCTTTTAAAGGCTATATGGGTTGACCTCAGTTTGAATAAGGATGCTATTGTGAAATTGGTATAGACTATCTGGGTGGGAATGATTGAATAAGATAATCTATCAAGGACATATGACTTGATTTATCCATGTAAGGATACAAGTACCTTTTTAAAAGGTGGAATTAAGGACATAACCTCAATAGCTTGAGATGAACCATGGGGGATGCATAAAGGATGGCATTTCACCCTTAATAGGGATATTATGAGTTTGGGTAGTATGGAACGAAGGACTAAGGTAACAACAACCTTTAAAGATCAGTAGAGAAATTTTTCAGAAGTACATAGACAATGGTTCTAGTATTAGTAAATGATATTTTGATATGCCCTGTATCTAGGGAATACAAGAGGAACGATTCAAGGATAACCTTAGAGGTTTTACAAGGAAAAAGGTAATATTCAAAGTTCTCAAGAATAGAAATTTTGATAAAGGAAATGTGACGTAATTGTAATACTGCCAGGTGGGGCACGTGTTGAACCATAAGAAAGTATAGATCGATCCAATGAGGGTCGAGATTGGTGAAAACAAGAAGGACCCAAGATAAGAGACGTCCTAAGTATGATCGAGAGTCAGTCGTGGCAATGTTCACATCTAAAGACTAAGGCAATGACTTATGGAAAAATGGTGATTTTTTTTTCTTTTCTCACCAGGACTTAAGAAAAGCATTTTCACATAAGCAGTGATTGAAATGAGGTAGAAAATTTAGTTAGAGGTGGTTAAAATGACATTGATTGTAAGTAAATTTTACTATCAGGAAAGGCCAAAGAGATGGCTGACACTTTAAGTGTAAGAAGACAATTATCGGCGCTCGTGCCAGAGGAATACAGTGATAATGGTTAAAGCCATGAAGATTGTATTATGGTTTGAAAGATTGACATTCCTTCTGATGACTGTGCAATACCCAACCGTAATAGTAGTTTGGTAAAGGTTTAATTCATGTAATCGCCATGAGCGGGCTATCTATCTTAGAAGGTACTATCTTGAGATAAGTCAGGACCATGTTTTAAGAAGGACTAAACGAACCTTTGAGTTAAGTCTTCTATTGAAGGCATATGATTAAGAATGTTATTAACCTGCTATCGTTGCTTTGATTGAAACTCTTCTGTAATTTTATCTGCTTCATGTCATTAAAATATGTCAGGATCAGGAGTGTTCTTCATGAATCATGAATGGTCATTATGTTACCTCCTTAGAAGGATTTGATACGATATGTATGGACTTCGTATGGTTAGCTATTAAGATTTCATGAAAAACGAATGACTATAGTAGGTCAACGGTGGACCATAGTAATGCAGGAATGATTCTGCGAGTAATGAGCCGATTAATTACAACCGTGAAAGTTGTATTGGAATGGATGTTGAGATTGAGTACCACTAATCGGGCTATGGTGATGTATAAGTTATCATTGATATACTAATTAAGTCGATTATTTACCTATTGAATATTTATTCCTTCTTATTGATAAAGAGTAGTATTACTATACGAAGAAGGTTGCGGTATAGCAATGGATTCTAGTAGCAATGATGTCTAGAATGAAATCCCAGATTCGATTTTCGATGTCGAGGGAGTTTCAAAGGTGATTGTGTCTAAGCTCGAGCAAGAGCATGGGTCCATAGAATGATGGACAGAATAGCAAAAATATTTAAGCAGGTGAAATGCGATGCTATAATACTTGATGTTGATATATATACGTATAAGTTTTGTTCTCCTATGACAAACCTCTATAGTTCAGAGGTAGATTCGAAGCCAGATATTTTGTGGCAGTATATTTTATATATATACAATTCTCTTCAATTCGTTCTTTTCTCTCCTTTTCATTTCATATAAGCTGAGAAGAACAACCCTTCCAGAAGGGGAGGTATTGCCGAATGACTATCTATCTGTGTGATAGAAGCCTAGTAGGATACCATCTATTGTTTAATTATTTGTCAAGTACTAAAGGATGGCCACCTTCTGTACTAACTATGCAATGTAACAAGTGTTCATGATCATAGTGATCTCTCAATAAATTCTTTTACTTCTATATGAAGGACCAAGCTTTCGAAGATGGAGGTAGCTAGAGATGAAGTGGTACCAAGTATGGTGGTATTCCGATTCTAACGCGTTCTTGATACTAAGGTTGACGCGATTATTAAAAGGTTATAGAACCCTAACGAGCAAAAGTGTAATCAGTATAAAATTTGGTACGGAAGATAGTAACGATTACGAATTGGAAAAGAGTGGGTATTGAGAAGCAAAAGCTGTAGATCTAGATGAGATAATGAGAGTCTATACAATAGACTTGAAAGAAATTTGGAATGATCAATTAACGCGGATTGAGTTTTCTTACGATAATCGATCGTATGTCAGTATCGAGGTATCGCTTTATGAGATCCTTGAGGGAAGACAATGTCGATCTCCCTTATGTTAGGATGAAGTTGTAGAGCGCAAGATGCTCGTACCAGCAGCGGTCCAAAGAACCAAGGATATAATAGATCTAATCAGAGGATGGTTGGTAGTAGCCCAAGATGGACATAAGAAGTATGTTGATTTGACATGAAAGGACAAGGAATAGGAAGTAGGGGACCTAGTGCTGTTATAGGTATTCCCTTGGAAAAGATGGATGTGGTTCGGAAAGAAAGGAAAGTTAAGCCCAGGAATTGTTGGCCCCTTTGAGGTATTAAGACGTATTGGGAAGTTAGCATATGAGCTAGCCCTACCCCCCGAACATGTAGCAAGTTCATAACGTGTTCCACGTATCAATTTTAAGGAAGTGTAATCCAGATGCCAGACATATAGTGGAGTACGAGCAGGTGGATATGCAACCAGACCTGACTTACGTGGAGAAACCAGTAAAGATTATGGATAAGAAGGAGCAGGTACTTCGTGATAAAGTGATCAAGCTAGTTAGAGTGCTATGGCAGAATCATAATGTGGAGGAATCAACTTGAGAGTTAGAAAGTGCAATGCTAAGAAAGTACCCCCATTTATTTTCTATCTGATTCCGGGACGGAATCCTTTTAAGGAGGAGAGACTGTAATAACCCCAAAAATTTTGGACTTTTTGTAACCCTTATGAATAGTGATTTTGCTGATTATGCTGAATAAGAAAACCTTTCATGCCACACTATGTAGGGGTTCTTTTATTGATATTCTGAGGTCTTATTAGTACTCTATATGGTATATAAGTATATGTAAAGATCGTCAGAATCCAAATCCGAACACTTTGATTTTTCCCAAAAATCCAGCAGATACCGAAAGAATTGAGTATAAGGTAATATGATTAAAAGGATTTAAATTCAAGGATTATAAGAGAGGATCATAAAAGGAATATAATATATTAAGAAAGGTTAAGGGAACCCTAGTAATAAGATCCCGGGTATGATCCCTCAAACGATAAACAAGAATGAAAGTTAAGTGAACAGTATAACAGATCAGCAATCATTAGCCAAGTAATTAGGAGTTAATCAAAGAGGTTAGTGGATGATGATGTCATCACACCAACAAGAGGAAGACAAGTGTAACAAGATGACATAAGCAGATGACATAAGCATGATAAAGTGGGAAGGATTGGTTGGATGATTGTGAGCCACACAATTTTTACCATGGTAACAATCTAATTAACAAACAAAAGATATCAACCAAGCCAAGGAAAATCATAACACAAATTAGAAGTTCACTTTTGCTTTCCAAGAACAAAAGCTCTCGGCCAAAACCAGAGTAGCAACTTCAAACTACCATATCTCCTTCAATACTCACTCAAATAGTATGTTCTATAGCTCTTTGGAAAGGTATTGAGATGGCCTACAACTCTTGTTCACAAGTCTCGTCCAAATAAGTATGGTAAGACCCTCGTTTTGACAGTTCTTTCAATCTAACTTTTAGAAACTTCAAAACCTAACTTTGTGTTCTTGATTTCTTTGGAAAGATCAAGCTTGTAGGAGGACTCCCTAAGACTTCCTAGCTACTCTAATCACTCCAAGGAAGGTATAACACCTCCAAACCCTAACTTTACTTTGAGTATTATGATGGTTTTTATGGTTATAGTAAATGAGAAGTATGATGCTTGTGTGTTTAGAGTTTGGATTGGATTTGTAGTGATTTGGATGTTGAAATCTTGTTTATAGTTAATGAAACTTAAGTATAGCTAGTAGTTCATGTGTGGGGTTGTATAAATTGGAAAATGTTGATGTTTGGGGACTGATTTAGTAAGGTTTGGATGAGGGTTGGTTGTATTGTTGGTTGTGAGTTGAATGGTGGTTGTTTGGAGTGGTTTAAAACTTGGTAATCGCGTAAACATAGCCGTCATAATGCCCAATTGCATGCAACTGCTTGTTCTTAGTGTTCGGGACAGAGAGCTAACTTTTAAATCTGTGACTTTGCCATGTTTTGCTAGATTATTTCGTAAGCTTCATTTTGATATGTGGTTCGCTTGAATCTGATGTACGGTTTAGGAGAAACGGCCTGTTTTAAGTAACGGTGTTTCGCGAACGAACCATTTCCCCTCGCCTTACTTTGAAACCTTGGTTAAGGTCCTTAAATGATTATTTGGAGTATGAAATAAGTATGTAAGGTTGAAGGGTCAGTTGGTAGGTATTCGTGAAAGCGTCGCCTTAAAATTCGTAACGATTAATTTATTAAAAATGGTGGAGCCGAGGGTACTCGAGCGACTTATGTGAATTGTTAAGCGCAAAAGCGAACGTTAGGGTCTAAGTGGATAAAGTCTAGTTTCTTAAACGACCGTGGTTTAATTCCTGGCTTATGTTGTTGTTCATAGGTTACCGGACCCACTCTAAGCTTAAGTCTACCCCGGAGCACTCAGGCAAGTTTTCTACCCGTTATACTATTGTTGTGATGTATATATGTATATGCATTATCTTGTGATAAGTGCATGATTGTTATTAGCAAATCTTGTGATATATTGGAGCATGTGATATGATATTTATATGCATGCTTGTTTCGTAATCTTGATATCTAATTGTTGATTCAATGCTTATAAGTTGCAAAATACCTATGCTAGAGATAAGCAGTAGTTGCGTATACCCTTAGTATAGGGGACCCAAAGGTGAACATTTTCTAAACCGGGAGTCGATGTTCCTGAGTATATTATATATATATATTTAAAATATATAGATATAGTTTTCAAAACTATTAATCAAATAAGGTTTATTCAATAACTTTATTTTAATTAATGAATATTATTTTGAATATTCATTCGAGGACTTATGACTCCGTTTATTTTATTTAATGAATATTATTGTGAATATTCATTCGAGGACTTAAGACTCCGTTTATTTTATTTAATGAATATTATTTTGAATATTCATTCGAGGGCTTATGACTCCACTTCTTTTATTAAATAATATTCTTTATTTTATTAAAGAATAATGTTTCGATAATCAAACTTACTTTCGATTATTCAAATAAAGATCGTACTTTCGTATAAGTATATCTTTGGTTATTTATTATTCATTTCAAGTATGAGTTTTAAAACTTCTACTTCAATTATTTTTATAAATATTATCCTTATGGGAATATTATTTAATTAATAATATTCAGATATTTTCTCATATATCGGGCCTGATTTATTACATTAAATCAGCATTACTCTAAACATTCTTTAAAATGTTTTCGAGTCTTCAAAATGATTTTTAAAAGTTAGAGCGGATCCCAAAACTCGTTTTCAAATTTAAGATCTTTCTTTTTGAAGGGGACTTGAATAATCGCTCAAAAATCTAAGGGATCCGGCTCTATGGTGTATTTTATATTCGCAACGAGGTTGCTCTTTTGATAAATGAATTGATTACTTACCCAACGTTCGGAAAGTAAGTCCATCTATTTGAGTCCGCATAAGCAACATGGGCTCAGTGGGCTTCCATGAAAGTGTAAGTGGCTCAGTGGGAGTCCATCAATGCGAAAGTGGTTGAATTGCAGTCCAGCATAAGGCCCTAATGTGGCCAGGGTGAGACCAGTGGGGGATTCATCCATCTACTAGTAGAAAAGGTGACTTAATTGGTATCTTTGCCTGATCGGCAAGATATCAGGTTTATGCCAAAAATTCTATTTTTCCAAATTCATTGGATATTGTAACTCTGTTTATAATTTTCATAACAGAGGTTTTCAAGGAGTGTATGAAATGTATATATATAGGTGTATATATATATCGGGACTTAATGAAGTATCTCGTAACTTCATTATTTATAATGATATTTCAAAGAATGAATCTATCCAAGTCTTTTCTTGTAGTCTCATCTATGTGATGAACTTTTGAAACTGATTATACCTTGAACGGTGGTAGTTCAAGTAGTATTCAGAAAAGATATAAGTATATTGGAGTATCTTGTAACTTCATCTTTTCAACTTATATCTGGTTAATGATTATCCTATACATGACAAAGATTTTCACAAAAACTTTGAGACAAGGTTAGATATATGAGATCACCTTGCAATGATATTTTTATATAGTTATAAACTGGAACTCTGTGTATATTATACATGTCAGAGGATTTCAAAGTTTGTGAATAGTATATATGTATATATATACTGAATATTTTGCGACTTGGTCGCGTTAAGATATCAACTTGGTTCATTTCTTCTTGACCAAGACTTTCATGAGTACTATGAGAATGCTCATATATTGTTAATTATTATACATATTATTTCGGTGGGCTTGTTGCTCACCCTTGCTTTCTTCTTTCATCACACAACCAATAGATAGACAAGATGAACAAGACCAAGATCCCAATTTGCGAGCGGATAGGAAATGTTCCGCAATTTCCTGTATGTGTTGATGCCGCTGTAGCTGAGGTAGAAATTACCAATAGGCTAGGCTTTCAATTTCTGATGTACCAGACTTATGTATCTATATGAATTGTAATAATGGCAAAGAAATGTAAATTTATTCAGAAACCCTTTTGAGGTGTAATGGCTTATAATTGTGGAATAAAATGACTTGTGTTATCTTTGGTATTCATCTCTCAGACTATAACTTGTGGTGTGTGTGTGTATTGTGGGGTCACAGTCTGTAGTAGTTGGTTGTTTATTAAGATTAACTGATATTAAGGGAAATGGAACTCGTGACAACCCGGATCCCCGACCTCGGATTTGGGGGTGTTACAAAATCCCTGATGTGCATGTTGGGGTCTTCAGTAGGAGAGCCCCCAAACTGAACTGAGTTCTGTATCATCTAAATCGTGCTTGACTTGATCTCAAAACTGTTAGCCCTGATGGACGGTCTGATGATGCTTGACTGAATGTCATTAATCTTTAGCTGAGAATAGTCCATCAAAGCCTTCGAATTTCTGCTTGATCTCCCATTGCTACTACAATTGGTTCTTCGACTTTCTCTTCTTCTTCTACCTTCTTTTCTTCCTAAAAAACTTCCTTCTGAACTCCACAACGTCTTCCTCGGCTTTATCCAGTGTTCTCTTATGAGTATGCGCACGCGTATGCATACACCCTCGCTAGAGTACCAGAGTATGGTCAGAAAAACGAAGATGAATTTTTGCCCTTGGCAGGAGAGAAATCATAGAATAATAAGCTAATTATAAGGACGACATTCCTAAGGTACCACTCCTCATTAACTTTATAATATTATGTATCTTTTTGCTGCTTTTATTTTGAGAAATCAGATGCCACATACCAAAAGGTTAGAAAGTAAAATTTTTTGAGCATCTCTATTGAAAGATCATGAGAGTCTACGGTATAACAGAATTAAGAGCCTAGACAAGGCAGAATACATAAAACACCTCCGGGAGGCATTTAAAGTGCTGATGCACTACACGATGATGTTAAATCCTATAAGGTGTGCCTTCGAGGTAGGATTTGAAAATTTTTAGGCCACATCTCTGAGTGGGGAATCAAGGCCAATGTTTATAAGATTCCTGGTTATGGAACCTTCATCTTTCATTAAGAACATAGAGAAACTAAAGAGTGCAATTTAGGAGAGGTTCATCTCCGAATCCAGTGACAAGTGTTTGCCCTTCTTCACGGTATTGAAGAAAGTGAAGAACTCTTCATGGACTGATAAAAGCAAGGTAATCTTTCAGGAATTAAAGAAGCAGATGATCGGGACACCCGAAGAAGTACTGAATATATACATGGAAAACTCAATTGCGTAATTGAGATTTGTCCCTGTGAGAAAAGACATGGAGATTCAGCAACCCACCTACTAGGACAGTGAAGTTTTGTGTGAATAACTCTAGTATTAAGAAGTTCGCATTAGCCATGACCACGACGCGAGGAAATTAAATTGTATTTCCAAGTGTTTAATATTAAAAAACGAGTCCCCGGGGGGCAGAATGCATAGCCCTGAGGCTAGTGGAAGGTTGTTCAAGTGGACAACTGAGCCTCACGAATTCAGTATAAACATGAACCGTGTTTAAGGTTCAAGAATAGTCTTTGATGGACTGAAGAAGAGGACATAATATTCGAGAAATGCTTCAGCGGACTATCTACTTCCCATATCATGGGTGAATCGTGCCACTTACAAAGTAAATACATGAGTTACATCATTCTTGTTAACCTAAAAAGATAAGGTTGGGATGCCCTTTGGAATCACTTCATCCTAAGGGTCGAGGCCTTTGAGTCCGAGAAGAACGAAGAAGCCCTAAATTTGATTATGCGAAAACCGAGATTGCTGAGGATAAGAAATAAGTCTCTTATAATGCAAGAAGTAAAAGAATTATTTTATTGACAATGGACATTACTCCTTAGAGAGATTAATGCACTCGGAGTTGGGTAGAAAGGAAAGACGAATACCATGTTTCTAAGGGCCGCATCTAGTCAAGAACGGAATTAGGATGAGGCTCCTACAAGCTTGAAAATGTTTAAAGAAAAGGAGGTATTTATACTTGACAAACTATAAACTTGATGGTTTAATTAAATCGAGCATCCAAATAGGACAACGCATTTAGTCAGACGAACTAAAAAAAAGAAAAGAGAAAGAAAAAGGGGGGCTCGTAGAGGCAACGTTCTATCCAGTTGAAGGCAAGGAGAAGGCACGTTTCATCCAAGTAAACGCTTGTAGAGCCATGATTTTATCCGATTAAAGGATCAAGGATTTCAAATGGCAAGAAGAGAATGCTATTATAGGTTAGAGCCCAAAATAAGCTTCGATTTGATATATTATAAGCTCAAATCGGGAAAACGAGCAAAAAGTTATGGCTGTTGAAAGGCTTGCAGCTCGTAATTCGGGATTCCTGATCTAAAGATGTAGGATTCGGGGATAGGAATCCTGATCAAACGATTTAGGAATCGGGGTCTAAGGGGTTAGGATTCATGATCTAAATTGTGAATCGCTCGACGAGGCGTCAGAATCCTTATCCAAGGGGTCAAGATTCCTGATCTAAATTATGAAATCAGTTAAACCAGGGGTCAGAATCCTGGTCCAAGGGGTTAAAATTCCAGATTAAAATTGTGAATCGTCCAGCCAGGGGTCAGAATCCTGGTCCAAGGGGTCATGATTCCTGATCTAACTTGTGAATTGTTCGACCAATCCTGACCGAATGGAATCCTGGTCAAAAATCCCACGACCAGGACAAATCAGTCCATAATTCGGTCAACATCCTGGTCAAAGGGGGATTTCTAAAAAAATATCTGAATTTAATTTAATCGAAGATTTTTAACCCGGTTTGGGCTATTATTCGGAAAATTTTATCCTAGTGGAAATTTATTCGAGAGTTTTATTCCGGTTTGGGCTATTATTCGAAAATTTTTATCCGAGTTGAATTTTTTTTGAGATTTTTTAACCCGGTTTCGGCTATTATCCGGAAAATTTTATCCGAGTGGAATTTTATACGAGATTTTTTAACCGGTTTGGGCTATTATTCGATTTTTTTATTCGAGTTGAATTTTATTCGAGATTTTTTTAACCCTGGTATTATTCGGAAAATATTTTACCCAGGTTGAATACTCCGGACACGAGGCACACATTATTAAAAATATTGATAAAAATAAATATTATTATTTTTCAATAATAATATTTAAAAAATGGGTGAATGCAAAAAAAAATATCATACATTTCCGAGCAGAATCCTAGTCGAAAAAAGTTCTTCCCGAAAATGCCACGACGAGAGCACACTGGAAGTATAATTCTTAAAATATTAGGAAAAATTATGAAAAATACTCAGAGGTACGAAATAATTCCTATAATATAGGAAAAATTACGAAAAATACTCGAATGTATGGAAAAAATCCTAAATTATTAGAAAAATTACCCGGAAGTACGGAAAAAATCCTAAAATATTAGGAAAAATTATGAAAAATACTCGGAGGTACGAAAAAATTCCTAAATTATTAGGAAAATTACCCGTAGGTACGGAAAAATTTCTAAAATATTAAGAAAATTTACGAAAAATACCCGGAGGTACGGAAAAATTCCTAAATTATTAGGAAAATTACCCGGAGGTACGGAAAAATTCTTAAAATATTAGGAAAATTTACGAAAAATACCCGAAGGTACGAAAAAATTCCTAAAATATTAGAAAAATTATCCAGAGGTACGAAAAGTTCTCGTGAGTGCGAGATTATCCCTGAAAATTAAGGAAAAAATACCAGAAAATTCCTTAAAATAGGAATTGGTATGAAAATGAATAGAGAAAATTATTCAAATTTTAGAAAATATCCTAAAGCCCCGGATAAGGTATATCATTTTAAATGTGTAGGTTGCTACACACTTTACGCTAAAAAAGGATACCCCTGATAGGGTAAGAGATAACCTAACTTCTACGAAACATCGAGTGCGTTTCTCAAAAGTTGGGGGGCAAATGATAGGGAATAAAAATAACACTAATTAAGGAGTTAATGCCACATTAATTAGACTTGATTTGATCAAAGGGAAAAGCCCAATTAATGAGGCCCAAAATCCTAATTATTTATTAATTTCGTAATTAATAAGAAGGTTAATTAAACAGCCTAATAAATATGTTCAAATAAGTAACTACTTCTACAAGAAGTAACCTCCAAGCAACCTATATTCAGAAGGAAACTAATTCCTACTTTCTAGGACTCCAAAGTCCAATCAGAGATGGAGACTTGCCCATCAAGTCACCCAATTCTACCCTAATTCCTAGACTCTCAATGTCTATATAGAGGGTCTTACCCCTTCAACTTCAGCAGAATGTTTTGGACAAGAGCTCCATACGTCACCACTATGAAACCACATTTTGGAGCACAACTCTAAGCATCGTGAAACCGCGAAGGCATCCTACAAGCCACGAGGCCATTACCTGGAATGACGTTTTAGACAGAGTCCTTGAAGGACATGAGAGTCACTACGTCCTTGGTGAGCTCTCGCTGCCATAACCCTGAGGGCATACATTACCAAGAACTACATTTTGGCTTGATCTTTGGCATACGCCAAGGTACGTAAGCATCTCGTGAGGGAATGTTCAAGCCACGAAACCAAGCGCAACTATTAAAGCTCGAAAGTTATCAAACCCTAATATTAAATATACGCAATAAATACATGTTTTTTTACCCATAACAAATGACGTCATTAGTATTTAAAGATCAACATTTGCGATCAAGCATATAATCATATAAGTATTTGTCAAGATGGAAATCAGAAGATGATTTACATTATCACAGAAGGATAGAATTTGCACAGATATGTCGGTGTATGACTTTAGTGTAATAACCCCAATTTTTGGAATTTTTGAAACACGGATGAATAGTAACTTTTGCTGATGATGCTGATTAAGGAAAATTATCAGACCACGCTATATAGGCGTACTGTTATGG
This sequence comes from Apium graveolens, assembly GCF_009905375.1. Lineage (NCBI taxonomy): Eukaryota > Viridiplantae > Streptophyta > Magnoliopsida > Apiales > Apiaceae > Apium > Apium graveolens. The sequence goes on along the minus strand of NC_133649.1, from coordinate 251,038,713 downwards.
AAATTCTAAGATCGTATTAGTATTCCATAAAGTAAATAAGTGTATGTAAAGATCGTCAGAATCCAGATCCGAACACTTTGATTTTTCCCGAAAATCCACCAGATACCGAAAGAATTGAGTATAAGGTAACATGATAAAAAGGATTTAAATTCAAGGATTTTTAGAGAGGATCATAAAAGGAATATAAAATATTGAGAAAGGTTTAGGGGAACCTAAGTAATAAGATCCCAGGTATGATCCCTCAAACGATAAACGAGAACGAAATTTAAGCGAACCGTATAACAGATAAGCGGTCATTAGCCAAGTAATTAGGGGTTAATCAAAGAGGTTAGTGGATGATGATGTCATCACACCAACAAGAAGAAGACAAGTGTAAGAGGATGACATGAGAAAGATTACATAGGCATGGTGACATAAGCATGACAAATGGAGGGATTGGTTGGTTGATTGTGAGCCACACAATTTTTACCATGGTAACAATCTAATTAACAATAAAAGGAAGTAACCAAGCTCAACACCACACAAATCATTTAATCAAACTAGAAACATTTTTACTTCACTTTTTCTTCCCTTGCTCTCGGCCAAAACCAGAGCAGCAACTTAAAACTACCATATCTCCTTCAATACTCACTCAAATATTGTGTTCTATAGCTCGTTGGAAAGGTATTGAGATGGCCTACAACTCTTTTTCACAAGTCTCATCCAGATAAGCATGGTAAGACCCTCATTTTTACAGTTCTTTAAATCAGTCTTTTAGAAACTTCAAAACCTAACTTTGTCTTCTTGATTTCTTTGGAAAGATCAAGCTTGTAGGAGGTTAGATTAAGGCTCCCTAAGGCTTCCTAGCAACTTAACACCTACCAAGGAAGGTATCAACTTCAAATCCTAGCTTTGATTTTATAATTCCATTAAGTTTTATTGAAGCATTGTTAGTATTAAGGCTTGATCTTTGATTATAAGTAGTTTTGGTGGATTTGTATTGGTTTTGAATATTGGGTCTTTTTTGGTTGGATAAATTGGTAAAACTTGGAGTTGAGGACTGAGTTTGTAGTATGATGGTTGAATATTGTTGTATTGGTGGTTGTGAGTAAATTGATGATAATTTAGAGTGTTAATTAAATTGGAAATTGCGTAAACATAAACGTCATAAAGCCCGATTTTCCTTAACTGTTCTGTTCTTAACTTTAGGACCCGTGAACTCACTGAAAGATTCTAACGTTTGCCATGTTTATATAGTTCATGTTACGAGCTTCGTTTTGATATGTGGTGCGCTTGAATCCGATGTACGGTTTAGGAGAAACGACCGTTTTAAGTAACGGCATTTCGCGAATGAACCTATTACCCCTCGCCTTACTTTGAAAACCTTGTTTAAGGCCCTTAAATGACTAATTGGAGTATGAAACAATTATGTAAAGTGGAATAGGCAGTTGGTAGGGTATTCGCGAAAGCGTCGCCTTAAAATTCATAACGGTTAATTTATTAAAAATGGTGGAGCCGAGGGTACTCGAACGACTTATGTGATTTGTTAAGCGTAGAAATGACCATTAAAAACGTTAGGGTTCAAATGGTTAAAGTTTAGTTTCTTAAGCGACCGTGGTTTAATTCCGGCTTATGTTGTTGTTCATAGGTTACCGGACCCACTCTAAGCTTAAGTCTACCCCGGAGCACGCAGGCAAGTTTTCTACCCGTTATACTGTTGTTGTGATGTAAATATATGTATATGCATTATCTTGTGATAAGTGCATGATTGTTATTAGCAAATTTTGCTGATATATTGGAGCATGCTGATATGGTATATATGCATGTCTGTTTCGTAATCTTGATATCTAATTATTGATTCAAATGCTTATAAGTTGCATAATACCTATGCTAGAGATAAGCAGTGGTTGCGTATACCCTTAGTATAGGAGACCCAAAGGTGAACATTTTTTAAACCGGGAGTCGATATCCCGAGTATAATATATATATATTTATATATATATATGGATATAGTTTTCAAAACTATTAATCGAATAAGGTTTATTCGATAACTTTATTTTATTTAATGAATATTATTTTGAATATTCATTCGAGGACTTATGACTCCGCTTACTTTATTTAATGAATATTATTTTGAATATTCATTCGAGGACTTATGACTCCGCTTATTTTATTAAATAATATTCTTTATTTTATTAAAGAATAATGTTTCGATAATCAAACTTATTTTCGATTATTCAAATAAAGATCGTGCTTTCGTATTAGTATATCTTTGGTTATTTATTATTCATTTCAAGTATGAGTTTTTTTTAAAACTTCTACTTCAATTATTTTTATAAATATTATCCTTTATGGGAATATTATTTAATAATAATATTCTGATATTTTCTAATATATCGGGACTGATTTATTTCATTAAATCAATATTACTCCAAACATTCTTAAAAATATTTTCGAGTCTTCAAAATGATTTTTAAAAGTTAGAGCGGATCCCAAAACTCATTTTGATATTTAAGATCTTCCTTTCAAAGGAGATTTAAATACTCGCTCAAAACCTGAGGGATCCGGCCCAATGGTGTATCTTACATTCGCAACGAGGTTGCTATTTTGAGAAAAAAATCTTGATTACTTGCCCATCGTTCGGGAAGTAAGTTCATCTATTTGAGTCGGCATAAGCAACATGGGCTCAATGGGCGTCCATGAAAGTGTAAGTGGTTCAGTGGGAGTCCATCAAATGCGTAAGTGGCTGAGTGGCAGTCCAGCATAAGGTCCTATTGCGGCCAGGGTGATGACCAGTGGGGAATTCGTCCATCTACTAGTAGAAAAGGTTATTTATTGATATCTTTGCCTGATCAGCAAGATATCAGGTTTATGCCAAGCTTTTCTCCTTTCCAAAATTCATTGGATATTGCAACTCTGTTTATAATTTTCATAACAGAGGTTTTCAGGGAGTGTATGAAATGTATATATATATAGGTGTATATATATATCGGGGCTTAATGAAGTATCTCGTAACTTCATTTCTTTCAAATGATATTTTAAAGATTGAATCTGTTCAAGTCTTATCTTGTAGTCTCATCAGTGTGATGAACTTTTGAAACTAATTATAACTTGAACGGTGGTATTTCAAGTAGTATTCAGGAAAAGATATAAGTATATCGGAGTATCTTGTAACTTCATCTTTTGAACTTATATCTAGTAAATGATTATCTTATGCATGTCAAAGATTTTCAGAAAAACGTTGAGACAAGGTTAGATATATGAGATCACCTTGCAACGATATTTTTATACAATTATAAACTGGAACCCTGTGTATATTCTGCATGGCAGAGGATTTCAAAGATTCTGAAAAGTATATATACATATATACTAAATATTTTGCGACTTGGTCGCATTAAGAGGTCAAGCTTGGTTCAATTCTTCTTGACCAAGACTTTCATGAGTGCTATAAGAATGCTCATATATTGTTAATCATTATACATATTATTTTGGTGGGCTTGTTGCTCACCCTTGCTTTCTTCTTTCATCACACAACAACAGATAGACAAGATGAACAGGATCAAGCTCCCAATTCGCGAGCGGATAGGAAAAGTTCCTGCAGTTTCCTGTAGGCGTTGATGCCGCCGTAGCTGAGGTAGGAACTACCAATAGGCTAGGTTTTCAACTATTGATGTACCAGACTTATGTATATTATGAATTATAATAATGGCAAGGAATATGTAAATTATTCAGAAACCTTTTTGAAGTGTAATGACTTATAATTTTGGAATAAAATGACTTGTGTTATTTGTGGTATTCATCTCTGAGACTATAACTTGTGGTGTGTGTGTGTACATTGTGGGGTCACAGTACGCAGTAGTTGGTTGACTGTTAAGATTAAGTATTGATAAGGGAAATGGAACTCGTGACAACCCGAATCCCTGACCCCGGATTCGGGGGTGTTACAGAAATGGTATCAGAGCTAAGCGTTATAAACCTCAGAGATGATATGACGTTAAAATAATAAGTTCACTAAGATAATAAGAACTCTTGCTAAGTTCATAGTCGGACTACCTAACGTAGTACTGACAGTTAAAACCCTTATGGGAACCCTTATAAATGTCGTGATAGAAGCGTAGTTCGTTATCGTATATGGTAGAGGGACTCCGAACCCTGAGGTTGAGGAGCAACAACGCAATGATGTTTTATTACTTATTGGAGATCAGATTATGGATCCGATAGAGCGTCCTAACGCGGGACCGGATGATGTTCATATTGAGGATGTAGCGGTTGAGGATGTTGTCCTAGAAGGGATTGTTGCTAAGAAGAATCCCGTGGAGGATCCTGACAAGAATGAATAAAGGACCACTGAGGAATTGATGACTATGGTTGGGGTGACTACCAGAGGTAGGATTGGCCGGTTATTACCGGAGGTTCGTTCAAGTTCGTAAAGATAGTAGCCCCTTTAACGCGCTTACTCGTAAGACTGAGAAGTTCGAATGGACAGAGAAATATGAGAACAACTTTCAAGTACTGAAGCAAAGATTGGTGACGACCCCTATGATGGCATTGCCAGATGGAAAAGGAGATTTTGTGATGGGTAGTGACGCTTCGTATAAGGAATTAGGGTGCTTCTTATACAACACAACAAGGTAAACGCGTACGCGTCAAGACAATTAAGGGAATATAAAATTCGATATCCCCACCCATGAGCTTGGGCTCGTGGCAATAGTTTTTCCCTAGAGATTGGAAGCACTACTTGTATGGAGAAAAGTGCAAGATTTACACAAACCATAGGAGCTCTAGTACATTTTTACGTAGAAAGAGCTCAACATACGCCAGAGGAGGCAGTTATAGCTAATCAAGAATTATGATTGGGAGATTCTTTATCATTCAGGGAAAGCCAATGTGGTGGTTGATGCCCTTAGTAAAAAGGAGAGACTCAAGATGATAATGTCTTTGGGAGAGTTTATAAGAGATTTTGAGAAAATGGAAATAGAAGTGAAGGTAACCGGAGCCGGTACCGAAAAGCTATTTGAGATTGCAATACAGCCCGAATTATTGGAAAAGAACATATTGTGCCAGAAAAAGTGATGAATGAAGGCAGAGAGCCAACAAATAGATAAGAGATTAATACCAAGAAAGATGATAAGGGAATAATGAGGTATTCCTACAGAATTTGGGTTCCAAATGTTCAAGAGCTTAAAGATGAGATCTTAGATGAAAGCTAGTTTGAGGAATAAGATTTAGAGCAAACCCTGAACGTGATAGTCAGGGAGGTCACCATCAAGATAGAAGGAACCCATAACATAATGAAAAGGAAAATGAGGATTTAAAGGGAACATTCAGACTAAAGAAACAGAAGTCGAGTAAGGAAAGCAGACCCGAGACGGTACTCCTATATGACAATTTATGGACCTTTCTAAACAGAACTTAGACTATTATCCCCAACTACCACCCTGAGGAAACAATACGGTGAGAAATTCTTTCAGGACCTTTAAGTCGCTAAGCTCTCAGAGTTCCAAGGAACAAGCTGACCCAGTCGAGACAAGAGCCGGGCTAAAGGAAATATAGGAATCATTTGAGATTCTATATGATTGACGAATCATAAAAGACTGTTTTTGTCACTTACCCTCCTAAGAGAGAGGCCACCCGCTGGTGAAAGGCCAAGGAAGGCACGGAGCAAGAGATTATAATAAACTGACTTAATTTCAGTCAAATATTTTCAGGAAAGTACTTCCCAAGGTTATGGAGATAGTGTAAAAGCTTTAGAGCCAGAACAAAGGCAGACGAGTATGATGAATTATGAATCTAAGTTGTAAAAGTTGTCAAGATTTGTTCTGAGGACACGAATCCAGAATGACGGGATGTTTGAAATCAATGTTTATGTTGTGTTGGTTAATGAAATAATGATAAGAGAAAGGAAAGTAAAAAGAAACTGAAGTGGAAAGGAATATAAAGGCAATAGAGTTTGAGGAATGATAAGGGAGTTGGGTATGAGGAAACCCTAAAGACTCGTAGCAATAGAAATAGAAAAGTATGTAATCGTCAGGATGAGGGTGATTTCACCATGAGTTAAAATTAATGGTTGAAGGCATAAGAGATACATATATTTTATCCCCTGTAAGTTGGGAGGATTCGAGGAAACCTTGAGATAGTTCGAAGGATAAATAATGAGACGCAGATAGACTGAGGAGACAAGGAAGTAAGAAATTAGGAAAATTGGATGAAGGAAGTGACCTTCAAGAATGTGAAGTGTAAGACCGGTGGCTTGATACCCAGAAAGGGAGATGCCATGTATGAAAGATATCCCAACATTGAGATGACTGTTGAGATAAACAACAAAAGTAAATAAGGAATTATTAAGAAGAAGTTCACATTGAACACGACCAATATCTTCCAGAACATCCCTGTTGTCATTACCAAATTAGGCAAGCAAAGCGAAAAAAAAACCGTTGTTATCTTTTGGAGGTCATATGGATTGACCTCAGTTTGAATAAGGATGCTATTGTGAAATTAAGTATAGACTATCGAAGTGAGAATGATTGAATAAGGTAATCTATCAAGTATATATGACTTGATTTATCTATGGAAGAGTGTAAGTATCTTTTAAAGGTGGAATTAAGGATAAAACCCTCGATAACTTGAAATGAATCCGAGGGGAATGCATAAAGGTTAGCATTTCACCCTTAATAGGGACAGCATGAGTTTTGATAGTATGAATTGGAAAGGATTAAGGTAACAACAACCTTTAAGGATCAGTGGAGAAATTTTTCAGAAGTATATACACAATGATTCTGGTATTAGTAAATGGTATCTTGATATGCCCTGTGCCTAGGGTGTACCTGATGAAGGATTTAAGGATAACCTTAAAGGTTTTACAAGGAGAAAGGTAATATTCAAAGTTCTCAAGAATAGAAATTTTGATGAAGGAAATATGATGTAATTATAATAATGCCAGGTGGGGCACGTGTTGAACCATAAGAAAGTATAGATCGATCCAATGAGGGTCGAGATTGGTGAAAACAAGAAGGACCCAAGATAAGAGACGTCCTAAGTATGATCGAGAGTCAGTCGTGGCAATGTTCACATCTAAAGACTAAGGCAATGACTTATGGAAAAATGGTGATTTTTTTTTCTCACCAGGACTTAAGAGAAGCATTTTCACATAAGCAGTGATTGAAATGAGGTAGAAAATTTAGTAGGAGGTGGTTAAAATGACATTGATTGTAAGGAAATTTTACTATCAGGAAAGGCCAAAGAGGTGGCCAACACTTTAAGTGTAAGAGGACAATTATCGGCGCTCGTGCCAGAGGAATACAGTGATAATGGTTAATTTCGTGAAGGTTGTATTATGGTGTGAAAGATTGACATTCCTTCTGATGACTGTGAGGTACTCAACCGTAATAGTAGTTTGGTAAAGATTTAATTCATGTAATCGCCGTGAGTGGGCTTTCTATCTTAGAAGGTCCCATCTTGAGATAAGCCAGGAGCATGTTAGGAAAGGACTAAATGAACCTTTGAGCTTCATGTCTCCCAGTAAAGAAATATGGTTAATAATGGTATTAGCCTGCTATCGTTGCTTTGATTGAAACTCTTCTGCAATTTTATCTACTTCATGTCATGTATGTACGCCAGGATCAGGAATGTTCTTCACTGAATCATGAATGGTGATTATGTTACCTCCTTAGAAGGATTCGATATGATATGAATGGACTCCTTATGGTTAGCTATTAAAACTTTATGGAAAATGAATGACTATAGTAGGTCAACGGTGGGCCATAGTAATGCAGGAATGATTCTGCGAGTAATGAGCCTGATTACTTACAACCGTGAGAGTTGTATTGGAATGGATGTTGAGAGTGAGTACCACTAATCGGGTCGTGGTGGTGTATAAGTTATCATTGATAGGCTAATTAAGTCGATTATCTACCTATTGAATACTTATTCCTTCTTATCAATAGAGAGTCGTATTACTATACGAGGAAGGTTGCGATGCAAGCATAGAATTCTAATAACGATGACGTCTAGAATAAAATCCCAGATTTGATTTTCGATGTCGAGGGAGTTTCAAAGGTGATTGTTTATAAGCTCGAGCAAGAAGCATGGGTTCATAGAATGATGAACGGAATAGTAAATATTCAGACACGTGAAATACGATGCTATAATACTTGATGTTGATATATATACGTATATGTTTTGTTCTCCTATGACAAACCTCTATAGTTCAGAGGTAGATTCGAAGCCAGATATTTTGTGGCAGTGTATTTTATATATATACAATTCTCTTCAATTCGTTCTTTTCTCTTCTTTTCATTTCATATAAGCTGAGAAGAACAACCCTTCCAGAAGGGGAGGTATTGCCGAATGACTATCTATCTATGTGATAGAAGCCTAGTAGGATACCATCTATTGTTTAATTGCTTGTCAAGTACTAAAGGCTGACCACCTTCTGTACTAACTATGCAATGTAACAAGTGTTCATGATCATAGTGATCTCTCAATAAATTCTTTTACTTCTATATGAAGGACCAAGATTTCGAAGATGGAGGCAGCTAGAGATGAAGTGGTACCAAGTATGGTGGTATTCCGATTCTAACGCGTTCGTGATACTAAGGTTGACGCGATTATTAAAAGGTAATAGAACGCTAACGAGCAAAAGTGTAATCAGTATAAAATTTGGTACAGAAGATAGTAACGCTCACGAACTGGAAAAGAGTGGGTATTGAGAAGAAAAAGCTATAGATCTAGATGAGATGATGAGAGTCTGTACAATAGACTTGAAAGAAATTTGGAATGATCACTTAACGCGGATTGAGTTTTCTTACGATAATCAATCGTATGTCAGTATCGAGGTATCGCCTTATGAGATCCTTGAGGGAAGACAATGTCGATCTCCCATATGTTAGGATGAAGTTGTAGAGCGCAAGATGCTCGGACCCGCAGTAGTCCAAAGGACCAAGGATATAATAGATCTAATCAGAGGACGGCTGGTAGTAGCCCAAGATGGACATAAGAAGTATGTTGATTTGACACGAAAGGACAAAGAATAGGAAGTAGGGGACCTAGTCCTGTTATAGGTATTCCCTTGGAAAGGATGGATAAGGTTCGGAAAGAAAGGAAAGCTAAGCCCACGAATTGTTGGACCCTTGGATATATTAAGACGTATTAGGAAATTAGCATATGAGCTAGCCCTACCCCCGAACATGTAGCAAGTTCATAACGTGTTCCATGTATCAATGTTAAGGAAGTGTAATTCGGATGCCAGACAAATAGGGGCATATGAGCGCATAGACATGCAACCAGACGTAACCTATATGGAGCAACCAGGAAGGGTTATAGATTGAAAAGGAACAAGTGCTTAGGAGAAAGGTTATCAAACTAGTCAAAGTTTGATGGTAGAACCACAATGTAGGAATATTTACTTGAGAGTTAGAAAGTGCAATGCTAAGAGAGCATCCCAATTCATTTATATCCGATTCGGGACGGAATCCTTTTAAGGAGTGGAGACTGTAATAACCCCAATTTTTGGAATTTTTGAAACACGGGTGAATAGTAACTTTTGCTGATGATGCTGATTAAGGAAAATTATCAGACCACGCTATATAGGAGTACTGTTATGGAAATTCTAAGATCGTATTAGTATTCCATAAAGTAAATAAGTGTATGTAAAGATCGTCAGAATCCAAATCCGAACACTTTGATTTTTCCCGAAAATCCACCAGATACCGAAATAATTGAGTATAAGATAACATGATAAAAATGATTTAAATTCAAGGATTTTTAGAGAGGATCATAAAAGGAATATAAAATTTTGAGAAAGATTTAGGGGAACCTAAGTAATAAGATCCCAGGTATGATCCCTCAAACGATAAACGAGAACGAAATTTAAGCGAACCGTATAACAGATAAGCGGTCATTAGCCAAGTAATTAGGGGTTAATCAAAGAGGTTAGTGGATGATGATGTCATCACACCAACAAGAGGAAGACAAGTGTAACAAGATGACATAAGCAGATGACATAGGCATGGTGACATAAGCATGACAAATTGAGGGATTGGTTGGTTGATTGTGAGCCACACAATTTTTACCATGGTAACAATCTAATTAACAATAAAATGAAGTAACCAAGCTCAACACCACATAAATCATTTAATCAAACTAGAAACATTTTTACTTCATTTTTTCTTCCCTTGCTCTCGGCCAAAACCAGAGCAGCAACTTAAAACTACCATATCTCCTTCAATACTCACTCAAATGTTGTGTTCTATAGCTCGTTGGAAAGGTATTGAGATGGCCTACAACTTTTTTCACAAGTCTCTTCCAATTAAGCATGGTAAGATCCTCATTTTTACAGTTCTTTAAATCAGTCTTTTAGAAACTTCAAAACCTAACTTTGTGTTCTTGATTTCTTTGGAAAGATCAAGCTTGTAGGAGGTTAGATTAAGGCTTCCTAAGGCTTCCTAGCAACTTAACACCTACCAAGGAAGGTATCAACTTCAAACCCTAGCTTTGATTTTATAATTCCATTAAGTTTTATTGAAGCATTGTTAGTATTAAGGCTTGATCTTTGATTATAAGTAATTTTGGTGGATTTGTATTGGTTTTGAATATTGGGTCTTTTATTGGTTGGATAAATTGGTAAAACTTGGAGTTGAGGACTGAGTTTGTAGTATGATGGTTGAATATTGTTGTATTGGTGGTTGTGAGTGAATTGATGATAATTTAGAGTGTTAATTAAATTGGAAATTGCGTAAACATAAACGTCATAAAGCCCGATTTTCCTTAACTGTTCTGTTCTTAACTTTAGGACCCATGAACTCACTGAAAGATTCTAACCTTTGCCATGTTTAGATAGTTCATGTTACGAGCTTCGTTTTGATATGTGGTTCGCTTGAATCCGATGTACGGTTTAGGAGAAACGATCGTTTTAAGTAACGGCGTTTCGCGAACGAACCATTTCCCCTCGCCTTACTTTGAAACCTTGGTTAAGGCCCTTAAATGACTAATTGGAGTATGAAACAATTATGTAAAGTGGAATAGGCAGTTGGTAGAGTATTCGCGAAAGCGTCGCCTTAAAATTCATAACGGTTAATTTATTAAAAATAGTGGAGCCGAGGATACTCGAACGACTTATGTGATTTGTTAAGCGTAGAAATGACCATTAAAAACGTTAGGGTTCAATTGGTTAAAGTTTAGTTTCTTAAGCGACCGTGGTTTAATTCCGGCTTATGTTATTGTTCATAGGCTACCGGACCCACTCTAAGCTTAAGTCTACCCCGGAGCACGCAGGCAAGTTTTCTACCCGTTATACTGTTGTTGTGATGTAAATATATGTATATGCATTATCTTGTGATAAGTGCATGATTGTTATTAGCAAATTTTGCGATATATTGGAGCATGCTGATATGGTATATATGCATGTCTGTTTCATAATCTTGATATCTAATTGTTGATTCAAATGCTTATAAGTTGCATAATACCTATGCTAGAGATAAACAGTGGTTGCGTATACCCTTAGTATAGGGGACCCAAAGGTGAACATTTTCTAAACCGGCAGTCGATGTTCCCGAGTATAATATATATATATTTATATATATATATATGGATATAAAATTCAAAACTATTAATCGAATAAGGTTTATTCGATAACTTTATTTTATTTAATGAATATTATTTTGAATATTCATTCGAGGACTTATGACTCCGCTTACTTTATTTAATGAATATTATTTTGAATATTCATTCGAGGACTTATGACTTCGCTTATTTTATTAAATAATATTCTTTATTTTATTAAAGAATAATGTTTCGATAATCAAACTTATTTTCGATTAGTCAAATAAAGATCGTGCTTTCGTATAAGTATATCTTTGGTTATTTATTATTCATTTCAAGTATGAGTTTTTTTTAAAACTTCTACTTCAATTATTTTTATAAAGATTATCCTTTATGGGAATATTATTTAATAATAATATTTAGATATTTTCTAATATATCAGGACTGATTTATTTCATTAAATCAGTATTACTCCAAATATTCTTAAAAATATTTTCGAGTCTTCAAAATGATTTTTAAAAGTTAGAGCGGATCCCAAAACTCATTTTGATATTTAAGATCTTCCTTCCAAAGGGGATTTAAATACTCGCTCAAAACCTGAGGGATCCGGCTCAATGGTGTATTTTACATTCGCAACGAGGTTGCTGTTTTGAGAAAAAAATCTTGATTACTTGCCCATCGTTCGGGAAGTAAGTTCATCTATTTGAGTCGGCATAAGCAACATGGGCTCAATGGGCGTCCATGAAAGTGTAAGTGGTTCAGTGGGAGTCCATCAAATGCGTAAGTGGCTGAGTGGTAGTCCAACATAAGGTCCTATTGCGGCCAGGGTGATGACCAGTGGGGAATTCGTCCATCTACTAGTAGAAAAGGTTACTTATTGGTATCTTGCCTGATCAGCAAGATATCAGGTTTATGCCAAGGTTTTCTCCTTTCCAAAATTCATTGGATATTGCAACTCTATTTATAATTTTCATAACAGAGGTTTTCAAGGAGTGTATGAAATGTATATATATATATAGGTGTATATATATATCGGGACTTAATGAAGTATCTCATAACTTCATTTCTTTCAAATAAAATTTCAAAGATTGAATCTATTCAAGTCTTATCTTGTAGTCTCATCAGTGTGATGAACTTTTGAAACTAATTATAACTTGAACGGTGATAGTTCAAGTAGTATTCGGAAAAGATATAAGTATATTGGAGTATCTTGTAACTTCATCTTTTGAACTTATATCTAGTAAATGATTATCTTATGCATGTCAAAGATTTTCAGAAAAACGTTGAGACAAAGTTAGATATATGAGATCACCTTACAGCGATATTTTTATACAATTATAAACTGGAACCCTGTGTATATTCTGCATGGCAGAGGATTTCAAAGATTTTGAAAAGTATATATACATATATACTAAATATTTTGCGACTTGGTCGCATTAAGAGGTCAAGCTTGGTTCAATTCTTCTTGACCAAGACTTTCATGAGTGCTATGAGAATGCTCATATATTGTTAATCATTATACGTATTATTTTGGTGGGCTTGTTGCTCACCCTTACTTTCTTCTTTCATCATACAACAACAGATAGACAAGATGAACAGGATCAAGCTCCCAATTCGCGAGCGGATAGGAAACGTTCCGCAGTTTCCTGTAGGCGTTGATGCCGCCGTAGCTGAGGTAGGAACTACCAATATGCTAGGTTTTCAACTATTGATGTACCAGACTTATGTATATTATGAATTGTAATAATGGCAAGGAATATGTAAATTATTCAGAAACCTTTTTGAGGTGTAATGACTTATAATTGTGGAATAAAATGACTTGTGTTATTTGTGGTATTCATCTCTAAGACTATAACTTGTGGTGTGTGTGTGTACATTGTAGGGTCACAGTACGCAGTAGTTGGTTGACTGTTAAGATTAAGTATTGATAAGGGAAATGGAACTCGTGACAACCCGAATCCCCGACCCCGGATTTTGGGGTGTTACATTTAGTATTTGTAGTAATCTGTTATAAGATATACACTGTACTTTCATATTTAACATATCTTATATTGAATATGTAATTGTGCAATATTTAAGCACATATTAGGTTTACATTATAGGCGTTGCTTATCATTATATCATTTGTGTAACCTAGCAGCTCTCAAGGATATTTATTCATCATTTGAGAGAGTTTTGTAAATAATTTTTATTCATCAATATATTAACCGTTCTTCATATTTGAGTTTTAAATCAAATTGATTGTTACATACTGTATTCCCCCCCTCATAATATACTTAAAAGCCTAACAACTTCAAATTTTCAGATGATTTGTTTGATCGTTTCCACCAGAGGATATATCAAAGAAATACGCTGCAAATTTCAATATAATTTCATAACTACAGTATATTGTTTTCACTCAAGAATGACTCTCAATTTTGCTCTAAAAACACCATATATTTCTTAAGTTCTAACACTGCTACTCTTGATTTATATATTCACCAAGTTACAAGTTACTAGACTATAAAAAATTGTGTTGTTCTAGGTCCAGTAATATGCTTCAACATTTATTTCCATGTAACTTGATCAAATTGGATGATATTGTCTTTGACAAATTGCATATTTGAATCTTAGTTTGTATGGAAAAAATGTTTCTTCTTTTTCGAGTTTTCCAAGTGGCAAGAATCTCTGTCTTAGCTTCCATATTTAAACTGAGTCTCTATATCAACCAATGTTGTTAGGTCCCAATTTGTTTGTAGAAGGGGGGGTTGAATGCAAACAATACCGTTTAATCGAATAAAATACGGAATAAAATTGTGAAACAAAATTCAAGTTAAATAAAACTTTTATTAAACTTGAAAGGTGTTACAACTACGGTATCGGTTACAAGGGATTAATCTCAAATCAATTATTACAAATCTAGAATAAATTCGACATGAACTTTTTCTATTTTTGTAATTAAAAGATCAAATGCTAAATGCGATTTGAGATTAAGTTCTAGGGATTTTAATCCGCTAGATTGTTACACAAGAACAAGATAAGTATTTCTAGTTGATTGGATTTAACTTTACAATCTAGAAATTGATCTTGAAGTTGCAGATGAGATGTAATATTTTTCTGCTCCTTTTTCTTTTTGTTCTTGAGTATGTATTCTGTTTGATTGCCTTCTTTTTTATGAACTGGTCTTCTGCTTCTTTTAAACAACACAACCGAGTAGATTGAATTGGAATGACAATCCTTTAAGCTTGTGAGACTTTCGGTAGGACAATGTTTACAACTAGCAAGACAATTAAAAATGAGCTAGCAAGACTTTCGGTATGACTATAGATTGTCATACCGATTGTCATATTAGTTCAAATAAATTGTCTTGCTGAATTAATAACTGATTTTAATCTAAACAGAAATTCTAATAAGACAATTAAATGTATTGGCATGACTTTCGGTATGACTATCAATTGTCATACCGATTGTCATACTAGTTCAAATGAATTGTCTTGCTGAATTTAAGCAGATTTTAAACCAATTAAAATCTTGTAAATCCTTAATATTAATTCTAAATTAATTAATCAATTTAATTCAATTAATCAATAAATTAATCTTTGCAGATATAATTTATTTTCTTAATTAAATTATATGACTTAATTAATTAATAGAGAATTAATACTAACCCTTAGCAGCATCCATTCTTCTGACAATCTTCTGAAAGTCACTGAGACTTATGAATCAATTTCGCCACTTCAATGCTGACACTCGATGTACTGTCTGGTTCATGAGTGACTAACTTTCATGACGTTTCTTCATGTCTTGACTTTTATATTCTGATTGAATCCTTGTAATAAATGATACCTTGACGAGATCTCTGTCACTTGATTAAATCCACGATCTTGATTTATATCACTGAGGCATGATCAAATTCTTGAACTTCTTCCAGTGAATCTTCAAGTCTGCAGATGAACAATGTTTCTTTATTCTTTGACAGATGTTACATTGTGAGATCTCTCTGATGATTAATCCACTATTTACTTATTACATTCTTATTTGAGTTGAGTTAAATACTCGAATAAACGAGTAGGCTATGACATATGCCTTTCAATCTCCCCCTATTTGCTTGTTAGACAATAACAACAAATACCTAGAGGATAACTCAACTAACAAATAAGAAAAAGATATAAACAGTAATGTAAAGTAAATAGCAGAAAAGTTCTGGATTATATTTAACATTTTCCAGATTCCAAATGAAATTTACAAGTGAATACAAGATAGATGTTCCTCTAGCCTGAACATATAACTACATTAGACTATCTTGATTCATAAAGCTCCAATCATATTACATTGAGTTTTGAGCTAATTGACTTCAGTTGTCTTCTCTTCTGACTTCACCTTCTTCTAAATCTTGAAGCAATTCCTTGTCAAAGACACGATCCTTTTCTGAAGTGAAGCTTGCTGGTCTGACTGGTTGAACTCCAACTGACTTCAGCTTATTCTTGAGTTGAGTGTACCTTTTAACATTCTTTTCACAATAAGCTTGAATCAAGTCAGCAGCTTGAGTCTTCAACATGGATGAATATCCAGCAGTTCTCAAATGATGTTCCATCCAGACCAGATGCTTAGCTGAGTAGTCTTTAAGAGATTGTACATCTAGCTGACAGATTTGAAGACAATCAGACTTAAAGAATCTCACCTGATGAGGATTGTTGACCACTTGAGGACTAGCCCTGCTGGCAAACTCTTTAAGCCTTTCTCGAAGAACTTCATTCAATTCTGAGCTTATTTTGACTTTGTTTAAAAGAACCCAAATCTCTGACAAAGAACGATTCTCAAATAGATGAAGTGACACCTTGAATGATCCTTCACTCTGACAATATACAAAAATGCTCATCTCATTTAGGGATCTATCAAAAGCAGCTGTGATCCTTGAGACTTCAGTCTTGATAGCATTCATGTACATGTCATTGTTAGGATTTGAGATTTCCAGCTTGTCAAGAAGATGTAAGAACTGCCTATCATTGTTAGTGCTCAGTTGAGGCATATCGAGTACTCTCCTAGCTTCATCCCTATTTTTCACCAATCTTTAGTCTGACATCTCTTCTCCTTTCTTGAGCCTTAATGTCATGAAGACGTTGCTTTTGAAGAGTTTCTGTTCTTTGTATGTCTTTCCTCCTGTCAATGATCTGAGAGACCTTCTTGAGTTCAGCTTCTTTTCTTTTCATCTCTGACTGCTCCTTCTGAAATTCTTTCTCAAACATAGGATCCACTGTATCTTCCTCTTCCCAATCTTCAAAATCACTTTCCTCTTCAGCTTCAAATAACCCATCTTTATCTTCCTGAACTGGTTCAGTGGGAATGTCAAAAATATCAAAGTCATCATGTTCTCCACTGTAGTAGACATCATCAGCCTTTCCTTTGTTTCCAGCAGAGGTATCTTTTTCTTTCCCTTTGGCACTACTTCCTTTCTTCTCCCCCTTAGTTGAGGGATCCTCTTCTGATCTTCCTTTGGAACCTCCATCACCTCCAGAGCCTGATCCTCCACCAGACGGTCCTTCAAAATAAGTTCTTTGTTCTTCATTAGGGCAATGAGAATTCTTGATCATGTAATATAGGTGCTTCATCCCTTCATTGAGATGTTCCATGCCCGTCTCTATCTTTAGAAATCTTGAGGAGTCCAGTGAATGATTCATCTCAACGAGGTCTTCAAGAGAAGTCATTCTTGTATGTAGAGAGCAGAAGTTGGATATGTCATCAGCTGATAAGGTTGGAGTGTCCTGAATAGAATTGAGCTTTGGTATTACAGTGGTCTTTAGATCTGAGATGTCATTTCTTATGATTGCAAGCTGATTGTTGACAGAGGTGGAAGAAGAAGACCGTTCAACCACTTATGCTTTGAATGCTTGAGCTTCAGCTTGGCTTTTAGCAAGTTCTTCTTTTAGGGCAGCAATCTGAGCTAACAGGTTTACAGTATCAGTGTCTGTGTGTGCTCTCACCTGAATTTCACTCGTGTTTGGTTCACTCATCTCACGTGCATGTGTTTCTCTCAATATAATTGCTCGTGAGGAGTCTTCCTGTTGCTGTTCTTCTGTACCTGCATTAAAAATCACCCTAGCCTCTTCAAGAGAGGTCAGTGGTGGTGCAATGGGAATTCGCGAGTCCCGATCCTCAGTCAATACTATCAAATCTTTTGGAATAGATGTCTGAATTGCTTCAGGGATAGATTGACCGAGTTGCCCTCCACTTTCTCCAGATAAATCTGTGAGTGGAGAATCCCATAAGGGAGCCAGAGGTGTTTGATCTGGGAGGGGAGAAAATGACTCTATTAAGGATGGCGGAGAGTCAGATTTTCCCTCTGAAGCATGTGATTGCTCTTCTGCCGTAACTATGGCAGGCACTGTAACCGACTCTACGTGCACTCCTCGCTGTGTGTCCTGAGTATGATCTGGGGAAGTGTATGGTTCCATTGTGAGTAATGGAATTGTGCTTGACTCAGTACAAGATGCCATGGCCCTATGGCGAATTTCAATAGATGCATCCTGTTGAGAGAATGCCTCTAGAAACTGTTCATTGGCCATTTCAAAGTCCATGTCCTGTTGGGAGGACAAGGATGGGCTTTCAGATGCCTCATAATATGTTTTTCTTTTCTTAGGAGGAGGAAGAGCTGAGGGTTCCCTCATATTTAACAATGTACTACTTCCTAGTAATCTCCTGGGTAACATTTTAGACAGTGGGGGAGAGGTTGAGATAGAATGAGACTCTGTGTTTGGCTCTATGACCTGGGATTGAAGCTGTGGTTCTACAACTTCATGGTCAGCCCTATCAACCACTGGGGGTCTTTCAACAGAAGTAGGAAGGGAGTGAGAGTGAGGAATTACTACCTGTAATGGAAGAGCCTGGGTGGCTTGTACCACTGGAGGTTGAGGTTGCTGTTCATGGCCGGGAAGATTGAAAATAGGTAAAGGAATATAAGTGGCCATGAAAGCAGATACAAGTACTGGAACTTGCATGAATTTGAAGGTTGTGTCTTGGCGAGTGTAAATCTTTTTGCTAACTAGAGGGGGTTCGGTTACCGCAGAGTTAGCAAAAAGGGCTTTGTGTTCAGGTGTGAGTAGATGATCTGCTATAAGCATGAGAAAACGAGCATAGTAACATGATACCCTACGATTTGTAGAATGATCACGTAAAGCAGAAGTTAGACGTCTCAAGAGAATGGGAAAAAGTAGTTTGCCAAAATTGATCCTTTGATTGAAAACCACCGCAAGACCAATATACTGCAGAGTGGAAGTGATGTTATGAAAATTGGATTTTGTGCAGTTGGCAAACACTTTGGAAAGTGTATCGAAGAAAATATCCCATTCAGACACCAAATTTGATTTAGAAAGTTTGGTTAAATTGATCACCCCCTGATAGTGAATAGCATTGAAAAAATTTGTGATATCATTTTCAGAGGGTAAATTACAGAAATTGTCTAGTGGAAAATTTAACGCACGATTAACGACTATTTCATCAACTACATACTGTGTGTTTGCGACGGTGAATGAAAAAGATTTTGAATCATCGGCCACAGTAGAGGTTGTGCAAATCAGTCTAAGTAGATCGACGTTTAAAATCACATTTGATTTAATAGCAGAGCTAACAATCGAATGGTCATTTAAAAATCTAATCCAAGGCTTAAATTTTTCAACATCACATTTTTCCGGATTAAAATAACCAACCTGATTATGCGCGACAATTTGGAAATTGAGAGCCATTTAAAATAATAATAAGACACACGCTTTCAGAATTTTAAGAATAATATTAAGAAAATTCGAATTAATTAAATTTATTTAATAATTCGAATTAAATTAATTATAATCGAAAAATTTAGACAGAAATGTATCTCGTTAAAATTCCTAACTCACAAACACAGTTTTGAAAGACCAAACGACACAAATCAGAAATTAAAATAAGAAATAAAAATGCTCAAAATCAACAAACACAAATCGAAATAAAATATAGATTTAACAAAAATTCAACAGCACCTTTGTATGTATATACTTGTATGTATATACCACAAAGTGATGAATTAGTAAGCTGAGTAAAAACTCGAGCAAAGGAGAATCAAAACAGATTTGAAGATGTTTTTGATCGAAGAGAGAGAAGAGAGAGAATGAGGAAACTGTTCGAATTTTTTTTTTGAAAGAGAAGAAAACTGTTGTGATGGTTAAAAAAAAACAACAAACGCCTTTATATAACAGCTGGTATGACAATCCTGGATTGTCATACCGATTGTCATACCAGGCAAAAGAAAGAAAATAACCGAAAAGAATAAGAATAAAACAAGTGATAATATATAACTGGTATGACAATCTGATAGTCATACCGATTGTCATACCAGTATAAAATAAAATAAAAATATATATATAATGTTTATAACTGGCAAGACAATCAATAGTCATACCGATTGTCTTGCCAGTATAAAACTATACTGAAAAACACTGAAATGACAATTATATTCGCAAATGACTTTCAGCAAGACAATTTCAATTGTCTTGCCGATTGTCATTCTGGAAATAAAAGGATTTCACACAGAATTATTATGAAAATAAGTATATATATATATAAGTACTGAAATGATTTTCAGCAAGACAATTTCAATTGTCTTGCCGATTGTCATTTCAGTAGAAAGACACTCAAATATGTACAGAAATTATATAA
This sequence comes from Apium graveolens, assembly GCF_009905375.1. NCBI lineage: Eukaryota > Viridiplantae > Streptophyta > Magnoliopsida > Apiales > Apiaceae > Apium > Apium graveolens. The sequence continues at coordinate 251,018,532 of NC_133649.1, read as the reverse complement.
CAAAATAGCAAAACTGAAATACAAACCTATAATATTTACAGAACCAAAGACAATATATCAGAATTTATTATTTTTATTCCAAAAATAGATTTCTGTTGAATTTTAGCAAATAAAATTCATAGAAAAATATTTTTAGAGAAAATAAAATATTCTGAGATATTTTAAATTAACAAGAAGGGAAAATAAAAATAGATAAGATAATATATATTACATAGAAATAAGCAAGAAATATGATAAAATGATAACATAAATTTGCAAATGAATTTTTCATTTATGAAAAATTCATTTGTAAATTCATTCAAGAACAGATCTCAGATATTAACTAAATTAATCACTAAAACTATTCAACATGCCCAATTTACCAACTAATCTGGTAAATGTGGATTCGTCAAGTGGTTTAGTGAAAATATCTGCTATTTGTTCTTCTGTTGGAACAAAAAATAGTTCAACAGTACCATTCATGACGTGCTCTCTAATAAAATGATACCTGATGTCAATGTGCTTTGTCCTCGAGTGCTGCACAGGGTTGTTGGTGATGGCTATTGCACTTGTGTTGTCACATAAAATAGGAATCTTGTTCAATACAGAGCCATAGTCTCGTAGTTGGTTCCTAATCCACAAGATCTGAGCACAGCAGCTTCCAGCAGCAATATATTCAGCCTCGGCCGTTGAGTTGGAAACTGTTTGTTGTTTCTTGCTGTACCAAGAGACTAGCCTGCTTCCTAGGAATTGACAACTTCCTGAGGTGCTTTTCCTATCAACAACACTTCCTGCATAATCTGAATCTGTATATCCGACAAGGTTAAAACCAGATTCTTTAGGGTACCAAATACCTAGATTTGGGGTTCCCTTAAGATATCTTAAGATTCGTTTAACAGCAACGAGATGAATATCTCTAGGATCCGCTTGGAACCTTGCACATAAACATGTAGCATACATAATATCTGGTCTACTTGCAGTAAGATAGAGTAACGAGCCAATCATACCTCTGTAGCTTGTGACATCTACCTTAATGGAGTTTTCACATGGTCCAAGCTTGACAGCTGTAGTTGATGGAGTCCTTGCTGATGCAGAATCCTCTAGATTGTACTTTTTGAGGAGTTCCTTGAGATACTTGGATTGACAAATAAATGTTCCATCTAATCTTTGATTTACTTGTAATCCAAGAAAGAACTTCAGCTCTCCCATCATGCTCATTTCAAACTTGCTGTGCATTAACTTAGCAAATCTCTTACAGAGATTATCATTAGTAGACCCAAATATTATATCATCCACATAGACTTGGACTAATATAGTATCCTTCTTATGTGTTTTAGAAAAGAGAGTTTTGTCTATGACACCTCTAATAAAGCTATTTTCAATAAGAAATTCAGAGAGAGTGTCATACCATTTTCTTGGAGACTGTTTTAGCCCATAGATAGCCTTGAAAAGAAAGAAGACAAAATCCAAATGATCTGGATCTTCAAAACCAGGAGGTTGCTCTACATATACCTCTTCATCCAGCTTTCCATTCAGAAAGGCGCTCTTGACATCCATTTGATAAACTTTAAAGTTTGAAAATGCTGCGAATGCCAGAAATATCCTGATGGCCTCAAGTCTAGCCACTGGAGCATAGGTTTCATCATAATCAATGCCTTCAGCTTGAGAATACCCTTTAGCTACCAGTCTTGCCTTGTTTCTTGTAACCACACCATCTTCATCTAGTTTATTCCTGAATACCCACCTAGTACCAACAGCTTTCTTGTGTACAGGCCTAGGTACCAGTTTCCAGACTTGTTGACTTTCAAACTGATTGAGTTCATCTTGCATAGCAATCACCCAATCTGGATCAGTCAGTGCTTCTTCAATTTTCTTAGGTTCCATCTCAGAAAGAAATCCTGAGAACAGACACTCATTTTGAGTAGCACGTCTAGTTCTGACTCCAACATCTGGATCACCAATAATCAACTCAAAAGGGTGAGCTTTATTCCAGACAGTCTGTCTTGGAAGATTTGATCTTGATGATTCACCTTGAAATTCATTGCGATGTTGTGTCCTACTAGATGATCCTTCAGCATCTCCCCCTGAGTTGTTGCCATGTTGACTTGAAGATTCTCCATCAGTAGCAGTGGTATCTCCATTGTTGCCAAAGTTTCCATCACTATTACCTTGAGTATCATCAGGATTAACAGGTTCTTCACCAGCAACAACCTCAGGTTCTTGACCATGTTCTGATTCTGAATCTGACGTCTCATCAAACTTCAGTTTCTCAGAAGGATCTTCAGTTTGGATACTAGGGAGTTTAGTGTCATCAAATGTAACATTGACACTTTTAGTTACTTTGTGTTGATCAATGATATACACTCTATATGATCTTCTTCCATATCCAACAAAAGTACCCTCATATGCCTTTGCCTCGAACTTACCATGACGATCATCTCCATCCTTGAGCACGAAGCATCTGGCACCAAATACATGAAAGTATTTGATAGAAGGTTTCTGTTCATTCAAACTCTCATAAGGAGTTTTCATGAAGTCTTTGTTGATTAGAGTTCGATTCTGAGTATAACATGCAGTATTGACAGCTTCAGCCCAAAAGTACATTGGAAGACCTGATTCACTTAACATCGTTCTTGCAGCTTCAATCAATGTACGATTCTTCCTTTCTACCACTCCATTTTGCTGAGGGGTTCTAGGAGCTGAAAATTGTCTGGTAATCCCTTTGTCTGTACAGAATCCATTGAGAAGTGCATTCTTGAATTCTGTCCCATTATCTGACCTTATTGCTCTAACAGGGACGTTAGAATCTAACTCAATCATCTTGATATGATCAATCACAACTTGTGGTGTTTCATCCTTAGAGTGAAGAAATAAAACCCACGTATACTTGGAATAGTCATCAACTATCACAAGACAGTAACACTTCTTTGACATAGAAAGGATATTAACTGGACCAAATAAATCCATGTGCAATAATTGCAGAACACCAGTTATGGAAGATGTGTCAGTGCCTTTGTGACTTGCTTTCTTTGACTTTCCTTTCTGGCAAGCCTCACATAGTCCTTCTGGAGAGAATTCCAGCTGAGGCAGACCTCTTACCAATTCTCTTTTGACAAGAGAATTCATTGTTTTGAAATTGAGATGGGAAAGTCTCTTGTGCCATAGCCAACTCTCATCTGACGATGCCTTTGCATAGAAACAATTGACTTCAAGATTGCTTCCAGAGTTCATGTCAGCTACGAACAGATTTCCTTTCCGGATTCCCATTAAGGAGGGTTTTTCACTTTTCTTGTGCAGAATCTGACACTTCAGCTTGTCGAATAAAACATTGTAGCCGTTGTCACAGAACTGACTAATGCTAAGCAGATTGTGTTCAAGTCCTTGCACAACATATACATTTTCGATGATAACATTTCCAGCTTGCAAACAGCCATATCCCTCCGTTAAACCTTTGCTGTTATCTCCAAAGGTAACCACTGGGCCAGCTTTCTCAACCACATTTGATAGCAGGGCTCTATCTCCGGTCATATGTCTTGACGATCCGCTGTCAAGAATCCACACTACCGGTTGTACCTGTTTAATGCCCTGCAATACAAATGGATTAGAACTTCTTCGGAACCCAAGCTTGGCTGGGTCCGGCATACTTGTAAAATTGTCCTTTATCAGGCAAAACAACATTCTTAATTTCACTATTCTCAACGTTCTCAATGACTGAACATTTGACCTTTAAAACAGCCTTATCAAATTTCTGTTTAGGCTTAGGCACAAATATCTCCTTTCTAGCTTTAGGAGGACTAACAGTCTTAGACCTATCATGCTTTCTATTATTCACATGCTGACGAGGAGTAGTCTTATCATTAGAAACATGCTTACCATTAAAATAAGCAAACAACAGATTAAAAGCACAAGACATACAATCAGGAACACCACATGCTTTATGAGAAGGATTAACAATAGGCAACTTATGCATGGTAGACATGGCATTTGTGTTATCCAACTCATGTGTGTCTGAGTTAGTCTCAGTTGCTTTCACAACCTTGACTGGAACTTTTGACACACTTGACTTGGAGACAGCTTTCCCATTAGCATTATCTTCAGCACGGATTTCTTCTTGAATAATAAAAGAGGTCTCATCAAATGGTTCAGCAATTGATTCTTTATAGAGGGGTTCATCAACACCCTTAAGCACATGTGGTACTTCCCTGCCTTTAGCACATACATGAGGAGGGGAGTTTATGCCTAATTTTCCAATAGCAGCATTGTAATCATTACCTATTCCATGTGTTTGATTAACAGCCTGCTTATTGTAAAACTCTTTGGACTTCGAACAAGAATTAAAGTAAGCTTTAACCTTAGCCTCAAGACCGGTGATCTTGTCTTTGAGAATAGTTTCGAGTTGTCTATAACAGTCAACTCTATTCTCTAGAAAAGATACTTGTTCTTTTAGTTTATCTTGATTAATGTGCACAAGTCTTAATTCATTGACCTCTTTCTCAAGGTCTTTGATTTGTTGATTTAACAATTCATTATCACGACGAGCACAATCTAAGGAACCTCCTAGATGATAAACTAATTCAGCATCGGTAAATTTTACCTCTTTTCTTGACGATGAGGTGCTTGCATTACTAGCCATGAGAGCAAGATTCCCAACTTCTTCATCTTCACTGTCAGTATCATCCCAGCTTCTTCCCTTTGCCAGGTACGCCATTTCAGATTTACTCTTTTGATTAGAATCGTAAGAGTTCTTCCTAGCTTGTTTTGGCTTCCTGCATTCTGTGGCAAAGTGTCCCAACTCATTACAGTTGAAGCATCGAATGGTGCTTCGATCAACCATCCCTGTTTTATACCCACCACTGCTGGTGTTAGAGGATGAAGATCCACCTTTCTGGAATCTGTTGTAGTTGGACTTGTACTTGAACTTGGGATTCATTTTGAATCTGACATTTGAGAATCTCTTGACAATCAGGGCCATTGACTCATCCTCCAATTGCTCCAGTTCTTCCAAGGAATAATAATCATCTCCTGATTGATTTGTAGTAGGAGAATCAAATTCTGCTACTATCACATTATCTTCAACCTTGGAAGACTGTACCATTCTTTCTGACTGTTGAGATTGTTGTTGATATTGTGGTTGTTGTTGTTGTTCATCAGCTACTAGAGCAGTAGACGTGCTGACCACTCTTCCTTTCCCGTAAACTTCCTTCTGCTGAATCTGCTCCAACTCATAAGTCTTTAACACACCATAGAGCCTTTCCAAAGAAATCTCACTCAGATCTCTTGCTTCTCTTATGGCAGTGATTCTATGTTCGAGATGAGTTGGCAGTGTTAAAAGGAACTTTTTGTTGACCTCCCTGATGGAATAGTATTTACCATTAATGTTCAGGTTGTTGATCAATGCATTGTACCTCTCAAACACTTCAGTGATTCCTTCTCCTGGATTAGATTTAAAGTATTCATACTCAGAGGTTAGGATTTCTAGTTTGTTCTCCCTAACTTCCTCTGTGCCTTCATTAATAATCTCAATAGTTTCCCAGATATGTTTGGAATCTTTACAATTCATCACATGTCTATTCATCAGGGGATTAAGGGAATCTACTAAGATTCATTGAAGGCTAGCATCCAGGGAAGCTTCTTCTATTTCAGCAGGAGAGAAGTCCTCAGGATCCTTCACATAAGTTCTCGCTTTGGTGATCACCACATCATTTTCTATTACCTCTGGTTCCATAACCATAGGAATTTTTGGACCCTTCTTCAACACTTGCAAATATTTGGGATTAGCAACCTGTAAAAACAGTAGCATCTTCTTCTTCCACATAACATAATTTTCTTTATCGAAAAGTGGAATTTTAACGGTTCCAACTTTTTGTGTAGTCATTATGAATTTTTTGAGTGAATAAAAAATTCAAGAAGTGAAAGAAACACAAAAGTCTAGGATCTAGATTTGTACGTTAATCAGAAGGCTCTGATACCAATTGTTAGGTCCCAATTTGTTTGTAGAAGGGGGGTTGAATGCAAACAATACCGTTTAATCGAATAAAATGCGGAATAAAATTGTGAAACAAAATTCAAGTTAAATAAAACTTTTATTAAACTTGAAAGGTGTTACAACTACGGTATCGGTTACAAGGGATTAATCTCAAATCAATTATTACAAATCTAGAATAAATTCGACACGAACTTTTTCTATTTTTGTAATTAAAAGATCAAATGCTAAATGCGATTTGAGATTAAGTTCTAGGGATTTTAATCCGCTAGATTGATACACAAGAACAAGATAAGTATTTCTAGTTGATTGGATTTAACTTTACAATCTAGAAATTGATCTTGAAGTTGCAGATGAGATGTAATATTTTTCTGCTCCTTTTTCTTTTTGTTCTTGAGTATGTATTCTGTTTGATTGCCTTCTTTTTTATGAACTGGTCTTCTGCTTCTTTTAAACAACACAGCCGAGTAGATTGAATTGGAATGACAATCCTTTAAGCTTGTGAGACTTTCGGTAGGACAATGTTTACAACTAGCAAGACAATTAAAAATGAGCTAGCAAGACTTTCGGTATGACTATAGATTGTCATACCGATTGTCATATTAGTTCAAATAAATTGTCTTGCTGAATTAATAACTGATTTTAATCTAAACAGAAATTCTAATAAGACAATTAAATGTATTGGCATGACTTTCGGTATGACTATCAATTGTCATACCGATTGTCATACTAGTTCAAATGAATTGTCTTGCTGAATTTAAGCAGATTTTAAACCAATTAAAATCTTGTAAATCCTTAATATTAATTCTAAATTAATTAATCAATTTAATTCAATTAATCAATAAATTAATCTTTGCAGATATAATTTATTTTCTTAATTAAATTATATGACTTAATTAATTAATAGAGAATTAATACTAACCCTTAGCAGCATCCATTCTTCTGACAATCTTCTGAAAGTCACTGAGACTTATGAATCAATTTCGCCACTTCAATGCTGACACTCGATGTACTGTCTGGTTCATGAGTGACTAACTTTCGTGACGTTTTTTCATGTCTTGACTTTTATATTCTGATTGAATCCTTGTAATAAATGATACCTTGATGAGATCTCTGTCACTTGATTAAATCCACGATCTTGATTTATATCACTGAGGCATGATCAAATTCTTGAACTTCTTCCAGTGAATCTTCAAGTCTGCAGATGAACAATGTTTCTTTATTCTTTGACAGATGTTACATTGTGAGATCTCTCTAATGATTAATCCACTATTTACTTATTACATTCTTATTTGAGTTGAGTTAAATACTCGAATAAACGAGTAGGCTATGACATATGCCTTTCAAATGTGATTTGTCAGATTTGTCCCATTAGTATTGGTAAGTCACTATTAATTGATGTTGCAAGCTTTTCATTGATAGTAATAATCTAACCATTCGTTGATAACTTAGTCGTTGATAATATTTATTTTTTTATCCGTTGATATATTGGAGTCTATCCGTTGATAATCACTTAACTTGCAGAATTACAAGGTATCAAATATTTATAACTATTCCTACCTATTCAACACATATATCCATAGTCAATATGACCTATTCATTGGTCATCAATGCCATCAACTATTAATTAGAGAACTATACAAAATATGTTCTATAAAATTTATCCATTAATAAGCTAATCTATCAACATATATTTCTAGGATGGGTTATCCCTTGATAGTTATAAAAAATGACTTCACTAAGTGTGAAGTTATGATCAAAGTACGTAAATTATAAAAATCACTCCCAATTTATAACCGATAGAATAACCAAAAAAATTAAAGGCTTGATAATAACAAAACACTTTAATAAGGTAGAAGAATTTAAGTACTGAATTTAATATGTAATAAACTTCGGAAACTTACCAAGTACATGAATACCAAGTACATGAAGAGTGCATAACAAGTAGATAATTTGTGAGTACAAAATTGAACTAACCGAATTATTTCTATTTAGTCCTGACTTGTCAATTCAATTTTTTTTTTTAAAAATAAAAATTAGGTTTTGGGTTTTTGGGGTGGGTTCGGACCGATCGATTGCTTGTTAGAGTAAATCCAATAGTAGTTTAACTCGATTCTTAAATATAATATAAAAATTAGCTTTTAGTACCGTAAGACACGAGGGAGTATGTTTTTCTCCGACAATATTACTTAAACTTTTTCTTCATATAAATTTTACTATTAAAAGTATGTTAAATCAATTTAAATATAATGTGAAAGAGAGAGACTGAGATAGTGATCCTCATAATATATTATAAAAAACGGTTTGCTAAGAAAATGTGATTGATAAGTTGTAAAAATTTTATTGATGATGATTTTTGTGCATGCAGAGATTTTTGTGCATACAGGGGTCCATCATTATTAATAAACCCTGTACCAATATTTTGGGACACCTCATCATTCACTAACTCTTAGTATGTACCCATAAGTATACACTAGAAAAATTTATTAAATAATAGTTAAAAGATTTTTAAAAAGTGTAAAGGAATAATTTTAGTGATTTAAATAATAAATAACGGACTGTTAATTCCAACTTAAGAGATTTCCTAAGCAGTACTCCTTGCGTTTAGGTTTGAGTTTTGAATCTTGTTCCTCCCTATCCTATCCTATCTATTATATCCATGGCTGCCCACGCCCACTCCTTGCTTCCCATTTCAACCCGTTGTTGTAAACAACAATCATTTCTCAATTTACACTCTAATTGTAATAAATATAATCTTGGTACCTCTTTCATGGGATCTAAATTGGATGTGCTAAATAATTATGCAATTTCCCAGCAGCAGCAATATGCTCACGCACGTCGCTCCTCTATTGCGGCTACCATCTCTGTCACTGGGTATTAACTTTAACTTTACTCCCTCCCTCATCCTTTTCTTATATATTTTTTTTATATGGTTTTCAATTTGTTTATTTTTAGTTGCAGGAAGCCAGAAACAATTTCGAGGCACAAGTCCCCCAAGTAATTTCGTATTTGTTCGTAAAATTTGATGTATCTCACAATACTATTTTTACTCATTATTGGTGTTTTCCCCTTTTTATTATTGTGGTTTAGATGGTCAGCTAGGGCAATTAAATCGTATGCCATGGCTGAATTGGAAGCCAGAAAGCTTAAGTATCCTAACACCGGGACTGAAGCTCTTCTCATGGGGATTTTGGTTGAAGGTGCTCCCGTAATCTTTATTTTCTGTTTCTTTTCATTAAACTTACCCTGCTCACTCATTTTTACAACTTCTACTTATTTTTTTATTGGTATATTTGTAATGTTCACTATCAGATTTATGTGCTCGATTCAAATTGTTTACCTGTGTGTAGCCGCCCCGCTCCACTATTATTTATTTGTTTCTACTTTGTTACTTATTACCTACTGTTCTTGTTGTCTTTTACATTCAGTTGATCATTTCACCCTTGATATAGACAACAATGTTTGGAAGTTTGATTGCTGATATTTGACGACCAACTCTGTTAGAAGCCTGATATTAATTGAAAAATTCAGCGAAATGCTCCAATGATGAATATTATTAATGCAGAATGTGTAACATATGAAAATTGTGTACAAGGGCTTGTGATGAATTTGCAAATCATATTGATTTTATTTTTTATTTCAGGAACCAGTTTAGCTGCAAAGTTCTTGAGAGAAAATGGTATCACACTTTTTAAAGTTCGAGATGAGACTGTCAAATTACTTGGAAAATCAGACATGTACTTTTTTAGTCCTGAGCATCCTCCATTCACCGAACCAGCTCAGCGGGCCCTTGATTGGGCTATTGATGAGAAACTGAAGTCAGGTGGCTTTCTTTCTTTAAACTATAAGATTTCTTTACCTAATATTATGATTTAAGCCTCGACACATTCTTGATTACTAGGAGTATATTAGTATATGTACATTAATTTAAGTGATCGTTCTTATGAATTTGTAAGTATATGTTGAATTGAATCTCTCTTCAGTTGTGATCCATAACTTTTCTCCCTTTTGCGGTTGGGAAACTCTTGGGTTAGTGCATTTTCTGTTGTTAACTTACCTAAGTTCTATCTTGTCATCGTTCTTAGTTCATGTATTTATCTTTGCAAATTCTCTCCTGCATCTAGACTTGTCATAATGTGCGCAAAAACTTATCTGTTTGCGACCAAACTGATTTATTGGTTGCTGTTCTGAACTGGTGATATTGAAATTCAACTTTCTATTCTGACTTTTAACACTGCAAGAAATAAATTATCTGTCATTTTATTTCTTGAGATTTTTCAGATATCGCAAGTAATTGTAATAAAATCATGTGAGCTGTAGGTGAAGATGGAGAAGTAACAGTTGCTCACTTTCTTCTGGGAGTATGGTCAGAAAAGGAATCAGCTGGTCACAAGATTATGGCCTCACTTGATTTTGATGATGCAAAAGCAAAGAATATTGCCAAATTTGTAAGTATCAATACATGCAATTCTTGGGTGCTACTTGGTTAGTTTCTTCTATGATTATTGATTATAATTATGATTGTTGATTGGGAATATGATTATGCAGATGGATAAGGATATAGATTTGGGCTTTAAGACGAGAAGTTAGAGAACTTTTCAAGTGAGAATTTTCTTGCTTTGTAATCTAATTAAGAATTTTCTGGGACATATGCTTGGGGTCTGTCAATACTTATGTCCCATATATTCTTTAAAGGTTTCTTGAAGTATCATTTTGTGTCAATTCCTTGTCCAACACAGGCCTTCTACCTTGAATACAATTTCATCATAAAATTTTCTTTATATATTAGTTCCATAGGCCTTTATTATTAGAAAAGTGGTTTTTATCCTGAGCATAATTAGAAAAGACTAGCCTAAAACCCGTGCGATGCATGTTTTTTTAAATAATTTCTTATTTTTATTTTTAATTTAATTAATTATATTTTTTTAAAAGAGTCAGTCAATAAGTACAAAAACCAAATATTTATTTCATTATATTGTAATAGCTATTTATAATAATCAGGTGTTTAAAATAAATAAGTTCATAAGGGTCAGTAAATAGATTTCAAAAAATAGATACCCAGTCCCATTAAATAGGCCATATGTTTCAATTAGAACATTTTAATTTAGAATTAGTTAATAAGATTTGAATTCTTGACTAATTTATATAATATTCCCTCCAATGAATTCTTAAGATTTGAAATAGAGTGTTCGACACGCATGCCAAACTCTCCATGTCGAATTCTCCATTTTAGATAAAAGTCTTAAAATGCGTATCGAACTCTCCATTTCAAATGTTGGGAACCAACCGGGACGGAGTAACTATTACTACAATAACTCTTCATAAATTATATTTGAAAAAAATTCAATGATTAGAATTTGAGCCAACAAATGAATTGAGTTTACTCGAGATGAAAGTGGTATTTTTTTATTAATAATTTAGCTTGAGAGATACTAGCGTGTTGATGCTAATTCTGATATGGTATATCTTTTTGGAAATTTGGTGGTTGGTGTCAATTTCAAAACGGACAGTGCGAGGACTGAGGACATATACAATCTATATCAACTGAGGTGGATAGTGTTTTACTTGAATACGGAAGTATATGTTAGTGCTATCTCTGAAATAAGAGTTATTTTATAAAAATATTATTATTGTCTGAAATATATAGTTTATTGATATTTATAGATGTGTATAAAAATGATGGTTATGTTTTGATTAAAAGATAAATTTTAGTCTAGATCAATAGTGCGAATTATCCTTGGTTTGATTTTAGTCTTCTTTTAGCCCGAATCAGTTGTACACATTATTTTGTTTAACCTCGAATATATGATACAACATTATTTTACTCCGGATAAAAATATATATATTTTTTAGTTGGTCTAAATGTTTTTTGATTTTAATTCTATTTTTTCTTGGATTAATTGTGTAAATATTTTTTAGCCCTAATGTATATAATAGAATGTATTTTTTTATTCCCACATTATTATACAAAGTGACGAATTATTTCTAGTTCTTTTTTTTATAAAATTGTATGGACAATATAGACATAGAATAAAACCTGTAATTATATAAGCTTGTGATATCAACCAAGTAATGATATTTAGTTTGTTATGGAATTTATATTAGTTTGGGTAGAATATTATTTGGTTTTTGCTCGGATGGGTAAAATATTACCATTGTATCGACTGACGAATTAGCTTTCAATTTTAATTTGTTTTAGCCTTGTTCAATAGTATAATTTTTTTAATCGTGTTAGTAGTATTTATTATTTTTTTTAGCCTGCTGCAGCAAATTCAATTAGTTATATTTAGTTTTTTCTGTTACTTTAGCCCGAATCAGTGGTATATTTTTGGTAAACGGGGACGAATAATGTATATTATTGTCTTTTATCCCATAACATTGTACCTACCAACAAATTATCATTTGATTTGAATTTTGACGAATTATCTTTTGGTTTGGAATTTGTTTTAGAGCGTTCAATGGTAAAATCTTTTTGGCCCGGATGAATATCATACATTATTTTGTTTTGACCCGAGGACATTATACATATTTAATTCTATTTGTATTACATAATTATTTTGTAAATTTTAAGTTATTAATGAGTCTTATTATAACTACCAATATTAATCTATTAGTAATTTAGTTTATTTTATTAAACAGAACTATATGTGATTTTTTTGAAAAAAGGGTGTTTTTACTGGGGAAAATAAAAAAAAGAACGTGTTTTAGTTGAAAATAGTAATTAGTTTTATACTAATTAGGATTAAAATAGGAGTTATTAGTAATTATTATATTTATTTATTAAATAGAATTGCCTCCTGATATTTTTGGAAAATGATGTGTTTTAGTTGGAAAAAATAAAAAAGATAACGTGTTTTAATTAAAAAGTTTAATTGGTTTATACACAAATTATGATTAAAATAGGTTTAAAATAAATAAGTACTAAAAAAATTATGTTAAGTTAGAGTAATTAGGTAAAAATAACGTGAATACCTTAATTAAGCTGCTAATGCTAATGTAGAGCTGGATGAACTCGTAGTATCAACCAAGAGAATTGGTGGAAGTGATAGTGGCAACTTCATTTTAATTGAGTTTGTCCACTATGATGAACATTGTCGAAGCAGCATTGATCAACATCACCGTGGAAGCAGCGATTTGGTTCCGGAGAGTTGGTAGAACATCTAAAATTTTTAAGAGATAAATGAACAGAAAAAAAATTATAAGTTGATTCCAATACGAAATAGTAGTTTAATATTATAGTATTATTAGAGCAATTAAGTACATTTAGCAAAGGACTTAGTAAAGGGGCAATTAATTAATTTCAGCAACTACCGATCGATTACCACGTCTATTATAATATAGTATAGATTGTGGGATTATGATTGAAATATTCTATGTCAGTGACCTTGTATCTTAGAAACTCGTCAGCTATCACTTGGCATTGGATACGATAACGATTACTTATTCTCAACTTGATTTGGGTGATTTTTCGCATTTGTAGAGAGAAGCCTCGGCTGAACTATCAATAAGAATATGAAGGAATGATTTGAGCTAGGTGGACGAATCCCTCAAAATAAGAAGATAATGTCATCTTGTCAATCCATATTGCTGCTTTTATATCGGTAACTGATAAGGTAACTAAAATATCTTTAGATCAGTGACCTTGTATGTTACCAAGACATTCTAGCTATTATACTTGGACATTGTATGCGTTAAAGATTACAAATTTTTAACATGGATGATTTTCGCCTATGCAGAGAGTACTGTTACTAACAAAGAATCCATTATATATGTATATGACTTTAAAGAATGACCTGAGATGGGTGGAACATGCCATGAATACCCCCCTTTAAACTGATATGATGGTAGATTTTGTTGAGTCTAATTGAGCTTTAGAGAGGCAGAACCCTGTTGAGAGCTGTGACTTGCTAATCTTTGCAGGAACAACATTAGTAGAACCTATGCTACTCTTTTTTGTTAAAATCTTGTTGTTTCTCACTGGATGTTACTTATTGGCCTTTAATTGTCTACCTGTTGACTAGATAAAAACTTCTTGTATTTCTCAATATATTCTATTAGTCTGTGTGCATTACAAATCTAATTACCCTCTCTTTCTGTGTTAGATCCCATTGGTGATAAATCAATACTTATGTACCCAAATAAAAACTGTATTTTTCAAGGACCATCATTATGCTCTTGTTATCAAGAATGTCTATTTAATTTTCGCTATTACGGATTATAGCATACTTCGTGCGGATAACAAGTATGACAATTTTAAAATTTTAAAAATTTGCCCTAGTATAGACATAAAAAAAAAATTATTTTTTAGTGCCGATGATAAACGTTGGTAATAATAGTAAAGGATTACGGCCAGTCCTTGTGGAATAATTCAAATAATGTTTAAAAAAGTCCATGCATGTCGGAAATCGGAAGTAGTAGGGAAATTTAAGTTGAACATTTTCTTGCTAGCCCACAATGCTTTCCAAATCTTACACATCCAGGTACTATTTTCAACTTCTAATCTGTGTCCTTGGTCTGTTGTCCCCGAAAAATAGCGGATTCACTAGTCAAACTTCGATCCTAGCATGACAGCACTCTCACTTGCGATACTAACAGATGGTACAAATACATGTACCTGGCAGGTGCTTGTTCCAATCTATGACGTCTTTTCTACTCTTTAACTATCCCGTTTTTACGTAAATCAAGGCAAATCTGAAAGAATTTCGACCCGATTTAATATGTATATGAAAGTGAGAATAATGTAATGTTAGAAATAAAAACAAATTTGTCAGTTGTATGTTCGGGTTTTTGTAAGCTCAACTAGAGAAAAATTAGTAGCTCTACTGAGTAGTTTGTGAGTTGTGATCAGACATTTGAAATATGAGTACTGAAATACGAATTCGGAAACAAATAGCTCAAATTTACTCCTAGTTTATTAAAACATGAAAAGGGAAGAAATGAAGAATGAATTGCTTCTAATCTTGAATGGGCAGAGAAAAATTATAGCATGAGCAAGACTAATGCATAGCTATATTTAATCTTATACCTATAATATAATACCAAAATAAAAAATCCTACTTAAAAATGTAGCTATGGATAAATGAATACTTTATCCTATATTTTTGATAAAAAATGGCAGGAGCCATTATTGTCACATCATCAACTAACTAATAATCAATAATGAAGTGCAAAATAAGTCTAATTTAAATTAAAGTGAATGAGTTCAATAAAATTTAGTTAAATATGAATTTTTTTGATTATAAAATAGAAATAACATTGGAGTATAAAAGTTATTTTAGCATCGAAGCACATTTTTAATCATCAAATTTTAATAATAACCGTAGCCATTTTACATTTAACAAGGTTTTACCCACAGAAAGATACGATAAGGAGATTAAACAACCACTATATATATATACTACTCCTTTCGTACCACTAGATTCTTTACATCGGGGACGGGGAGCGCCATGCATTTTAAGATTCCTGTAAAGTTTGGTTCCCTAAATAATTTTAAATATTTTTTTTTTAAATAAAAATATAATCTTTAAACTTTTATACAAAAGATAATTCTAAAAACAAATACAACTCTATTTCATAGTAATCTTAAAATGCGTGCCAAGTATAAGGACAAAATATGTAAAGAATTTAGTGGAATGGAGCGAATATGATTTTTTACCCGCTTCGCATGGTGGAAATGATAATTTTTTAATTTACCTAATAATTTTTTAGTGATAAGAAAATATGTTGTTATAAATAGTTTAACAAAAACCATAAATTAGTCATTTGTTTGTTAAATAAAGTGGATGGTATGACCAATAATGGTTTTTTTTGTTGAAAACATTAATGCAGATTTGGAAATTATAAGCCTTATTAGTGAAGTTATTAGTGAAGGCTTGAAACTATTATAATTTTATATTGCTAAATTAATTTAATATTTAAAGTATTTAAATTTTTAAAAAAACTAAATGAAATATTAAAGGGCCAGGGATAGGCCATTATATTTTCAATAGTTAAATAATAAATTCTGAATACAAGTAAGTATTAAAAATTCTATTGGGATTTTTTTTTGACCAAAAGCTTGAATTTTATAACGAATTCAAATTTATATCAATACGATTTTTGATTTCAATAGGAACATTCATCCTATCAAAAATACGACCTGAATATGAATACGATTCCCGAGCTAGCTTATGTAAAAACATATTTGTAAATCTTTTGACGGAAAATAAAGATATTTGTTGAAGTCGTTGAAGAGCACAACGATAGTCCTCTATAATCGACCCAAAATAGGATCACATACGAGTGCAGCTTCTGATTACTTGAACCACTACTACACAATCAATTTCTATACTAACTCTATCACATTCCATACGATCACTCAAGCTTAAAGTCTTCTTTATTGCCATTATCTCTGCCATACCGGAGAAACCACATTACCCACAAACAGAGCTTTGGCTTCGATGAGACAACCATCAGACTCTCTAGCAACTAATCTAAAACTAACGCCTCCTCGATTATCAAAAACTGTTGTGTTGGGTAATGAATTACACACGGGGTGTAACAACCCAAATCCGAAGTCAAGATTTGGTATCACTAAATAATCTTTACATCCAATAAAATAACATATAAATAACCCCTTAAATCCGGATCGTTTACAGGTTATGGTATGAAACAAGAATCGAACCTTCTACAACTCACAACAACTAGAATACAAGTTTAAATACCTTTGTACTAATGCCCTTGTCTTATTTTTTTAACATCTTCGTCCTCTCGCAGCGGAGATCTCTCTCACTTCTGCTGTCTATCAAAAGCTATTCACTTTTATCCTTATTTATTTCTGAAAGAAATAAGAATTAACAAAGTAAGAAAGAACCAAAAATGCCCAGCAAGTATATAATTGAGTTTCAAGCACTAATATCAAAGGAAAATTTTCGGACAAAATCTTTAAACAATTCTAAACAATTCCGTTTATTTGAGGGAGTTGAGCGAATAGACATTGACTGTTACCAGCCTTCAATTATAAATCCAAAAATGACAAGCGATTCCCAGATTCTTCTTCAGAATCAGGGTTTTGTCCGATTTTGGAATCATAAAATTTTTCGAGAGAGAATGCCATTAATGACGATCAACAATAAATTAGACTGGACACTAAAACCAACATATGCACTATAACCTGTAGATCAGTTAGGATATAGTGCAGATCTATACCTAACTGCATAGACCCAACCAACATATGGGGTACCCAGGCAACTATGACCTAATAATTAAGGGACCAGCCATCTCTGGCCCTTAGGGTCCAGCTCATCACTGGACCTCATCGTAACCATCCAGTCCGTGGAGTATTTTGATGTCAAATCATTTTGATTTCAAAACATCCCAAATCAGGGTTCGCAAATAACCCGAAAGAATGGTTATTTGCTCAAGAGAGCAATCGATAATATAGGAACAATAATGAAAGGAACTTGCATAATTAAGAGTAAATTGTAGCGAAATATAAAATAGTTAACTACTCTGAACTTAGAATAGGAATGAAGAGATATTTGCAGTATTTTACGAGAAAAGTAAGGAATACTTGACTCGATAAGCTTTAACCAGTATTATCCGTTGACTTTTGGATTGCCTTGAATGTTTGTCTTTATCGTCAGACCACTATCCTATTCTGGCTATGATCTCAACGCTCAAGTCCTTCGAGGAACTTCGCTGAGCTCGATGATTAACCACTAGATCATTCTTAGTCGGATGTCAATCCTTGGGTCTTCCGAACCCTAATTCAGATAATTGTTTAGGCTTAACATATCCTTATTATCAGATCTACCCATGCCATATGAAGTCCCGACTCGTATTTATATGTATTATTGAAATACACATAGTAATTATGGTTCACATTTTTGAAACTCGGTTCGGTGTTCATTTTCAGAAAATACGTATACTCGTTGTTTTGAAAATAGTAGGGTAATTGATCGTTTATAGAATATCTTATCTTAACACGTAATTAGGTTTTATAAAATTCAATTACATATCCTTGTTCGACGTCTCCGATAATTATAGGTTACATCCATATATTTTTGAAATTAATTTCCCGAAAATCGGGCAGCGTTTCCTTTATTTATCGGACTAACCCGTCGAAATCAAATCGACGTCAATCACAACAACAAACAATCTATATTCCGCGAAAATCCCATCCACTGACATAAATTTAACTATTAACAATTATTTATTATTATTCATTTTCGTTTCGAAATTTATTTCACAAACTAATTTTAATTTTATATATTTATAATTTAAGACTCAGAATTAAAGGCTCATCGCCGACGGCGGCAAAATTCGCGGGTACCCGATTAATTCGGGTTTCCGACACGAATTCCACCGATTATCTTTTATAATTTCCCGCACGAGATCCAGTTATATCACGAAATTAATCAAATAGCTTCTCAGCAGAAATAAAAATTTAAATTAATAATCACATAACCAGAAATACCGTACACGACTGAAACAACATCATGACACAACCACGCACGTCACGCGCCGCTTCACTCACACCCTGTACACACCACACGAACACACACTGCACAATACACACACTTACCCACGCACATAAAAAAACTCTCACACACACATGCAATAACACAACGCACACACAATATATATATCTATATACATATGTATATATATATTCAGAGAAGTAAGAACATGTTCCAAAACTGAAACAACCGAGACCAACCGGAATTTCCGGCGGCGGCTTACCGGGAACACGGGGGCGCAAGAGGGTGGGAAAAGGAGGAGGAACAGAGGGATTAAACGGGAGGAATTAGAGGAAATAGGATAGAAATCAAGAGAGAGAAAGATCAATTGAGCCGAGAGATTAAGAAGAGAGAAATATGAGCATCTGTGTGTTTATATGTATATATCTGTTTTTATTCTATTTTATTATTCCATTATGTTGCTGCATTTTAATTTGTAACGATATATTTTATGTGCGTAAACGTATCGATATCAATCCAATATAATCTTAAATTTCCAAGAATATTTAGAAACTAACATAATAAAGTTTGTAAAATTTTTAAATCATTTTTGGAACGCGCATCAGACCCGTATTTTAACGATTTACGAATACACGTGCGAGTAAATAAAACCAGAAAATTACCAAAATAATTTCAAAATTCTCGAAATATTCAAGAGTTAATCAAATAAAATTTTTGTAATTTTGAAGCATTCTGGAATTAAATACTGATTCTACAATTAAATGCAATCAGAAAATCATTTAGAGATATATAATCAATAAAATATTGATTTCTAAATTTTTATAAACTCCTAAAAATAATAAATAAAATTATAAAGCAACAAAAAAATAATTTTAGAAACAATTTTAGCATTTATAAGACTAAATATTTAATAAAATCACTTTAAAAACAAAAATAAATTCATACAGCTTGATAATTAATTATACAATTAATCTTCGCGCCCAACCAATCAAACACAATTAATAATATTGCAACACATAATTGACAGAACCATCGCATATTTTATTTATTTAATAATTCGATAATTATATTTACATATCAGATCCGAAAATAGATTACTTAGCCGCTAAGTAACTATATAACGATACATATTTAATAGTAGATGTGGATAATTATCAAAACAGAGCCTCTTATAAAATACTTTATACAAAAATATGGTAATATTATCCCGTCTTTCAAGAATATGAGTTTCATCGATCTCTAAGATGATTAGCGTATCAAAAATTTTACGTCGGGACTCGTACGGGTCAAACCGTATCCCAGATCGAAAAAGTCAAAACATGAAAAGTGTTGAGAATTATCAGATTAGGTTAGGAAGGAGTTTTCGGAAGAGTTTCGGGTTGTAAAAACGCAAATACGGTTGAAGTGGGACGATTTCCGATTCTAAAAATTAATTTTATAATTACGTAAAAATAAGCATTATTAATTTTATAAATTCTTATAAAATCACATAACAGTCCAAAAATTCTCGGAAAAATACCAAAATTATCTATATTTTATTATGGATAATTAAAAATTAAAATATCCTAATTTTATCAGACATAACACCCAAACATCAATATCCATCATCAGATAATTCACCAAAAATTCACGTAATAATTACATAATAATTATTTATTGATAAAAATAATTACACGATACTTTCGGATATTACATCCTTCCCCAAAGGATTCTGTCCTCAAATCATGCTAACGAACAAATAATGATATTTTTCGAATATATCACTTAGAGTTTCTTAGGACTCATCACTTTAATCATTATTCAATAGTCTCCTACCGACATCAAATCTATCAGTTGTCCATGTAACTTGACTCAAACCTCCATTTTATACATATGGAGCCAAATTACTCTTCCTGGTTATATACATATAAATGTCTTATGAACTCGTTATACTGTGACAACAAGACCAACTCATTCACAATCGTTCTATCTATCTCATTGTCTCAAGGGACTAACTTAATTTATACTAACCTTCTTTTCTTTCCAATTCTAATAATTCGTGGTCATGAATGCCTCCCATTTTCACTGGCTGTTCTATTCTACTTTCCATGTCTCTTTCTGTTCGATTAGCCTGACCTACGATCGATTTCAATCGTATTCGAGAACCTTTAGTTGGTCTCTAGTACTTTTCATTCATTTGCGCATAATACACTGAGTTCATGGCGTCTTCGGCCTCTAAATGTCCTAAGTTTATTCTAAAATTTAAAATTAAAGAGAAAATCTTGACAATTGTATTTAACTCACCACTTTGTAGTATATCTCAATTTCTTTTCAATCACTCTCTAGTATATTCATCGAGCGAGAATCTTTTACTATCTGAAAGAAAATATATTAATTTGGAGTGGGCTGAATCATAAATTTATTCAAACCGAACTCCTGGTACTAATACTCATTTTTGTTGTCATATCAAATTAGATATCAATTCGAACTTTGATGCTCACAACGTCCCATACTGAAGTCAACATCAATCATCTATATTAATACCACCTTTGATATAACAACAAAGTAAGTATCAGCATAAATCAGAAAATGAATCAAATATGAACTTTAATTTCTAACTTTTCCAATTCCCTTACCAATTTCTCAGCAACCCTAATGATATTCACTTTTTCTTTTCTACTCAAGTCATCTATCCCTAAATGGACCTTGCCTGGTTGGTAGTAATTATATAACTGTAGCTCATAACCAATTATGACCAGAATTCATATCTTTGAAACTTAGAGTGCAGTTGCTACTTTTCAACCCTTCGTAGATATACCTTCAGACGTTCAATTTGTTCTTCCTTAGTCCTTGAATGGGCGAGGATGTTATCAATAAATATAATTACAATATCCAAATACTCCATACACACTATGTTCATTTAATTCTCAGGAACGACGGGTACATAATATCATTAGAACTCATAATATCCATACCTTACTCTAAATACAGTCTTTGTTGTGACTTCAGGCTTACCACTTTTGATGATTAATGCGTGACTTCATACCACTATTCGTCCCTTTCTATGATCACATTTGTGCATAACGCGATATATTCCTTATCTCATTATTCCTTCATTCCACACTCCTGAAGTTTCTTTAACTCATTACTTCATCTCTACTGGGCCATACGATACAGGGCTTTTGATACCAGCTCGACTCTGTGCCGTAACCAATGTGAAATTTCACCTTATGCTCCGAGGTAACCTTGGAAAATCATTCATTATAACCTTCAGAACTTCACTTTAATTCTAAAGAATTCCGATATGAGATTCATTGTAACGCTCTTCTCTAATAGTTCGCCACTAATATCTTTGTTTAATCTTCCCGGTTTACGCGTATTCTTTGAATGAAATTCTTGTCTCCAATTATCAGCATTTCACTCAGTTTCAGCACCATTGACGTTCACAACTTGTTTGTATCTTGGACTATTTTATAAATTTTCTTTATCATCCTTTTGATTTCACTTCTTCTCTTAATTAGTTCTCCATTCTCATTATTCATTATCTCTTTTCAATATAAGGAATTTCTTTTTCTTGATAATACTAATATGTTCCTTACTAGATAAGATATTTCTGAAGTTAACACTGGAATAAAGGCTTTTATTTATAATATTTAAATTCTTACTAACAGAATTATCAAAATTCATTGGTAGATATTTTCTTAACCTCACTTAAGTCATCATTGATCGCATATTTGGCTTTCCCCAATTGATCGATATTTCTTTTTCCTGAGTTCACATGCGGACTTCGTCAGTCTCTGTCTTACATCGGATACTTGGATTTGCGAGTTTCCCAGTATGCCACAGTATCTTCCATTAAATCGTCATTCGATATGGGTATGCATTCAAGTCCTTCATGGAACGTTCTTACAGATGATAAAATCTCTTTATTTTGTGTTAAACCTTCAGTTATTGAAAACATTCTTCTTGTTTATTGCAAAGGCCTATTCATCTAGATAAAACTTCGCACATGTCTGCAGTAACATCACGCTAATGTTACTAAACTTTCAATTTCTGCTAATGCCATTACTTACTCCAAATTGCTAATTGCTTAGATTTTGGTTCTGAAAATCATGTCAGAATTTGACTTAATCTAATTGGGATCAATTTCCATTTAACTGACCATTAGTTGGTAAAGTTAATCAATTAACTCTTTTAACTGATCAATTAAACCAAGTGCTGACTAGCTAACTGGAATCAAAGACCAATTATATAAAGTCGGTTTGGTTATGACAACCTTTTCCAAGAACCAAGATCGCAATCATTTGGAGTACCAATGAGAATAAAAATATACTTCTTTTTCCTTAAAAGTAGGGTAATTTTCGAAGATTTGGGAAGCACTTCCCCTATACCATCGACTACCAATCGGACTCAAGCCAACACCATCAATCAACCAAAGCATCCACAATCATATCCACCCACTTCCATCAACCAAATTCATCAACTCAACATAATTCAGAATACATCATGCTGATAATCATATGTATTACTGACATAACATATATCTTTTAATTGAAATAGGGTCTTAAACCAACAATGATTAATATAACCATACTTTTTCTCAGTTCTTTTAGAATATTACAGAATATTATTAATGAACTTAAAATTATCCTGTTATTTTTCAAGGACTTTATTTCGCGATTCTCTTTAACTTATTTCTCGCCATTATTAATTGTGTATAGTTACTTTTAAGAATGATGTTGCATCCTTCAACTAATCACACCAATCCTCTATCTTTGACGATACACACTCAATTTCATTATTAATCTGTTCATCTTTTAATAACCATGCATGGTTTTCATTATTATCGTCGCAATCTGGTGGAAATTCAATCGTCAGATCATTATTTTTAAAAGGTTTCACAGTCGAGTCACCATTGACTCATCTCCACTTATGTTCCCGTATCGAACTTTTGTCACTGACCCGGTTATGGGTATTAAATTCACCATAACTTATTTACTCAAGGTAGAGAACTTCACAATATCTTGAAGAACACGTTCAAAATTTGTTTGCAATTAAGATTTCTTCGACCTTGAATCTTCACCACAAATATCTTCCCGCGACGAAGGGATGCTTCACGTATTAGTTTCCCGTCTGAGTCATTGTTCAGAATTCCCTTGATCTTCGATTGTCGTCCCGACACTTGTTCGCTTTGTCTGATGCATACCGCCTTACTTCCTTATTTTATAACTAATTTATTTGTTACGGTTCGCTAACCATTCATTTCACGTTAAAATCTTTTGATTTGAAGTGCATCGCGTTAACGCAATCTACCATACTGATGAGATCCTCGTAACACGAACAATTGTCTGATTTGATATCTTTTCCACGACTGCGTTGTCGTTGTATCCATTCTTCCTTGCTCGCAGAGGACCACCATTTATTGGCTTGCAATCATATCTATATTCGATATGTAATTCTACCTGTTACACGGGACTATTCCATTTCTTTTGAGATCGTCAAAGAATAGACTTTACGCTAGAGGAGAATTTGTGAATATGATTTTGATTGTAAGACTAGATGAGAAATAACAATGGACAAATCAATTAGGAGAATTTGTAAGTCAATAAATTGAAGGAAGAAGAATGAGTGAGGATTTAGATATGAATGAGACAACCATATTCGTACTCAAGATGACCAGTCTTTCATACTATATGGCATACAACACATGATTAGGTGGCATCCCACCAGACTCTTCATCATTCTGACAAAGCGTCACATCATAAGACTGTTTGTCTCAATCAGGAAATAATATTTTGAGAAGAGAAATAATTTGGAAGGAGTACAATAAATTTCCTTTCATTCTCGCCTCATATAATTTATCGATAAAAGAAGCTCATACGTATTCTAGATCAAGAAGAAGATATGCTGTCGTATTTAAAAAAGAATGACATTGTTGGTCACCGTCCACGCTTCACTTACGTATGCCTTCAGGAATCATTCGAATGAGAGATTCATAGTTTAGATCATATTATAACTTCGGAATGTCATCTGGAAATACCTACACATTAAATGCTTTAATGATTTGATCATAATCGCGTCCTTACGAAATTTATAATCACTCCTTCTGATTTCATATATATCGCGTATAATAACCATCGATCACACAATGCTTCAACTTTGTCGATATGAATATTATTCTTTGCCAATCATCTAGAAGAGTCTTCTATTTCCTTCAATCATCCTCTGTCCGCTCGAATCACGAATCTTGTTAAATTTTAATAATATTTCATGAATTGGGTAAATAATATTTTAACATGTTGATTCAATTATTAATATTATTAAATAAAGTTTACATCCGTCTTTCACGGAAAACTTTAAACTTTCTTTCTGGTAGTGGGTCTACTTGGTCCTTCGAACTAACAATACTAAGTCTAAATCCATTATCCTTTTAGGTCATTTCCTGTTTATATTAACAAGAACTTAAGTAGTAATTCGACAACCAAAGTGTGAAACTCATTTTATGCAAAAATCTTCTAAAAGTTGATCAAGAAAATCTTTTTCGAAATATCATTTTAAAATTTTGAAAATCAAATATTTGGTCATCATTACTATATAAGTTACTTGCTATTTTTAGGATCCACTAAGGAAGTATCTAATTAAAGGATTGCCCATGTATGTGTCTTTCCACTTTGGTATATTCTCTACTTCTCCTTAGATTCTGCTTGCACTTATTAGTCGACAAAACTTCATTTACCGTTGTATATCATTTTACCCACAACTCTACCCCAACGCTGACGTCTGGTATTGTCTTTGACATTCTCGTCGCCGTCCTTGATGTTATGCTTAAGACCACTAACGCAATTCGACGTTCTGCTTGTAGATAAGGTCGCACCTTCTTACTAGTCTTACCTGTATCTAATAAGGTAAATATCATTCCTTGTGCAGCTCACAATACGTGATAAGAACTGTCTGGCAACGGTGGTGCCTCTGAAACGAGCAACGTTGGTTCTTCATCAGCTTCCATCAACTCGTTGCCTCCAGCGTGGAGCTCGTCCTACTACCTAATTCTAAGTTAAATCGTACTAATACTCACCTAGCTTCCCTTACACAAGTTCTCACAAGAATCAATCGCATTTTCTTCAAAACCACATGAAAAGTAGGGTAACATACCTAGTCTCCGTCGATCTGTCGATTCCTCATTACTGTAGGATCTGAGAACTTAATATACCTATAGCGTTGTAATATTCGCCTTACACTTTTCTCCACAATCCTATCTTATTATTTCCATATCGGATATACTATCCCTAATTCGCCCTCAACTCAACTTAACATGAGCCTGCCTAAATCTTTCCTATCTTATACGACCCATCATTCCTATCTTACTCTCACCTATTCTTATTTCAGTGACCAATAACCTGTCACTCTTATGCCAACTTGTAATAACCCAAATCCGGGGTCAAGATTTTGGTGTCATTAAATAATCTTTACATCCAATAAAATAACATATAAATAACCCCTTCAATCCGGATTGTTTACAGGTTATGGTATGAAACAAGAATCGAACCTTCTACAACTCACAACAACTAGAATACAAGTTTAAATACCTTTGTACTAATGCCCTTGTCTTATTTTCTAACATCTTCGTCCTCTCGCAGCGGAGATCTCTCTCACTTCTGCTGTCTATCAAAAGTATTCACTTTTATCCTTATCTGTTTTTGAAAGAAATAAGAATTTACAAAACAAGAGTGAGCCAAAAATGCCCAGCAAGTATATAATTGAGTTTCAAGCATTAATATCAAAGAAAAGTTTCCGGAGAAAATCTTTAAACAATTCTAAACAATTCCATTTATTTGAGGGAGTTGAGCGAATAGTGTTACGACCGGCATTTTATGTAATATTATTTGTGGATTGAGTATAATATTAAAGTCAAATAAAAATATATTCAATGATTGTACGCTAGTGTGAGTGAAAATTTCTGCATTATAAATTTGCTTTGTGTAGTATATGATTTTTCAAAGCAAGAGTTTATTTAATTTATTTATTTCTGATTTATAAGATATATTCTAAGCTTTGGAAAATTTTTCTTTTAAAAGGTATTTTGTTCACAAATTTTGAAAATGATTTTATAAAGTCTCTAAAAATCCAAGTTATTTTATGATATAAATTTTATAATTTCTGAACTTGTATTTTATTTTATAAAAATAAATCTTTATAAATTTTATTTGTTATAATTAGAAAATTACGTGGCTATCCTTGCATGCAAATACTCTTCCAATTCAACTTAGGGGCAAGGAAGACATTTCCAACCCCACTCACTTTCATTCTACTAACCAAATTACCCCTTTACCCTTGCATGCAAATCTACCTAACTATAATCGGAAGGTTACTCTTGTAAAATCTCAAATCCACTCACTTTTGGCCAAATAAAAACCAAACTAACATGATTATTACTCCACATTCACCCCACCATTTCCACACTCCTCCTTTCCTCCCCCTCCTCTCGGTTTTTCCCCTCCCCTCTCGGCAATTCCCAAAAACCGAGCCCCCATCCCCTTCTTTCTTCATTTCTCACTCAAATAATCATCCTATTATCAAGTAATCCTACTCCCTACATATTGTTCTTGTATATCTTAAGAGTGTAGAGTAGAAAAACTTATGTGTTGACCTTGCATGGTGGTGTTTTGTTAAAACTCCAAGTGAATATCCTTGATTCTTGTGAATTCAAGGCTTTCACCATGAGTTATAGTAGCAAAGGGTTGAGAATGGCTAGACATGAGTATGCTACACTCATGCAATTATTGTTTTCACCCTAATCCATTCGGCCATGACTTGATAGGAGCCGAATGGATGGTGTTTTGGTTGTCATGTTCCACTTTGTGTGTTTTTGTGATGATAACATGAAAATCATAGTGAAGTCTTGATAAAACTCTTTGCATGCTAAGTGATCATCTAGGTATACCTTATGCTAGTCTTGCATGTCAATGTTATGATAGAACATATGTAGAAAATGTGTTATTTTGGTTTGAAAAACCCGAAGGCATGCATGTGGATTTCTCTTAGAATGTTGTAAGATTTTGATCATTTGGAAAGATTTTGTTAGTGAGCCTTAATTTCAGTAGGAATAATGTGTTAATATTGATTTATGCTTCTTGTTGCATGGTAATAATTCGTGGTTATCTTTTATAAAAATATATATCTTGTTGTTTCAAAAGCATGAAGATTTGTGATTTGTGAAGTGTAGTCTCTTTTGTTTTGCCATAATTGTACCTTAGGTAAGGATGATCTCACCAAGGTTATTTTGAGAAAAAGGGATTTAGTTCAGTAGAATACCATGTATAAGTCTTGGTTTAAGTATTTAGTTGTTGTTAGTTGGGTTTGTCAAGTCAAAACCTTGGAAAATGAGAGTTATAGTTTCTGCAGAAAAATCAGTATAGCACCCTGAGGTTTAGAGTGAGTTTTGACCATGTCATTGATGTGCAATTTGAGGCCCAAGCTACCAGAAGTTAGTATTGGGAGTATATAAAAGGTTTTAGGAGTTGGTTGGAGGTTTGCATGTCATTTGGTTAGGTGCACAAGTAGAATCACAAAATCTGTCCAGTAGGGGACAGTTTTGTTGCAACTTAGAAATAGGGACATTTGACCATGTCATGGGTAGGCCCTCATTAGGCCCAATTGGGCCTTAGTTAGAGGGTATGTCAGAGAAGTTTTTCCAACCATAGTTCTTAGGATATGAGCTAGAACCATGTGTCACAAGTTAATTCAAGTCAGGGCATTTTCTGCCCAGAAAAACAGGGGAACCTTGGACTTTTAGCTTAGGCCCAAGAAGGCCCAAGCCAGGCCCAAGCCAGGCCCTTGAGCCACATCAAGTTTGTGAGATGCCCTTAGGTCAGGAGAGTCTTGTGTAAAAATTTTGAAGGAAAACTTGTAGTTTAAGAGTGTCTAATGTACTCAAGAAACCATAGTTGTCATTCTGAAATTTGCACCAGTGAGCACTATCACTTATCACATAGTTTTAGAATACTTAGAAGTGAGTATTAGGTCGACCACCATAGTTGTAAGATAGTATAAGGTCAGTAGAGCAAAAGGCACAAGTGAGGGTCAATAGGTTTTGGATAATTTAGGAAAGGCACATCGAGTTAGGAAACCGAAATTAGAAGACCTTGTCTAGTTTAGCGACCAAGTGACTTAAGTTGTGAGTCGAGATCATCCAAGCCTAGTATTGCATTATGGTATATATGGTGTTATTTGGTGTTAATATATGATATGTGAATATGTGGCTATGTGTATGCAATTGTAATTTAAAAGTGAATATAAATTAAGTGCATTTAGGCCTAAGTGCCATCCGTGTTTAATTTCGAGTTGTAAATATGATAAGTTGGTGAGAATATATTATAATGAGGATTATTATTATTATTTATGTAGGATCTCGAGACGAGGGAAAACGTTCCATAAAAGTCGAGTGAAGCTCCAGTTGTTGCTCCTACCAGTCAGACCAGACCAGCCTATCTCAAGGCAAGTGATTCAACTTGACCTTCGTATTTACTACAAATAGTTCTTATACATTGATGCAATTATCCTGAGTCATTTTGATATATTTCAATCAAGCGTATCTTTTGTTTATCTTTGAGTTACATAGAGATGCCATGAACCCTCGAGTACGTATTGCAAGTAGTTCAAAAGTCTTTCATGATAGTTTAATGCCATGATAAAATGAAGAGTTGATATATTACTTGATGGATCCTCTTGATTAACATGTTGATATTTCCTAAGTATTAATATCTCATCCTGATACTTGAATCCCTATAGAACCTTACTTTGAATTCTGATAGTCAGATACTTACCAGCTTGATTCCTCATGGATTGATACCCTCTTTCTTATCCTAAAGCTTGACAATTCTGATATGTCCTGAGTTAAAGTTCATTCTTCATACCTTAACACCCTTAGTATTCATGAAGCTTACCTTCTTGATGATCCAGCACTTGAACCTTGATGAGAAACATTGCTTTGAGCCCAAATTGGCATTACCCTTCATATTATCCATTAGCCTCACTAAATCCTCTTGTCCAATCATTGATATATAAAAATCATTCAATTACTTGAATAGAGAATAGTTTTGTGAATCATGGCTCTGATATTCAGTACCTTGTTTCCCGTGTTTCGAGTTGATCTATAATCCCTTGATAAAAATGTTTACAGTCAAAAGAGATTTTGTCATAAATCGGCATCAGTTTTTAAAATAATTAAAATGTGGGTTTTTAGTCCCAAAGGGGGATAAATATTTTCTTGAATAGTGGATCTGGACTGAGACGCGAGTCCTTTCCACACTTATATTAGGCTTAAAAGTTGCCTAGGGATGTCCATTAATGTTTTAGAACCCAGCGAGGTTCGGGATTACTTCGCGGCTGATCACCGGCTGTAATCCGTAGCGTCATAAAATGATTTTGATTAAGACATGATTTTAAAATTGTTTTGATGCAAGCAAAATGATGCCATCTCACATAGTTCTTATCTCTCGTTACCTTTGGTTATGTCTTTCCATTATCATTCTTAAAAGTATATCTCAATTTATGTTCTGTGTCGTACTGTTAGCACTTGTTGAGCATTTGGCTCACTTCTTGCTTTACCCTTATATTACAGCTAGCAGCTATGGTTAGATTCAAGCAGACTGCCCGTAAGACCTGTGATGCTGATGCTTATGTTCGAGCTCAGGTAGAATAAGTAATAATAGTTGTGTGAGGACTCGGTATTTGTAATCAGATGTAATAGTTGGTAGTGTTGGGCTGTTCCAAACCCTAAACTGTAAGATCTTGGATTTTGGTTGTGTATTCTTCATTAAAATGATGTAATAGCTATATTTATTTTGCTATTTAAGTTGGGGGTGTGACAGATTTTGGTATCAGAGCTACGGTTTAGAGTCCCTGGACAGCCCAAATAGGTTATAGGATTTGTGTGTAGGTTATAGATATTATGCGAGAGAGTAGGTTAATTAAATTATTATTAATACTCCTCTTATTGGTTGTCAGCAAAGGGCGTATTCCTCGTCATCCTCTGGGTCGGACGACACTATTGCTTTCTCCGTGTATGCTGAGTTGAGGCGCGAGTTTGACATGCTTCAGGGCAAGTACGACTGACTGATAGACCGACGGAAGAACGTGTATCCGGAAAGCCGAAACTACGAAGGGAAGCCCAAGGAGCAGATGACTGCGAGACTTGAGACCTTGGTTCGGTACGTTAACACTAAGCTTGAGGAGATGCCAGCGCACCGGGACCGTACCAGCCAGTATGTCATTCAGATGGTGGCGGATGAGCTCCAGAGCATTGTGAAGACGCTTCGAGAGGAAAAGACTACCAAGCCCCGTTCAGATGGAGTGGAGCCTTAGTTCTTTCCATTTACCTTTCATGTTGTTGTACTATCAGACTCTATGGAATCCCCAGTTGTTTCTGTTTTTCCTTTAAATAAGCCTGTTATTCCTAGAATCCGACTATGTCCCAATCCTATGTACTGTAACCTTTAAAATTTTAATAATTATGTGCTATTGTTCCATTTTCTCTCAACTGTTATTTTATGTTTTTATCATCATATCTGCTTAATTTGGAAACTTGACCCCATATGTAAATGAGAATGCCATGCGATACCCTCGAATCATTTTATCATTCATATCTATTTTGACACAACTCTTATTTCAGGATCATGCCTCCCAAAAAGAAGAACCCAACAACCACCTTCACCACAGACCCAAATATTCTTCGACTACTGGAAACCTTACAACAGCAAATCAATGCTATAGCTCAACAACAACTAACTCTTCAACAACGAATTGAAAACCAAGATAACCGTGAGCCACACCAACCACCTGAACCACCAGTACCACCTAGACAAATTGTCACTTTCAAGGCTTTTCAGAATGTGAATCCACCTATATTTCATGATACCACTGATCCAGTGATAACTAACACATGGATCAAGGAGATGGAAAGGGATTTTGAGTTGGTACAGTTAGGAGACGATCAGAAGACGCCGTATGCGACTTACTTCTTGAAGGGAGAAGTTATCTATTGGTGGGAATCAGTAAAGGCTATGGAAGTCACTCAGCAGGTTTCTTGGGAGAGATTTAAAAAGTTATTTCTGGACAAGTATTACCCTAAGTACATGCAGAATCAGATGAAGCTAAAATTTCTGGAGTTGAAGCAAGGGAATATGACTGTATTGGAGTATGAGAAGAAGTTCACTGAGTTGTCAAGGTTTGTGACAAAGTATACCAGCACTGAGGAGGAAAAAGCAAAGAAATTTCAGCAAGGATTGGAGCCTTGGATCAGAGATAGGGTGGCTATGTTTGAGCTTGAAACTTATGCGGGAGTAGTACAGAAAGCTGCTCTGATTGAGAATAATGGGATGCAGTCAAGGAAAGAGAGGGATAACAAGAAGAGGAAGGTTCCATTTTATGGAGAAAAGTCTAAAGCTGGAAGTTCGCAAGATCGAAATGTAAAGAGAATTGGTTTTCAGAAGGGCGGAAATTTTCAAAAGAAGGGAAATTTGGGTAAAAGGCAAGAATCAAAAGGAAACAACCAGGCAAGCCAAGGGCAAGTTGGAGAAAACAGGTTCCAGAGACCGGAATGCAAGCACTGTGGAAGAAGGCACCCTGGAGTATGCAATAAGCTGAGCATGACCTGTTATAGGTGCAATCAGAAGGGACATTTGGCAAATGTGTGCAAGATGCCGAAGCCAGGAGTTACATGCTACAAGTGTGGGAAGACTGGACACATGGCTAGGGAGTGTAAGGCAACAGGACCGGTCAAAGCTCTGATGAACGTGGCAAGTACCAGTGCAAGCGTGCCAGTTGAGGTATTGGCATTACCTCCACCACCCGTACCAACCCCGCAAGCAACAGCAAGGACATTTGATCTAAAGATGAAAGATGCTGTTCAGAATTCTGAGGTGATAGCAGGTACACTTTTACTCAATAATGTCAAAGCTAAAGTATTGATTGATTCGGGAGCAACAAGATCTTTCATATCAGAATCTTTTGTTGATAAGCTCCAATGTGATAAAATGGTTATGAGTGAGGTAGTAAATGTGGTAATTGTAAACCAAGAGAAGATTCCTGTGAATCAATTTTGTCCAAAGTGTGAGATCGATATTTCGGGATATAAGTTTTCAGCCGACTTGATACTCTTCAAGTTGGGAGAGTTTGATATAATTTTAGGAATGGATTGGTTAGGAGAGAATAGCGCTCAGATTAATTGTACGACCAAGAGAGTGTATTTAAAGGCGAAGAGTGGAGAGAAGGTAGTATTTAAGGGGCAGAGGCAAGAGCAACTATTTCTTACAATCGTTCAGGCTAAGAAGTTGCTTAGAAAAGGTTGTGAGTCGTTCCTAGTATATGTAGTGGATTCAGAGAGAGGCAGCCTCAGCATGGAAGATATTCCTGTAGTTAGCGAGTTTCCCGATTTGTTTCCCGACGAACTACCAGGCTTACCACCAGATCGATAAATTGAGTTTTAGATCAACCTTGCTCCAGGCACGGAACCAGTTTCAAAGGCCCCATATAGGATGGCACCAGCAGAAATGAAAGAGTTGGCGAGCCAGCTACAAGAATTATTGGATAAAGGAGTGATACGACTAAGTACGTCGCCATGGGGAGCACCTGTTCTGTTTGTTAAGAAGAAAGATGGGAGTATGCGTCTATGCATAGATTACCGGGAGTTGAATAAGGTGACGATTAAGAACCGTTACCCGCTACCAAGGATAGATGACCTTTTTGATCAGTTGAAGGGAGCAAAATACTTTTCGAAGATTGATTTGAGATCGGGATACCATCAATTAAAGATCAAAGAAGAAGATATTTCTAAGACCGCATTCAGGACCAGATATGGGCATTATGAATTCCTAGTAATGCCGTTTGGATTGACCAACGCTCCGGCCGCATTTATGGATCTGATGAATCGGGTATTTAAGAAGTATTTGGACAAATTTGTCGTGGTATTTATTGATGACATCCTTATTTATTCTAAGTCGGAAGAAGAACATAAGCAGCACCTCTAGATAGCCTTGGAGATACTCCGATAAGAGAAGTGTATGCCAAGTTCACCAAATGTGAGTTTTGGTTAAAGGAAGTTCAATTTTTGGGGCATGTTATTGGAAATGAGGGAGTTAAAGTGGATCCGGCAAAGATTGAGGCAGTTATGAGTTGGGAGAGGCCAAAGACTCCTACGGAAGTGCGAAGTTTTCTAGGATTGGCCAGATACTATAGAAGATTCGTCAAGGATTTCTCGAAGATCGCCACGCCATTGACCAAGTTAACCAGAAAGAATCAAAAGTTTGAATGGAGTGCAGAATGTGAAGATAGCTTTCAAGAGTTAAAGCAGAAGTTGGTAACAACTCCGGTGTTGGTACTTCCAGATGATCAAGGGAATTTTGTAATATTCAGCGACGCTTCACATAAGGGTTTGGGTTGTGTGTTAATGCAACACAGTAAAGTGATCGCATATGCGTCAAGACAGTTGAAGCCGCATGAGTTAAAGTACCCGACACATGACTTGGAACTAGCCGCCATAGTGTTCGCACTTAAGATTTGGAGACATTACATCTATGGAGAGAAGTGTGAAATCTACACGGATCACAAGAGTTTAAAGTACATTTTTACTCAGAAAGAGCTCAATATGAGGCAGAGGAGATGGCTGGAATTGATCAAGGACTATGACTGCTCGATAAATTACCATCCTGGAAAAGCGAACGTAGTGGCCGATGCTCTGAGTAGGAAGGAGAGATTGAATATGATGATAACATCAAAAGAGTTAACTGGAGAAATCGAAAAATTGGAATTGGAACTTTGTGCTTATGGAAAAGTTGAGGAAGTTTGTCGTGCAATGACCTTTCAGCCAACACTAGTGGAAAAGATAAAGAAGTGTCAAGAGGAAGTAATGGAAAAAGAGAAGAAACAGTTATCTGGAGAGGAGATTAATACTCAAAGGGATGAGTAAGGGATACTAAGGTTTTCATCCAGAATATGGATTCCCCATGTACCTGAATTAAAGAATGAGATCCTCCATGAAGCCCACAATTTGAAATTTTTAATCCACCCGGGAAGCATCAAGATGTATCGAGACTTAAAGAAGAACTTTTGGTGGCCAAATATGAAGCGAGACGTGGCAGAATGGGTTTCGAAGTGCTATACTTGTCAGAAAGTAAAGGCAGAACATCAACGACCAAGCGGATTAATTCAGCCCCTGAAGATTCCAGAATGGAAATGGGAAAATATCGCTATGGACTTTATAGTAGGACTACCGCGAACGAAATCCGGACATGACGCAATATGGGTTATAGTTGATCGTCTTACGAAGTCGGCGCATTTCCTTCCAATAAACGAGAAGTCGTCATTGGACAAGTTGGTTCATCTGTATGTGCACGAAATCGTACTAAGGCATGGAGTACCCGTATCAATAGTTTCAGACAGAGATTCCCTATTTAACTCGAGATTCTGGAAGCAATTTCAGGAATGTCTTGGCACGAAGTTGAATATGAGCACGGCGTACCACCCGCAGACTGATGGCCAGAGTGAAAGGACAATTCAAACAATTGAAGATATGTTGCGCAGTTGTGCAATCGATTTTGCAGGAAGTTGGGACGACCATTTACCGTTGATTGAGTTCTCTTACAACAACAGCTATAATTCCAGTATCGGCATGCCACCATACGAAGCTTTGTACGGGAGAAAATGTAGATCACCAACAAGTTGGGATGAAATGGGAGAAGGAAGAATTCTCGGCTCGGATTTGGTACAACAGTTGCATGACTCGGTCAAGTTAATTCAGAAAAGGTTGCTTGCTGCTCAAGATAGACAGAGGAAGTATGCGGATCCAGCGCGTAAGGACGTTCAATTCCAAATTGGCGAAGCTGTGTTGCTGAAGGTGTCACCTAGAAAAGGGTTGATAAGATTTGGCAAGAAAGGGAAGTTAACACCTAGATACATAGGTCCTTTTGAGATTTTGAGTCAAGTGGGAAAGGTGGCCTACGAGTTGGCCTTACCACCTCAGTATCGGCATGTGCATAATGTGTTCCATGTGTCGTTACTTAAGAAGTACAATCCAGACGCTAGCCATGTGATAGAATATGAACCTGTAGAAATTCAGGCAGACCTGTCATTTATGGAGCAACCGGTTAAAATACTCGACTGGCAAGTAAAGAGTCTTAGAAATAAATCAGTAAAGTTAGTAAAAGTACTTTGGAGGAACCCAAAGGTCGAAGAGTCGACTTGGGAGTTAGAGTCTGATATGCGTTCCCGACATCCTCATCTTTTCTCTTAGATTCTGGGGACAGAATCCCTTAAGGGGGAGAGGATGTTACGACCGGCATTTTATGTAATATTATTTGTGGATTGAGTATAATATTAAAGTCAAATAAAAATATATTCAATGATTGTACGCTAGTGTGAGTGAAAATTTCTGCATTATAAATTTGCTTTGTGTAGTATATGATTTTTCAAAGCAAGAGTTTATTTAATTTATTTATTTCTGATTTATAAGGAATATTCTAAGCTTTGGAAAAATTTTCTTTTAAAAGGTATTTTGTTCACAAATTTTGAAAATGATTTTATAAAGTCTCTAAAAATCCAAGTTATTTTATGATATAAATTTTATAATTTTTGAACTTGTATTTTATTTTATAAAAATAAATCTTTATAAATTTTATTTGTTATAATTAGCAAATTACGTGGCTACCCTTGCATGCAAATACTCTTCCAATTCAACTTAGGGGCAAGGAAGACATTTCCAACCCCACTCACTTTCATTCTACTAACCAAATTACCCCTTTACCCTTGCATGCAAATCTACCTAACTATAATTGGAAGGTTACTCTTGTAAAATCTCAAATCCACTCACTTTTGGCCAAATAAAAACCAAACTAACATAATTATTACTCCACATTCACCCCACCATTTCCACACTCCTCCTTTCCTCCCCCTCCTCTCGGTTTTTCCCCTCCCCTCTCGGCAATTCCCAAAAACCGAGCCCCCATCCCCTTCTTTCTTCATTTCTTACTCAAATAATCATCCTATTATCAAGTAATCCTACTCCCTACATGTTGTTCTTGTATATCTTAAGAGTGTAGAGTAGAAAAACTTATGTGTTGACCTTGCATGGTGGTGTTTTGTTAAAACTCCAAGTGAATATCCTTGATTCTTGTGAATTCAAGGCTTTCACCATGAGTTATAGTAGCAAAGGGTTGAGAATGGCTAGACATGAGTATGCTACACTCATGCAATTGTTGTTTTCACCCTAATCCATTCGGCCATGACTTGATAGGAGCCGAATGGATGGTGTTTTGGTTGTCATGTTCCACTTTGTGTGTTTTTGTGATGATAACATGAAAATCTTAGTGAAGTATTGATAAAACTCTTTGCATGCTAAGTGATCATCTAGGTATACCTTATGCTAGGCTTGCATGTCAATGTTATGATAGAACATATGTAGAAAATGTGTTGTTTTGGTTTGAAAAACCCGAAGGCATGCATGCATGTGGATTTCTCTTAGAATGTTGTAAGATTTTGATCATTTGGAAAGATTTTGTTAGTGAGCCTTAATTTCAGTAGGAATAATGTGTTAATATTTATTTATGCTTCTTGTTGCATGGTAATAATTCGTGGTTATCTTTTATAAAAATATATATCTTGTTGTTTCAAAAGCATGAAGATTTGTGATTTGTGAAGTGTAGTCTCTTTTGTTTTGCCATAAATGTACCTTAGGTAAGGATGATCTCACCAAGGTTATTTTAAGAAAAAGGGAGTTAGTTCTGTAGAATACCATGTATAAGTCTTGGTTTAAGTATTTAGTTGTTGTTAGTTGGGTTTGTCAAGTCAAAATCTTGGAAAATGAGAGTTATAGTTTCTGCAGAAAAATCAGTATAGCACCCTGAGGTTTAGAGTGAGTTTTGACCATGTCATTGGTGTGCACTTTGAGGCCCAAGCTACCAGAAGTTATTATTGGGAGTATATAAAAGGTTTAAGGAGTTGGTTGGAGGTTTGCATGTCATTTGGTTAGGTGCACAAGTAGAATCACAAAATCTGTCAAGCACGGGACAGTTTTGTTGCAACTTAGAAATAGGGAGATTTGACCATGTCATGGGTAGGCCCTCGTTAGGCCCAATTGGGCCTTAGTTAGAGGGTATGTCAGAGAAGTTTTTCCAACCATATTTCATAGGATATGAGCTAGAACCATGTGTCACAAGTTAATTCAAGTCAGGGCATTTTCTGCCCAGAAAAACAGGGGAACCTTGGACTTTTAGCTTAGGCCCAAGAAGGCCCAAGCCAGGCCCTTGAGCCACATCAAGTTTGTGAGATGCCCTTAGGTCAGGAGAGTCTTGTGTAAAAATTTTGAAGGAAAACTTGTAGTTTAAGAGTGTCTAATGTACTCAAGAAACCATAGTTGTCATTCTGAAATTTGCACCAGTGAGCACTATCACTTATCATATAGGTTTAGAACACTTAGAAGTGAGTATTAGGTCGACCACCATAGTTGTAAGATAGTATAAGGTCAGTAGAGCAAAAGGCATAAGTGAGGGTCAATAGGTTTTGGATAATTTAGGAAAGGCACATCGAGTTAGGAAACCGAAATTAGAAGACCTTGTCTAGTTTAGCGACCAAGTGACTTAAGTTGTGAGTCGAGATCATCCAAGCCTAGTGTTGCATTATGGTATATATGATGTTATTTGGTGTTAATATATGATATGTGAATATGTGGCTATGTGTGTATAATTGTAATTTAAAAATGAATATAAATTAAGTGCATTTAGGCCTAAGTGCCATCCGTGTTTAATTTCGAGTTGTAAATAGGATAAGTTGGTGAGAATATATTATAATGAGGATTATTATTATTATTTATGTAGGATCTCGAGACGAGGGAAAACTTGCCATAAAATTCGAGTGAAGCTCCAGTTGTTGCTCCTACCAGTCAGACCAGACCAGCCTATCTCAAGGCAAGTGATTCAACTTGACCTTCGTATTTACTACAAATAGTTTTTATACATTGATGCAATTATCCTGAGTCATTTTGATATATTTCAATCAAGCGTATCTTTTGTTTATCTTTGAGTTACATAGAGATGCCATGAACCCTCGAGTACGTATTGCAAGTAGTTCAAAAGTCTTTCATGATAGTTTAATGCCATGATAAAATGAAGAGTTGATATATTACTTGATAGATCCTCTTGATTAACATGTTGATGTTTCCTAAGTATTAATATCTCATCCTGATACTTGAATCCCTATAGAACCTTACTTTGAATTCTGATAGTCAGATACTTACCAGCTTGATTCCTCATTGATTGATACCCTCTTTCTTATCCTAAAGCTTGACAATTCTGATATGTCCTGAGTTAAAGTTCATTCTTCATACCTTAACACCCTTAGTATTCATGAAGCTTACCTTCTTGATGATCCAGCACTTGAACCTTGATGAGAAACCATTGCTTTGAGCCCAAATTGGCATTACCCTTCATATTATCCATTAGCCTCACTAAATCCTCTTGTCCAATCATTGATATATAAAAACCATTCAATTACTTAAATAGAGAATAGTTTTGTGAATCATGGCTCTGATATTCAGTACCTTGTTTCCCGTGTTTCGAGTTGATCTATAATCCCTTGATAAAAATGTTTACAGTCAAAAGAGATTTTGTCGTAAATCGACATCAGTTTTTAAATTAATTAAAATGTGGGTTTTTAGTCCCAAAGGGGGATAAATGTTTTCTTGAATAGTGGATCTGGACTGAGACACGAGTCCTTTCCACACTTATATTAGGCTTAAAAGTTGCCTAGGGATGTCCATTAATGTTTTAGAACCCAGCGAGGTTCGGGATTACTTCGCGGCTGATCACCGGCTATAATCCATAGCGTCATAAAATGATTTTGATTAAGACATGATTTTAAAATTGTTTTGATGCAAGCAAAATGATGCCATCTCACATAGTTCTTATCTCTCGTTACCTTTGGTTATGTCTTTCCATTATCATTCTTAAAAGTATATCTCAATTTATGTTCTGTGTCGTACTGTTAGCACTTGTTGAGCATTTGGCTCACTTCTTGCTTTACCGTTATATTACAGCTAGCAACTATGGTTAGATTCAAGCAGACTGCCCGTAAGACCTGTGATGCTGATGCTTATGTTCGAGCTCAGGTAGAATAAGTAATAATAGTTGTGTGAGGACTCGGTATTTGTAATCAGATGTAATAGTTGGTAGTGTTGGGCTGTTCCAAACCCTAAACTGTAAGATCTTGGATTTTGGTCGTGTATTCTTCATTAAAATGATGTAATAGCTATATTTATTTTGCTATTTAAGTTGGGGGTGTGACACCCTGAAGCCTGTCGAACTAACGCCTCAACTCAGTATACACAGAGAAAGCAATTATGTAAGACGGTTCAGAAGATGATGAGGAATGCACCCTTTGCTGCCAAACAATGCATATATATATATATAAGAAAATTAGTAGTGAATGACTCGAATATCCTATACCTACACTCTCGTATAATATTATATAAACCTATATACATATATAACCTATTTGGGCTGTCTAGGGACTCTAAACCGTAGCTCTGATATAAAACCTGTCATGCCCCAAACATTTACAAAAGACAATATACGAGTAATTATATTATTTAAAAAAAGGAAGTAAATACATTTGAATCCAAGATCTTATAGTTTAGGGTTTGGAACAGCCCAACACTATTAACTAATATAACCTAATTTTAATATCGAGTCCTCACACAAAACGATCACTAATCTACCTGAGCTCGAATATACGAATCGGCATCACAAGTCTTACGCGCTGTCTTCTTGAATCTAACCATATCTGCTAGCTGTAATATCAGGATAAGCAAGTAGTGAGCCAAATGCTCAATAAGCGCTATAGTATACATAAACAAAAATAATACATTAACAATGGAATTGAAAGATTCAACTATACTATATCAAGAGATAAACTTTCAGGATGATGGCATCTTTTATTGTAATAAAACCATTCAAAACCATTTCCTTATCAAAAACCATTTTATGACACTATGGATTATAGCTGGTGATCAGCCATGAAGTAATCCCGAACCTCGCTGGGTTCTAGAACATTAATGGGATCCCTAGGCAAATTTTAAGCCTACAAATTAAGAATGGAAAGGACTTGCGTCTCAGTTCAGATCCACTATCAAAAGAAAATATTTGTCCCCCTTTCGGACTGGAAATCCAAATTTAACTTATTATTTTAAAAACTGATGCCAAGTGACGGTTAATTTCTTAAATAGTGAGCATCTTTATCAAGGGTTCTAGATCAACTTTGAAGCACATGGAATATGTCCACTAAATTTTAAGGCCATGATCAACTATACTATACTTTATCAAGCGAATTGTAAGGTTTCTATTCACAAGGAATTTGACAATTAGATTTAGCAGGGTTATCGGATAGTATGAAGGAACTAAGTCAAACTAGGTTCAAGGTAATGGTTCTAGATAAGACATAGGTATTGAAATATAAAGAAGGTGAACATCAGTTCAAAGTATAATAGGGTATCATGTTTTAGGGGTAAGAATAGGGTTATCAAGCAATCTTGAACGACATTTAAGGGATAGCTGACTTTTAGGTATCAAGATAAGGTTACTGAGTATAACTTGCATAGGGTTCCACATCACAATTACTTGGTATATTAGCATGGTATGACTTTTGAATTACTTGCATAGAAATCTTCAAGCAAAGTTAAACTACTTGCAATAGATACTTGAGGGTTCATGGCATTTTCATATAATATGGAAGATAGAATTGAAACCATTTGGATCATATATAAAAGAAATCGAAAAAACGGCCGCCTCAATTTTTGCTCCATACCTCGTGTACTACCCCCTACGAGGATTATTCGGAAACCAAGTTCCATTCGTTTCAGGTCTGATTCACTTCCGGACGACCCCGAATGGACGCGAGTGCAATTTCATAAATCCATAGGGATAAATTATGAAAAGAAATCCAAAAAATGGGCCCCTCAATTTTTGCTCCATACCTCGTGTACTACCCCCTACGAGGATTATTCAAAAACCGAGTTCCATTCGTTTCAGCTCTGATTATCTTTCGGACGACCCCGAATGGACGCGAATGCAATTTCATAAATCCATAGGGACAAATTATGAAAAGAAATCCAAAAAATGGGCCCCTCAATTTTTGCTGCATACCTCGTGTACTACCCCCTACACTATCTTATATAAAAGCTGGGCTAACACTATCTTGCACTATAAACAAAAAGGTAGGTTGAAACACTTGCCTTGAGAAAGGCTTGACTTGACTGGCAGGTGGGAGCAACTGGAGCTTCACTCGACTTTAATGGAAAGTTTTTCCTCGTCTCGAGAGCCTACACAAAATAATAATATCCTCATTATAATATATACTCACTAACTAAACCTAATTATAAACCGAAATTACGCACATTGGCACTTAGGCCTATATACACATAAACGCTTATAATTATTTTATAAAAATAATAGTTCACATAGCCACTCATTTTCACATAGAACATTTAAGTACATAATAATAGATCCATACACACTATATTGCATCACTAGGCTTGGATGATCTCACTCCACTTACTCAAACCACTTAGTTATGCTAAACTAGCCAAAACTCTTAATATCGTCCTCATAACTCGAAGTGCCTTTTATAAACCATCAATTTCTTATGGACCTTGACTTAGTCCTTACACTCTACTGACCTCATACTATCTTACAACTATGGTGGTCAACCTAGGCCTCACTCATAAGTGCCTTAAAACTAAAGGTTAAGTGATTTTGCTCATTATAGTGATTTCAGGGTGACACCAATGGGTTTATGAGTACAATTGACACCCTTACACATCAAGTTTACCTCTTAAACTTCTACACTAGACTCTTCTGAACATAAGGAAACTCTCAAACTTGGTGTGGCTCAAGGGCCTAGCTTGGGCCTACCTGGGCCTAAGCTTAAAGTCCAATATTCCCCTATTTTCTGGACAGAAAAGTGTCCTGATTTGCACTAACTTTGACACATGATTCTAACTCAATTCCTATGATCTATGGCTGGAAAAACTCCTGTGACACTCCCTCTAACAAGGGCTAACCAAGGCCTAGTTAGGGCCTACCCATAACATGGTTAAAACTCCTCATTTCTAAGTTGCAACAAAACTGTCCCCTGCTGGACAGATTCTAAATTTTGGTGTGTGCACCTCACTAAATGGTTTGGTTTCTCTAATTTGTGACCTCTAGACTCAATTATATCCCAAGTATTAACTCCCCGTGGCTTGGGGCTAACAATGCATACGAAATGCCCATTCAAAATCAACACAAAACTCACATGTAAATCTGGAAAAAATTTCAGGATTTTATCCTAGCCTTTCCACCTTAACTCCCACTTTAAAACCATGAATTAAATCTCAACCAAGGAAAATTTACTACTATAAGACTCTAAACTAAGGCCTCAACCAATAATGGAGATCATCCATGCCCTATAGTACCAACATGCAAAATAAAACTTAATATGGAACTCAAGATGATCACTAAATAAAGTTCCACTAAACAAGAGGGTTATTAGCTCATAAATTCGAATTAAAATACTTAACTACTTTAAAAGATCATGCACACTACCTTTTAACAACTATGATCAAGCATAATATCAAGTAAATAATTCGCTTTAAGCACATATAAGGTCGAATTTAACACAACTAAGTATGCATGTACATTTTCGAAAAGAACATCATATATAACATGATTATACTTGAAAATAATGCACTATCTCTAACATGCAAAGGAGAATATGACTTTAAAACTAAAGATCAGTAGCATGCAAAGGTTTTAAAAGAGTTTTATTCATGAAAACACTTAGTTTATGCACATAAAAAGTATATCTCATATAGAACTCTTTAATCCACATGAATTAAGAGTTTCTCTTTGGAGATCACATAAAATCAAGACATGCAAGCATTAAACTTCATCTCCTAAGCATGGAACTTATTGTAAAGTGTATATTATATGAATGGGTAATGGAATTACACTAGAATGGCAAGGATTTGATGAAGAAAAATTGAAGGGAATGGGGGAAGGGCTTCGGTCGAATGAAGAAAAAGAGAGGGGGAGGAGAGAAAATTTGAGAGTGGAAATGATGAGCTTGAGTGGATTGTGGTTTTGGGTTAAATCCTCTCTTTATTGTTCATCATGCACGAATTCAATAGTGGAATTTGGAATGTACTAAAGTGCCCTTCTCCAATAATCAAGCAAAAGTACATGCAAGGGTAGTTTAGTCTTTTGGTGGATATAAGAAGGTTAGTGGGGTATGTATTATCTCTTATGCCCTTTTAAATTAAATTGGAGGTTATTTACATGCATGAGCAACTAAGTAATTTGCAATTTAAAAATCAACTAACTTATATTAAACAATTTTTATAAATATAAATGCACCTCCATAAATCATAAAATAAATATCATAAAATAGCTTATGGTTTTAGAAATTTAATGATATAAAATTTGAAAGTTTATTATTAAAAGATTTTTAAAATCAATTTTTCATATAAAATAAAGTACTTTTGATTATCATTTATAAATACTAAATGATAAGATTTTCTTTTCAAAATTTTTATTATATAAACTAATACATTAAACACTTGGTTTATAGGCACTCAGTCCTATAGATCATCCACATTTATAATTCCACACAATTTAAATTTTAATTATAAACACACAATTATATATAGATAGGGTTTAGAAATACCAGTCGTAACATGATCCCTGTTTTTGTTGAAAAATAGTCCATTTATTCTACATTACCATCATCGAAGGAAATCCCAGTTGTTGCTAAAGATGTAGTAGCATAATAGTCCATTCATAAACTTTA
This sequence comes from Apium graveolens, assembly GCF_009905375.1. Lineage (NCBI taxonomy): Eukaryota > Viridiplantae > Streptophyta > Magnoliopsida > Apiales > Apiaceae > Apium > Apium graveolens. The sequence goes on along the minus strand of NC_133649.1, from coordinate 250,974,261 downwards.
ATCCATTTTAGAATTACCACAGCATGTTATAGAAACTGAAGTTCTGGAAAATAATGTTGAAGCTCCAATTTATTTTTCTACAATACTTGAAGATGTGGAGATAACTGCTGAATGTATGGAAGCTTCTAAAACTACTGGATCATATATTACACTAATTTCTCATTCAAATCTTCATGCTGAAGCTGGTGATAAAGTTTAGCATTTAGTGCAAAATCAAGTTGTTATTGAAGAATCTAATGATGGTGAAGTAGCTAATATTTCCAATACTATTATAGATCTTAAGGATGATCTATTCTTCCCTGAAGATATGTATATGTCTATGAGATAACAGAAATTGAAAGAGTTAAATGCTCCAAAAGAAAAAGGATTATTCTGATAATCTCTGGAATGCTCATTGGAAAGATAATATGTATCTTATTTCCATAACACAAGCAGTTGAACATCTGGAAACAGCAGAATAAAAGATTACAGATCCTGATATGCTGAATCATCTGAAAGCATCAACTTTAGTTGTCAGATCCTTACACACAGCTCATGAAGCAACTACTCATCAAGAAATTTAAAAACAATTTTCACCAATAGTTGCCAAACAAATTTTAATTGAAGCCAGTAAAGCTAGATTGGAAGCTAAACAAGATCAAATGTCTGCTCAACTTACCAAGTACATAATTCAATGGAGCTGATTCTTTCTCTACTACTTGGTGATGATGCCAAAAAGGGGGAGAAAATTGTTCATTCTAAATGCAAACAGCTGTCATTATCAAGTACGGATGTTGAAACTTCTGATGGAGGTAATAAGGGAGATAAAAGGATAAACAAAGGAGGAAACGAATGAAGAGTTGAAAATTTAACTATTGATGATGAAGACCAAGGTAATCTGGAGATAGAAGCTGGTGCAGAAGCAAGTTAAATTTCTCAATTTCTGGAAATCAACAGTTAAGGCAAATAAAGGAAGACTTCAAGAAATCCATAAAGACAGCAAATGCTGAAATTGCTGTAATTTCTCAAGTACTTTATGAAGATGATCTTTTTAACAAACCAGTCAGAGGTATGTTATAAGGAAAATCAGTCAAATAGAAGATCTCAAAGCACAAGTTACAGTAACCATTGACTTGAAGCTTAAAGGAAAAGAGATGATAGGAGAGAAGTCAAAGTTTTCAAAGTCTGAAGCCAAATTTGTTGAAAAGAAGAAAAAAGGAAGATCATTGAAGCAGAAATCATCCAAGCTTGTCAAAGAAGGAAGATTTCTGGAAGCATTCTGAGCTGAGAAAGTCGAGTTAACCTCTGACATTGTTCAAGTTAAAGAAGCAGTTCAGGATGAAGAGTAAAGTCTATATTCACTAAAACAAGATTGAGTATGCATACTGGATTCCTGCATTTAGATATTTTTGACATCATCAATTGGAACTTGTCTATAATTACATAATGAACAAGTTGGGGGAGATTATTAGGAGAAATTGATGATATCAAACAGAAACTATCAGAAGCATCGATAAATGATATTTACTAACATCGACGGATGATAGTTACAATCATTGACAGATGATTACAAACATCGACAGATGATGATGATTGCATCAACGGATGATGATAACATCGACAGATGTTGATATTCGACGGATAATGATATCAACAGATGATGATGTCAACGAATGATGAAATCAGTATTTGTCACATCAGTTGATCTTCGAGGAGGAAAAGGAAATAGGAACTCAAGTCGGTGAAGGACTTTATCTTAGAAGAAATTATATAGGTTTCCTTTTTGTTAATAGAATAGGATTCCTTATACATTGTAGATGTGCTCTATGTAAAGCACAGTTTAGGTTCATGCTATAAGCATTGTGATATTTTTATACCTTTCGCAAAACCTAACAGCTCTCAAGGATATTTGTACATCCTTTCGAGGGAGTACATATGTAATAAGTTTTTATCAAATAATATAAGAAATGTTGATTCGGTAGAAAATTTTTCGAATTGATTATATTGACTGTATTCACTCCCTACAGTTGATTAAGGGCCTAACAATCAGGGCTAATTAGTATGCACAAGTCAATAATTATCCCCAATCCATGCTAATCATGCGCGTGTATAAGTTCAACGGCCCTAAACGGGGCTAATTATATCATACAAGCCACTAATTATGTAACACCCCCAAATCCGGGGTCAGAGATCCGGGTTGTCACGAGTTCCATTTCCCTTAATAACACTTAATCTTAATAAATAACCAACTAATGCGTACTGTGACCCCACAATATACACACATACCACAAGTTATAGTCTCAGAGATGAATACCAAAAATAACACAAGTCATTTTATTCCACAATTATAAGTCATCACACCTCAAAAGGGTTTCTGAATAAATTTACATATTCTTTGCCATTATTACAATTCATAAATATACATAAGTCTGGTACATCAACAGTTGAAACCCTAGCCTATTGGTAGATCCTACCTCAGCTACAGTGACATCAACTCCTACAGGAAACTGCGGAATGTTTTGTTAGATATATTTGATAATGTCATGTGTAATATGATTTGGGTTTAGTTTTTAGATCTTACCTAACAGGACAAATCAATACTTAACTGGAAATCAACACTTATACTGAAGACATAACTTAAGATATCAGAACTTAAGTTATCAGAACTTAAGTGATCAGAAGATATTTATCAGGAGATAATATCAGGACTTAAGATGACTTTCAGATAAGGCAGGCGGCTGATTGAAAGGAAAGAAGATCGAGACTAAGACAGAAATAAATATGCATGAAGAAGGAATTCTATGAAGAATAGAATACTTGGAAGAAAAGATAACTAGTTGATATATTTTAGGAAGCAGAATTATATTCCATATCAATTAGAAGATTATCTTGTAACTGTGTAGTATATAAACATAGGCATAGAGTTTACACTAAAAGTGTTAGGATTATCGAAGTTATTATTCTTTGTAACTCTAGTAGCTCTCGTGATAATTTGTTCATCACTGAGAGAGGACAGTTCCATATTGTAACAGAGTTTATTGTATTGAATAAAATCTATTTTCTGTTACTTTAGTTCTTATAATCGATTTGATTATGCTAAACATTGTATTCAACCCCCTTCTACAGTGTGTGTGAGCTAACAAGTGGTATCAGAGCAATCTGTTAACACACAAACAGTTTAAGATCCAAAAATAATCATGCCTGAAGAAGAAACTCCAACCAAGCCCACCAAAATTGAAAAACCTCCAAAAACCATAACCCATAGTCGATATGAGACTATAAGAGTTCCCATGTTGAAACCTTCTGAGTATTCCATATGGAAAGTGAAGATGGCTATGTTTCTGGAAGCTACAGATCTAGAATATCTCGACAAGATTTATGAAGGACCATATATGCCAACCAAAATCTCTGTGGAAGTTGCAGGTCAGCCAGCAAAGTCTGTACCAAAGGAGAAAAGTGATTACACTGCTGAAGATATCTCATCGATTGTAAAGGATGCAAAGGTAAGACACTTGCTGCATAGTGCCATTGATAATGTCATGTCAAACAGGGTAATTAACTGCAAGACTGCAAAAGAGATATGGGATGCTTTGGAAACAAGGTATCAGGGAACTGATTCAATCAAGAAGAACAGGAAGACGATACTCACTCAATAGTATGAGCACTTTGACTTAAAGCCTGATGAGTCATTAACTGATTTATATGACAGATTTGTCAAACTCTTGAATGATTTGTCACTAGTTGACAAAGAGTATGATATTGAAGATTCAAATCTTAAATTCCTATTAGCTCTTCCTGAAAGATGGGATTTTAAGGCCACAATAATAAGGGACAACTATGCCCTTGAGGAAACAACTCTTGATGAAATTTATGGGATGCTTAAGACTCATGAACTTGAGATGGAACAAAGAAGCAAGAGGAATGGAAGAAAGTCAAGGACAGTTACTTTTGTGGCTAATGAGGAAATTCCCAAAGAAGCTGCCTCAAGAAAAGGCAAGGAAAAGGCTCTCATCACAAAGTCTGATACAGAGTCATCAGGTTCTGATAGTGATGATGACTCAGAAACTGAAAGTATACCTGAGATGGACCATGATGAGGAGATGATGAAGCTGTGTGCTCTTATGGTGAAAGGGATCACAAAGATTGCATACAGGAAATTCAGGAGAGGAAAGAAGTTTTCCAGGAAAGGTGCAAGTTCTGAAAAGAAAGGTTTCAGAAAATCTGAAGGCAAAGGAGGAAAGTCTGACAGAGGAGATTACTCAAATGTTAAATGCTACAACTATGGTGAGAAAGGCCACATGTCTCCAGATTGCAGAAAAGGGAAAAGTGACAAAGGCAAGGCTCTTGTCACAAAGAAGAAAAGCTGGTCAGATGCTTCAGATTCTGAGGATGAGGAATACTATGCCTTGATGGCAAATGCTGATAGCAGTTCTGATACTGCTGACTTAAAGGTACCTCAAACTACTTATGCCTTTCATACTGATGATATTACTGAGTTGAGAAGATATCTTAAAACCATGTTCATTAGTTATAAATATCAAACTTTAACATGTGAAAGATTAACTTCTGAAAATCTTGCTTATAAAAAGAGGAATGATTATTTAGAAAAAGAGTTAGTCATGTTCCATCAAACTCAGAAAGATAGAGATGATGCCTTTTATGTTAGGGATGAAGTGTTAAAAATGAATGAATCTCTAAAAACTGAGTTAGAAAAGGAAAGAGAGATTATCAGGACTTGGACTAACTCTGGTAAAGCAACTCAGGATATTCTTAGTAGTGGAAACTGGAAAGAGGGCTTAGGTTATGGAGATGATAAGAACAGTAAGGGAACTGTAGAAACTGAGCCTATAGTTTTTAAACAAAAACCAAAGGTAAATCCTGTTAAGTTTTAACTACAAAGTCTGATATTGATAAATCAGAAGTTAAGGAGAAAGTAACTTCTGACAAACCTAAACATGATAAGCCAACTGAAGTTAACATAGGCTTAATGACTAAGAAGCAGCTTAAGCATAAGTTGAAAGATGTTAAGAATGTAAACAAGGTAAAGCCACCTAGGAAAAATAGGAATGGAAAGGAAGGTGTGAACAAAAGTAACAATTATAAGCTTGTTCCTAATGCTCCTAGAAAAACATGTCATAACTATGGAAATTCTAACCATCTGGCTTCTCTTTACAGGAAGAATAAGAATATAAACTCCTTACCTTTAAAATCAAGAGTTAAGAGTCAGTCTGTTAGATATAAGCCACAAAATCCTTGTTTTCATTGTGGTAGTTTATGGCATTCCATTTATACTTGTAAGGAATATCATAGTTTGACTATGATTATTATCAAATAAAACCTTCTATAAAGAAAGTTAGCATTATTCCTTCTAGTATAAGTTCTGATGCAAAGTCTGATATTGCAAATTCTGATAAGAAAACTTTTAACATAAACTCTGATGCTAAATCCGCAGCAAATGTTAACAAACTTAAAAAGGCCAAAGGATCCAAGCAAGTCTGGGTCCTTAAAACTAATCATTAGTGGTCTTTGTGATTGTAGGGCAACAGGAAGAACATCCTAGTTCTGGACAGTGAATGTTCAGGACATATGACTGGAAATAAAGCCATGCTATCATACTATGTGGAGAAAGCTGGCCCAGGTGTTTCTTATGGAGATGGAAATATTGAAAAAACTCTGGGATATGGCAATATCAATCTTGGAAATGTCATTATTGAAAAAGTAGCTCTGGTCTCAGGACTTAAACGCAATCTACTAATTGTGAGTCAAATATGTGACAGAGGTTATCATGTGGATTTCTTTGAAGAACACTGTGAAGCTGTAAGCAAATCTACAGGCAAAGTTGTTCTGAAAGATACAGGCATGGTAACATTTATGAAGCCAAGCTTTCAACAAGTACCGATGGTTCTGCAATCTGTCTGTTTAGTAGAACATCAATTGAAGAAAGCTAGGGATTGGCACAAGAAACTCTCTCATTTAAATTTTAACAATATAAATGAACTAGTCAAGAAAGATCTTGTGAGAGGACTGCCAAAATCAGTATTTGCTCCTGAGGGCCTTTGTGATTCATGTCAGAAGGCAAAACAAAGAAAATCTTCATTCAAGAGCAAGACTGAATCATCAATTCTTGAGCCTTATCACCTACTACATGTTGATCTATTTGGTCCAGTGAATGTCATGTCTATTGCAAAGAAGAAATATGCTATGGTCATAGTGGATGAGTTCACCAGATACACATGGGTGTATTTCTTGCACACAAAAAGTGAAACTGCATCTATCTTGATTGATCATGTCAAGCAACTGGATAAATTGGTCAAAGATTCTGTGAAGATCATAAGAAGTGATAATGACACTGAGTTCAAGAATTTGATCATGAAAGAGTTCTGCAAAGACCATGGAATAAAGCAGGAATTTTCTGCTCCTAGAACTCCACAGCGAAATAAAGTTGTTGAAAGAAAGAATAGAACTCTTATTGAAGCTGCACGAACTATGCTTGATGAAGCAAAGTTGCCAACCTACTTTTGGGCTGAAGCTATGCAGACTGCTTGTTTTACTCAAAATTTAACACTTATCAACAAGCATGGAAAAACACCATATGAGATGGTGAAGAAAAAGAAGCCAAACTGAAGTATTTTCATGTATTTGGATGCAAGTGTTTTGTTCTTAAGACTCATCCCGAACAACTTTTCAAATTTGATCAAAAAGCTGATGAAGGAATTTTTGTTGGATATCCACTTTCTATAAAAGCCTTCAGAGTCTACAATTTAAGAACAAGGGTTGTCATGGAATCTATCAATTTCTCTTTTGATGATAAGAAGATTATTGGACTTGAAGATTTCAATGATCATGATCAGCTGAGATTCGAAAATGAAGTTTTAAATTCTGATTCTGTAAATCCTGATACTACAAACTCTGATGGATTAAACTCTGATGTTATTGAAATTGTGGTGACTACGCCTAAGGAAAATGTACCTGTGCAGGGGGAGCATACTGAAGATCTAACCACATCTCAAGAAGCATCAGAACCTACAACAGGCTCTTCAAGTTCTGATGGGCCAAGTTCTGATAATTTTGGAAACTCATGTTTTGATATTTCTGGAAACTCAAATTCTGAAGGATCCAACTCAGAGAGCATAATTTCAGGGGGAGCATCAGAAAATGTTGATGGAGACAACATGGATCATGTGGGTGCATCCAGTTCTAGAGAAAACCTTCCATCTGCAAGGAAGTGGACTAAAGCACATACACCTGACTTAATTATTGGAAATCCTGATGCAGGTGTCAGAACTAGAACAGCTACATCAAATGAATGTCTTTATCATTCGTTTCTTTCTCAGACTGAACCAAAGAAAGTGGAAAAAGCTCTTCAAAATGCTGATTGAGTGCAAGCAATGCAGGAAGAGTTAAATGAATTTGAAAGAAATAAAGTCTGGAACCTAGTGCCAAGACTAAGGAACAGATCAGTTATTGGCACAAAGTGGGTGTTCAGAAACAAAACTGACAGTGATGGCATAATTACAAGGAACAAAGCAAGGCCGGTTGCAAATGGATACTCTTAACATGAGGGAATTGATTATGATGAAACATTTGCACCAGTTGCTAGATTAGAAGCCATAAGAATATTTTTGGCTTATGCTTCTCACAAGAAGTTTAAAGTCTTTCAAATGGATGTGAAAAGTGTTTTTCTCAATGTAGAATTGGAAGAAGAGGTATATGTTGAACAGCCTCCAGGCTTTGTAGATCCCAAATTTTCAAATCTTGTCTACTGGCTTGATTAAGCACTTTATGGCCTTAAGCGAGATCCAAGAGCATGGTATGAGACATTAGCTCAGTTTTTTCTGGAAAGTGGATTTAACAAAGGGACTATTGACAAAACATTGTTCAACCTCAACCATGGAAAGGACTTACTTTTGGTGCAAATATATGTTGATGATATCATTTTTAGGTTCTACAAATGACAGACTTTGTAAGAAGTTTGCCAAGTTGATGCAGTCAAGATATCAAATGAGTATGATGGGAGAACTTAACTATTTTCTGGGCCTTCAAGTCAAGCAGAATGAAGAAGGAACTTTTATTTGCCAATCTAAGTACACAAGAAATTTGTTGAAGAAATTTGGATTGCAGGATTGTTCAAGTGCATCCACTCCTATGGCCACTGCAACAAAGTTGGATAAGGATATTGGTAACTCAGTAGATATTACTGATTACAGAGGTATGATTGGCTCTCTACTCTATCTAACTGCAAGTAGACTTGATATCATGTATGCTACCTGTCTTTGTGCAAGATTTCAAGCAGATCCAAGGAAACCTCACTTAATAGCTGTGAAAAAAAAATTCAAGTACCTTAAGGGTACAACTGATCTGAGATTGTGGTATCCTAGAGAATCAGACTTTAAGCTAATAGGTTACTCAGATGCAGATTTTGCAGGATGGAAAATTGACAGGAAAAGCACAAGTGGAAGCTGCCAATTTCTTGGAGGTAGATTAGGTTTCTTGGTTTAGCAAGAAATAGAAGTCAATTTCCATATCAACTGCAGAAGCAAAATACATTGCTGCAGGAAGCTGTTGTGCATAGATTCTTTGGATGAGGAATCAGTAACTGGATTATGGGTTAGAATTTTCTAAAATCCCTATTTACTGTGATAATCAAAGTGCTATTGCTATGACAGGTAATCCAGTTCAGCACTCAATGACAAAGCACATCAGCATTAGGTACCACTTCATAAGGGAACATGTGGATGAAGGTACAGTGGAATTGTATTTTGTTCCCACAGATCAAAAACTAGCAGATATCTTCACAAAACCACTGTGTGAAGCTACTTTTACAAGATTGGTAAATGAACTTGGAATGGTTTCAGGTTCTTTCTCTAATTTGCTTAGTTTATGTTCTGATACATCAGACTTTATGATCAGTATTTACAGATATTACTATCTTTGTGTATTTTGTGCTTAAATTAAAAATTACTTAAGTGCAGATTATTGTCTGATATGAATTTCTAAACTCTAATAGTGATATGAATGTTTCTGTGACTATTCAATCCAATGAGGATAACTGTGCTAGATGCTGACCTAGTAGTCTTTAATATACTAAAGATCCCATGTTTGAAGTAATTGTTTATATGGAAATATTTTTAATACAAGCAAATTCTGATATTGAGCTTAATTAAGTTTACTTTGTGTATCTTATTACTAAGTCAAAAACTAGAATAGTGCTTCTTATCTGTTAAGTTCTGATGTTAGTAAATCTGGTGGATGAACTAAGTGCTGATAAGCCTCACTTATCAAAAGAAAAAGAAAAGAAAAAAAATAAAAATCAGGTACTCCTTTGAGATCTAGAGTAAAAATGTGGAAGGGAAGACCCAAGTGCATTGCTGGTATTAAGTAATATGCATTAGAAAAGAAAAATAAAATTTTCTTGGTGAATTTTCACACTCTATGATTACTGGAGAAATACTCTGATAACAGCATAAATTCTAATAAGCATTCGTGACTCACTTACACTGAGAAGCCACTATAAAATAGAATTTCAAAAAATGCATAAAATGAGCACAAAACAGTTGAGGTGGACTCATGCATAAACTCATTCAATAGTAGGCTTCAGAATAATGACAGATTTTGAGTAAAGTTCTTAGTTATGCCTTATTTCTAAGATGTAGTGAAGTGAATCAGACTTTACTCTTTGTCTGACATTTAGCTTAAGGCACACACCTACACTTCATATGAATGATGAAAATTACTGTGGTGATCAAATGTTATTTTAGATGAACAGTCTATGTGTCAGATTGCATAAATTCTGAGGACAAGTTCTGATGGAAGTTCTGATGATTAAATTCTGATGAAACCATATCAGTATTTGTGTGAAGAATTATAGGAATACACATTCACTTTTTGAGTTAAGTAGCCATATTCTGATGACTTTTAAATCCTGATAATAATCAAGTTTTGATGCGGACGTGGCAGTATTTATTTACTTGGTTTATTTTTGGTCATTACTTGAACGATAATATTTTTAAAGAATATTGGTTAATGTGAGATAAAATAGTCATAATCATTGTGGGTTAGTGGTTAATGTGTATGTCCTGAAAAACTGTATGTGCACGGTAATTATTACTTATTTTACGTGCCCATTAACTCTTATTCTAACCGTTTACTGACTGTTCACATGGTGCCAGGTGTAAAGTGTATCCCATGCTTCAAAAATATGACTGTTGAAGTGGAGAGAGTATATATATGAGAGATAAAAGATTTTCAAATCTTTTACTTACTTTTATATTCTAAATCTCTTTTACTCTCTCTCTCTCTCTCTCTCTCCTCTCTCTCTTTTGTTTTCTGAAGTTGTTTTTCTCTCAAGACTTTTTACAAACACTTTGCAAATATTCTCTTATTCACTCAATTTCTTACAGAGATGGCACCAAAAGATGTAATTTTTTATGGAGCTAAGTTTGTTCCTAATAACTTCTCCGCTATTCTTAGCGAGTCAGAAGCCCCATCAGAACTTCCTTTCATTCAGGACTTTCTTGCTAGTTCTGATATTGGGTATGCTCTGACCGAACCTGAAGCAGTCTCTGGTACTCAAGTACTGGAGTTCTGGAGAAGCGGAGTATATGATGATGGTGAAAGTGTTTGTCCTAAATCCAATCATGTATGATGAGTTAGGAAGAACTTTCTTGTATTCATATTTGATTTCATTGAAATTAATAAAAGACTTATTTTGTTTTATTATGGGCTATATCTATTTAAAGTGTATTAAATAAGATGTTCCTTAGTTTAGAGTAAAGCTTCTAGAATTATAATGAGATTATAATAGTGAGATCTAGAAGATGACAACTCTAGACTTAAACAGTTCCTGATCATAGGATAACTAATCGGATGTTAGTGGATCCGCAAAGATTGGTACATACTATGCTTGCTCCCTTCAGGAGGATGTCTGTTCTCATAGGCATTTATGTGGTGACACTATAGCTAGTATGTAGGTGCTTATTAGGGAATAAGTTCACTGAACATGACTCGATAAGTTGAACAACTAATGGAGATTACTCACGTGTCAATAGTGGTTCACTGAGTGAGAGTTGTACAAGGGTCCTTAGACTTGAGATCGTTAAAGTTATCTTGTATATAATGAACCGTGCTTTGGTTTAGTCCTTTATCTCGAGGACATCCATTAGGTCTATTCTGGGCATAGGGATTTGTGTACAGAGATAGTTAACATTAATAGAGGATCTACCCCTTCCAGTATAGGAAGAGAATATCCTATGTTATTCTTAGTATGTGAGTTCTGAATCTCTGGCCAGAGTGTATGAAATTAGAAAGGAGTTTCTAATTTGCATTAATATGAACTTTGCATTATGAATAACAAATCATATGATTAAATTTGATAGGCCTGACACAAGATCCATGCCTTGTATTTAATCGGGATATTATAAGGGTAGAAGGAATTCATTGTACGGTAACTAGTCACTGACAGGTTCTTGGAATTCTAAGCAGTGAATTCATATTATCCGGATAGTCGCGATATGTTGAGAAACATCACTCACGATGTAGAATAAATATAATTAATCAGTTAATTATATTTAGTGAATTTTAGTATTTATATAAATAATTAAGAAAAGTTTATTATTATTTATTTCTAATACAGGGATAATATTGAACCTACAGGGTCACACCATAAAAGAATATTTTCTTTGATGAAATAATGAGAGAGAGAATTATTTTCTAAATAGTTTAGAAAAAGAAATAATGATTAAAATAGTTTTAATTATTATTAAAGCATTTTATAAAGATAAAGTGTGGGGCTAATATATATATATTGATATATTACGGAAAAACCCTAGGAGGGCCCTATAAATAGAATGAGATGGCTCATTCTATTTACACAATTTTGGTTTTGTGAAAACCCTAGCCTCCATCTTCTTCCTCCCTCTCTCTCTCTCTCCCAAAAATTCCATTATTATAAAAGCTCGGTTTTATAAAAAGGTTCATCGAAGAGGATCATTTTTGGTGGATACCGGTATATTGCTTCACACACTGAGGAGCAACTACTAGCACTCCATTTTTATAAAGCTTCGATTCACAAGGTATGGTTACGATTCCTCAGTTTTTCCTTTTTATACGTTTTTCTATATGTGCGGTATATGGTTTTTACGGAATAAATATTATTTCATGATTCCGCTCATCCGTAAATTCCTTCATTGGTATCAGAGCTAGGTTTTGCATATAGAGATTCATATAAAAAAATTCAGATTTTTTAATGCATGTATGGATTTGTTATGATTTTTGCAAGTTTATTTAGATTTAATTATGAATTAATTCGAAATAATTTTTGCATAAAATTTTGACTACTGATCTGGGTTCTACAAGTGTTGTAGACCGTCTAGGTATTTTTTTCATAATTTTATGATGTGTAGATTATTTGTTATAAATTTTTTAAAATTATTTTACTTAAAAATTCATGAAATAATTATGCATGTGAATAATTATGATTAAAATTTGCACAAGGATCCATGGCTGATCTGAAAATTTTCTGATACTGCCTAGTTTAAGAAATTAGATTATTTTGATTTTTATTAATTTATTAATTAAATGTTAATTAATTTATGAATAATAAAATTAAAAAATAAAATATTGAATAAAGGTTATTAAATGAGGGAGTAAAGAAAAGGGGTTACCTTGTTTTTTTGTAACGGCTAAAGACAGGACAAACGGCAGGCATGTGCAGATAAGAAAAAAAAATTGCAAAGCAACGGTCGGCCAGGCGCAGGCGCTTGTAGCGCACGCGCTAGGGGTGTCGCGCATTCCAGGAATGCGTTACACCTTTTTGCGCATTCACGGAATGCGTTACACATATTATTGGCCTAACCGTGCTGTAACGCATTACCGGAATGCGTTACACCCCTTATAACGCGTTCCTGTAATGCGTTACAGCCTGTCTGTCCATATTAAATTTGATTTTTTGGGAGTTTCGTAACTCCGTTTTGGGTGTGCAATATATCGTTGGATTCGTTTTTCCTGAGACGGATCTAATTGAGTGGTCAAATATTTTTTATATAAAAGGTTTGAACTGTTTATATTCCCGAAAGTGTTTTAAAGCATGTTTTAATTTTTTTAATTGCTTTTAAATGCTATAATAACTCCATAGATCATTATATCAATGTGTGACATGATATTACTTGCATGCTTACTTGTTTATTTATTTTTATATATGAGATATATGCCTATTTTTACCATGCGATGATAGATTTAGGTGAACTTAAATCAATATAAGGCGTGCTCTAGAAAATCTAGAATATGAATCGTTTCTTGCCTTAACAATAATATTATAAATACAATCATGAGATTCTTGTGTTTATGAAACACGTAATTAAATATGAATTTTCAATTTTGAGAGAAAGGATGATTCTGTCAAAAGCAGATTTCGATCTGTAAGAAAGGGGTATTAAGTGACGTCTCTTGACAATGCTCCCCCCGATCTGAGAATCATCTGATTATCGATTATTGATTTGAAATATTTAATTTAAAATGAAGAATCTCTTTATAATATGATTATGATTGTAATATAATATAATCCCTCTTAAATTAAATAATGTCAAGTAGTAATTTGCCAATGACACAACGAGCTTGTGTTGGTCATAGCCTTCCAACATGGTAGAAAGTAGTTCTTATTTTTAAATCATTGTCATTTCATGCTGCAGCCGAGGGCTTTGATTTCTAAACAAGAAATACTTCTCTATTACATAGAGATGTGTACATTGAATTAGAATCTAAAGGTCGTTACGTGCTGCAGCCATGGGCCGTTGGAGACTGATTTCAATTGTACGAAATGTTGGGTTAGACTTAACTTAGAATATTGAGTCTGTCGTGCTATAGCCGTGATGCAATTATTCAAGAGGCTAAAGTTTTATTAGGGAATAACATAAGATGTAATTGATAAGAGTTGTCTGCCTATTGAACATCACATGACGTTTCGTGCTACAGCCGAGGTTGTGTGATGAAATGTAGGATCCCTATTCCCACTAGCATTATGAATGCTTAATTTTTCACTTAAGGGGGTTGTATAAATTAGATTAACTAGTGGGAGCCACTTATGAATAAAGACCCAATTCATATAGTGTTTTGAAATGAAATTGAATATTTTCTAAGTGTTGTTATGTGTTCATCATTTACAGATTTACTATATACGTTATGTCTTCTACACTATCACTCCGGAGTATACTAGATGCTCACAAGTTGACTGGTCCTAATTTTGCTGACTGGCTTCGAAACTTGATAATTGTTCTCAGGGTTGAGAAGCTGGAATATGTGCTTGACTCACCTAAGCCCACTGAACCTGCTAACGATGCACATAATGATGAACATGTTGTGTATCGTAAGTGGATAGATGATGCAAATGTTGATCAATGCATCATGCTAGCTTCCATGAACATTGAGCTATAGAAGCAGCATGAGCATATGGATGCTCACACTATCCTTATGCATCTACAAGAGTTGTATGATGTGGCAGGGAGGACAGCTCGATATGAGATATCGAAGGAGCTGTTCGGTTGTAGGATGTCTGAGGGATCATCTGTGAATGACCATATACTTAAGATGATCAATTTGATTGAACATCTTGGACAACTTGTTTTTGCCATGGATGGGGAGCTGAGCCAAGACTTGGTCTTGCAATCACTTCCGGGTTCATTTTCGCAGTTTGTTGTGAACTTTCACATGAATAAGCTGGATGTCAGCCTGGCTGAACTCCACAACATGTTGAAGACTGCGGAATCGAATTTTCCCCCTAAGAAGAGCTCTGTTCTTCTAATTGGTGAAGGTTCCAATCCTAAGAAAAGGAAGAAGAACCCTTCCAATAAGAAGAAAGTAGGTGAGAAAAAGCCGGTTCCTACCAAAAGCTGAAGACCCCAAGAGCAAAGCTGTTTGCTTTCACTGTAACAAGGTGGGGCACTGGAAGAGGAACTGCAAGGTTTACCTTGCAGAATTGAAGAAGAAGAAGGGTAGTGAGACTACCGCTTCTGTTTCAGGTATGTTCATGATTGAAGTGAATATGTCATTAAATCAAATTTGTACTTGGGTATTAGATACCGCCTATGGTTCTCACATTTGTAATTCGTTGCAGGGACTAAGGAGAAGTAGGACTCTTGAGGAAGAGGAGGTGATTCTACGGATGGGAAATGGAGCAAGAGTTGCTGCTGAAGCTGTAGGATCATTTCATTTACATATGCCTACGGGCAAGACTATTGTTTTAAATAATTGTTATTTTGTTCCCTCGGCTGTGAGGAATATTATTTCTATTCCCATGTTAGACTTGGCTGGATTTTCATTTGTTATTCAGAATAATAAATGTTTAATTCTTAGAGATAACGTTCTTTATGGAAGTGGTATTTTAAATAATGGTCTGTATGTATGTGACCTAGAGCATGATTTACTACAAATTAAACATACTAATAAAAGAAAAAGCGATAATGAAAATCTCACCTTTTTGTGGCACTACAGACTTGGTCATATTAGTGAAAATAGACTGCGGACATTGCATAAGGAAGGGTTACTTGACCCCTTTGATCTTGAATCATATCCTACATGCGAGTCTTGTCTATTGGATAAAATGACCAAATCTCCATTTAGTGGACATGGAGATAGGGCTGCAGATTTGCTAGGATTGGTACACACAGATGTATGTGGACCAATGTCTACAGCAAGCCATGGGTGGATTTTCATACTTCATTACTTTCATAGATGATCGATCTAGATTCAGATATATGTATTTGATGAAACACAAGTCTGAAGCCTTTGAAAAGTTCAAAGAATATAAGCTTGAAGAGGAGAAACAAACCAAACATAGTATTATAACTCTTCGATCAGATCGAGGTGGTGAATACTTGAATGGAGAGTTTCTAGATTATCTCAAAGAAAATGGTATAGTCTCCCAGTGGAATCCTCCATATACTCCACAGTTGAATGGGGTATCTAAAAGGAGAAATCAAACTTTGTTAGACATGGTTCGGTCCATGATGAGCTATGCGAATCTTCCAGTATTCTTGTGGGGTTATGCATTGGAAACCTCAGCATATTTACTGAATAAGGCGCCTTCCAAATCTGTTCCTCAAACTCCATATGATATATGGAAAGAAAGGAAACCGAGTCTTAAACACGTTAAGATTTGGGAATGTCCAGCTTATGTCAAGAAAGTTGACCCAGATAAGCTGGAATCTCGATCCGTAAAATGTAGTTTTATGGGATATCCTAAAGAGACTTTAGGGTATTACTTTTACACCGATCATAGGGTGTTTGTCTCCAGACATGCTACCTTCTTGGAAAAGCAGTTTATCCTTGAAGGAAACAGTGGGAGCAAAATTAAACTTGATGAAGTTTAAGAAGCACAGACTACTACGAATCAAGTGGAAACACCTGTTCAGACTGAACAACCTTCTGTGGAATAGCCCATTCGTAGGTCAGGGAGAGTGTCTCGCCAACCGGAGAGGTATTATGGCCTTGTCATTGAGAATGACAATGAGTTGTCAATCATTAATGATGACGACCCTATGACCTATAATGAGGCTATGAGTAGTGTTAACTTAGAGAAATCGCAAAGTGCCATGAAATCCGAAATAGAATCTTTGTATACCAACCAAGTATGGACTTTGGTTGAAGCACCTGAGGGTGTGAAGCCTATTGAGTGCAAATGGGTATACAAAAGAAAGATTGGAGCAGATGGCCAGGTGGAGACCTATAAGGCCAGGCTCGTGGCAAAATGATTCAGACAAAGGCAAGGGATTAACTTTGATGAAACTTTTTCGCCTGTAGCCCTGTTAAAATCAATTCGGATTTTGCTTGCGATTGCTGCTTACTACGACTATGAGATCTGGCAAATGGACGTGAAAACAGCCTTCCTCAATGGGAAACTTGAAGATGAAGTGTATATGACACAGCCAGAGGGTTTTCTTTCCAAGGGAAATGAACACCTAATGTGTAAGCTGCTGTGAACCATATATGGTTTAAAGCAAGCTTCTCGTAGATGGAACATCCATTTTGATGAGACAATCAAAGAGTTTGGTTTTATCAAAAACATAGATGAACCATAGTCTACAAGAAAGTTAGTGGGAGCGCGGTAACATTTCTTGTATTGTATGTGGATGACCTACTTCTTATAGGAAATGATATACCGATGCTGCAATCAGTCAAAGTATGGCTATCGAAGAACTTCACTATGAAGGACTTGGGAGAAGCATCCTACATTCTCGGTATGAAGATCTATAGAGATAGATCTAGAAGAATGATAGGTCTTACCCAGGGTACATACATCCAGAAAGTGCTTAAAAGGTTTAGCATGGAAAACCCTAAAAGAGGTCTCATACCGATGAGCCATGGAGTGTCCCTTTCCGAAAAGATGTCTCCTAAGACACCTGAGGAAAGAGACCGAATGAGTAAGATTCCTTATGCTTCAGCAATAGGATCTATCATGTACGCGATGTTATGTACTAGGCCTGATGTTGCTTATTCAATTAGTGTGACGAGCAGGTATCAGTCCGATCCAGGTGAAGACTACTGGAAAGCAGTGAAGAACATCTTTAAGTACTTGCGAAGGAATAAGGATATTTTTCTTGTTTTTGGTGGTGGATCTGAGTTGAAAATAGAGGGTTATACTAACTCTAGTTTTCAATCAGATGGTGATGATAGCAAATCCATGTCAGGGTACGTGTTTACTCTGAATGGTGGTGCGATTAGTTGGAAGAGTTCCAAACAGTCTACAACGGCTGACTCCACAGCGGAAGCAGAGTATATAGCTACAAGTGAGGCTGCAAAAGAAGCCGTTTGGATGAGGAAATTTGTTTCTGAGTTGGGAGTTGTTCATAGCATTGAAGAGCCTATTGTGTTGTATTGTGATAACAACGCAGCAATAGCACAAGCCAAGGAACCTAGGTCCCATAAAAATTCCAAACATGTTTTGCGACGCTTTCATTTGATTAGGGAAATCATTGAAAGAGGAGATGTCAAGATTGAGAGAGTTGACACACATAACAACTTAGCATACCCACTCACAAAGTCATTGTCTCAGATTCACTTTGATTGTCATAAAGAGAAGATGGGTATTAGATACCAGGGTGATCGGCTTTAGTTTAAGTGGGAGATTGAAAGTGTTTGTCCTAAATCCAATCATGTATGATGAGTTAGGAAGAACTTTCTTGTATTCCTATTTGATTTCATTGAAATTAATAAAAGACTTATTTTGTTTTATTATGGGCTTTATCTATTTAAAGTGTATTAAATAAGATGTTCCTTAGTTTAGAGTAAAGCTTCTAGAATTATAATGAGATTATAATAGTGAGATCTAGAAGACGACAACTCTAGACTTAAACAGTTCCTGATCATAGGATAACTAATCGGATGTTAGTGGATCCGCAAAGATTGGTACATACTATGCTTGCTCCCTTCAGGAGGATGTCTGTTCTCATAGGCATTTGTGTGGTGACACTATAGCTAGTATGTAGGTGCTTATTAGGGAATAAGTTCACTGAACATGACTCGATAAGTTGAACAACTAATGGAGATTACTCACGTGTCAATAGTGGTTCACTGAGTGATAGTTGTACAAGGGTCCTTAGACTTGAGATCGTTAAAGTTATCTTGTATATAATGAACTGTGCTTTGGTTTAGTCCTTTATCTCGAGGACATCCATTAGGTCTATTCTGGGCATAGGGATTTGTGTACAGAGATAGTTAACATTAATAGAGGATCTACCCCTTCCAGTATAGGAAGAGAATATCCTATGTTATTCTTAGTATGCGAGTTCTGGAATCTCTGGCCAGAGTGTATAAAATTAGAAAGGAGTTTCTAATTTTCATTAATATGAAATTTGCATTATGAATAAGAAATCATATGATTAAATTTGATAGGCCTGACACAAGATCCATGCCTTGTATTTAATTGGGATATTATAAGGGTAGAAGGAATTCATTGTACAGTAACTAGTCACTGACAGGTTCTTGGAATTCTAAGCAGTGAATTCATATTATCCGGACAGTCGCGATATGTTGAGAAGCATCACTCACGATGTAGAATAAATATAATTAATCAGTTAATTATATTTAGTGAATTTTAGTATTCATATAAATAATTAATAAAAGTTTATTATTATTTATTTCTACTACCGGAATAATATTGAACCTACAGGGTCACACCATAAAAGAATATTTTCTTTTATGAAATAATGAGAGAGAGAATTATTTTCTAAATAGTTTAGAAAAAGAAATAATGATTAAAATAGTTTTAATTATTATTAAAGCATTTTATAAAGATAAAATGTGGGGATAATATATATATATATATATTGATATATTATGGAAAAACCCTAGGAGAGCCCTATAAATAGAATGAGATGGCTCATTCTATTTACACAATTTTGGTTTTGTGAAAACCCTAGCCTCCATCTTCTTCCTCTCTCTCTCCCAAAATATCCATTTTTATGAAAGCTCGGTTTTATAAAAAGGTTCATCGAAGAGGATCGTTCTTGGTGGATACCGGTAGAGTACTTCACACACTGAGGAGCAATTGCTAGCACTCCATTTTTATAAAGCTTCGATTCACAAGGTATGGTTATGATTTCTCAGTTTTTCCTTTTTATACGTTTTTCTATATGTGCGGTATATGGTTTTTACGGAATAAATGTTATTTCACGCTTCCGCTCATCCGTAAATTCCTTCAGATGGTGGTGCTCAAGGGTCCCCAAGTATTAGTTTTTTATCAGGGGAGGATGAGCATGTCGTGACATTGGCTACGGTGCGCCAAGCACTGCAACAGCCTGAGAACTGTGTTTATTCTACTGTTGAAGAGCCAGTTCTTCAAAACATGATGGCCGGTCTGGGGTATGAGAGGACATTGGCTAAGCTGGGTCAGTTGAAGAGATCCTACATAAGGAGGGAATGGAGTTTCTTCTTTGACTGCATAACCAAGGCTTTTGCAAACAAATGTTCTAATTTCGATGCAATTCCCATATTCAGCCAACAAATCGGGTATGCTCTCATAAATCAAACTGATTTTGATTATGCAAGTGTTGTCTTAGGTTTTATTGGGGATAGAATGACAGAAGATAGAAATACTGTTTATTTTGCTAGATTCTGTCAGCTTATCTATAGTTTTTTTGTGATAATAAGCCCCAATCTGCTAGTGAATTAATTTCATCATTCAGACTAGCTAAAAGAGCTTTTAATGACTTATTATCTACTGATAATAAGAAGGCTGTGTTAAGACCCCTCCTAGTTCCTTTATTTGTTAAACAAGCCTTAATAACCTATGATCCCGCTAAATACACTGAATTATATCCTGATGTCCAACCATCAGAACCTCATCCATCAGCACCTACCACCTCTACACAAACACCTCAAACTTCTCAACCTCAACCTTCAGATCCTACAGTGCAGCCTTCATCTTCCAAACCCAAGTGGACTAAGAAAGTACCTCAGACTCAACAGAAGAGAAGGAGATTTATTCTGCGAGATTAATCAGATGCTGAGGAACAGGTTCCCATATGATAACCTGTTGTTGTAGAAGCTGAGAAGGTTTCTTCTCAGAAAGATACTATAACTGGGAGTTCTAAGCCCCTTAAAAGGCTTAGAAAATTAAATTCTGATGATAAAGCTCCTACAGTGTCTCCACCTTTGAAGAAAGTAAAGAAACAGAGAGCTCATAGGGACATAGTTGAGTCAGATTCAGATGTAGTGGAAGCAGCTAAGGAAGGGGATCAGGAATCTCTGATCTCAACAGAACCAGTTATTATCGAATCACTTACTTCTGCACAACATGAAACTTCTCAAGACAAAATTCCTACACCTATGTCACCTATAGTTCATCCAGTACATACTGAAGAACCAGGTACAAGTGCTGAAATTGATATTCATAACTTGATTGTGCCTGAGGTTTTGTACTTGGAAGCTCCACCAATTCAACTCACTCCACCAACAACATCAATTTTGGATGTTAATCAGAACCTGGCTACAGATCAGAATTTAGAGGATGATGTTGAAGCCTCTATAGCCTCTCATACTGCTATTTTATCCGAGGATGCTGATACTACAGATTCTACAAGTTCTGATGCTGCTAATGAAGAAATTACTGGTGAAGCTGCTGCTAATTTAGATGCTGATGCAGCTGGTCCATCAGGACATGCACCTCAACAAACTATTCATAAAGCTGATTTAGTCAAGAAGTTTGTTACAGGGGAAACACCAGTACCTTGGAGTGAAACTCCTAGAGGAAAGGAGTGAACTAAGGAATGGAACACAGTTAGTTTTGTTCCTTCTGAAAAGATTCTTACTGAGCATCTTGCAAAAGCTGATGAAATGCTGATAAATGATGATTTCAAGGCACAGCTGAGAGTTACTGCATTGAGTACAAGGCACCTTCAGGGTCAACACTCAATAACTCATGACAAGGTGAACAAAATTCAGGAAGCTCTAATCCAGCAAGATATGAATGTGAAACTTGAAAAGAACAGATTTTTCAAGCCAGCCTTTGACATAATTGCCTACATTGAGAAAACTCAGGAGAAGCAACAAACTGACATTGAAGAAATTTTGAAGAATCAAGCTTATCACCAACATCAACTCAATGAGATCCAATCATCAGTGGAATTGCTTTTCTCTCTTCTTTTACCTGCTGATGCCAAAAAGGGGGAGAAAGTGATTAAGTCCAAATGCAAATCTATTCAGACACTGAAAGGAATGGATGATGGAAATAATGACCAGGGAAACTCTGATAAGGGTAGAGGTCAAGGTCAAGGCAAAGGATTTTCATCAAGTAAAGCTAGAATTACAAGTCAAGGAACAAGTTCTGATACTGGGAGAAGAATAAGTTCTGATACTGGTAAAAGGATAAGTTTTGGTGAACATCTGGAACTTGATGAAGAAATTTCAAGGGAGTTATTTCTTAAAGAAAATTCAGGAATGGACTTTGAGAGTCTAAAGGAAGAAGAAACTAGACTCAAAGAAGAAGGTGTCAAGAAAAAATCTAAAACTTCTGTTGTAGAAAAGAAATTTCCGAAGCCTAAGGGTATTGTGATTAAGGAAAGAACAAGTTCTGAGGCAACCAAGGCCAAATCACAAATAGAAATTGATCCAAGGTCCAAGGGCAAAGAAAAAGTTGATGAACCTGTAAAGGTTTATATGCCAGTCATGGATGAAGAAATAACAGATGATGAAGATGCTAATCTTACTCTGATTTCAAAGAAGATTTCTCAAACAACCTCTGACATGGCTCCTGTTGTTCAGAGTCAAGATGTAGTAAGTTCTGATATGACAGTGAAGCAAGCAACCTCTGACATAGCTCAAGTTGGCTTGATATCAGAAGATAAGGAAAAGGAAACCTCTGACATTGCTCATGTTAAACCTTCAAAAATACTCCTACCAGGATTCACCAAAGCTAAACAGGCTCAACCTTTGAAGACTGCAACTAGTGGTTTTGAAGCAAGAGTTGTTATAGGAAAGGAAGCAAGAGATAAATCTGGATTGGGTAGTTCTGATGAAAGAAGAGTACATAACACTACTGATGATCCAACTTCCTTAAGTGAACCAGGTGTTGGAGCAACTCCTGAAAGATTGAATCGACTTGAATCTGTACAAATGGTTTACCATACCTTCTTGAAAGAACATATCTTGTTATATTTTATGACAGATGGAAGGGTATACTAGATTAAGCAGAATGCTATACCATTGAAGTATTTTGAGGAACTGGAACTTGTTTTATTTCTACTTCAAGTGAAAGACAGATTAACAGACAGTGCTGCAGGATATTTAAAGTCTCAAATTCAAAGACAGATAAAGCTTTATTCTGTAAAGTCTGACAGCACATACGGTCCCAAGTATAGAGATCACAAGGGTGTTATTGTCAATATGAAGCCTAACTCTGCTAAGATTATAACTACTTTTCTGGGTTATAAGGCTGTAGAATTCAATCTAGAGTTTGACAAGGCATATCTGATTAGACTAGATCAAGAGATAAGAAAAGCTAAGATAAATGATCTCAGAGCAGCTATTTTCAAACTGGAGAAGATACAGGTGAATTGATAAATTCTAAAATGAGGATGGTTAATGAACTTGAATATCCTGAGAGATGTTTGTTGAAGAACTATCTCAGGATAACTCCTGATATCAAAGAGATCAGAAATTGAAAGTGAAGCCAAGTCAAAGATCTACAACTGCTTAAATTCTGAAGTATATACAGACTGAAGCTGTTATCAGAAGTTAAAGATGGTAAAGCTGAAAGGACTGTAAGTTGTAGTTATCTAGTCAAATTCTCATGCATTTGTACTTAATGTTTTTGACATTATCAAATATCTGTTGAACTTGTATATTATGCTAATTTACAAGTTGGGGGAGATTGTTAGATATATTTGATAATGTCATGTGTAATATGATTTGTGTTTAGTTTTCAGATCTTACCTAACAGGACAAATCAATACTTAACTGGAAATCAGCACTTATACTGAAGACAAAACTTAAGATATCAGAACTTAACTTATCAGAACTTAAGTGGTCAGAAGATATTTATCAGGAGATAATATCAGGACTTAAGATGACTTTCAGATAAGGCAGGCGGCTGATTGAAAGGAAAGAAGATCGAGACTAAGACAGAAATAAATATGCATGAAGAAGGAATTCTATGAAGAATAGAATACTTGGAAGAAAAGATAACTAGTTGATATATTTTAGGAAGCAGAATTATATTCCATATCAATTAGAAGATTATCTTGTAACCGTGTCGTATATAAACACTGGCATAGAGTTTACACTAAAAGTGTTACGATTATCGAAGTTATTATTCTTTGTAACTCTAGCAGCTCTCATGATAATTTGTTCATCACTGAGAAAGGAAGTTTCATATTATAACAGAGTTTATTATATTAAATTAAATCTGTTTTCTGTTACTTGAGTTCTTATAATCGATTTGATTGTGCTAAACACTGTATTCAACCCCCTTCTACAGTGTGTGTGACCTAACACGTTTCCTATCTGCTTGCGAATTAGGAGCTTGGTCATGTTCATCTTGTCTATCTGTTATTGTGTGATGAAAGAAAAAAGCAAGGGTGAGCAACAAGCCCACCGAAATAATATGTATAATAATAAACAATATATGAGCATTCTCATAGTACTCATGAAAGTCTTGGTCAAGAAGAAATGAACCAAGTTGATATCTTAATGCGACCAAGTCGCAAAATATTCAGTATATATGTATATATACTTTTCAAAATCTTGGAAAACCTCTTACATGCATAATATACATAGAGTTCCAGTTTATAGCTGTATAAAAATATTGTTTCAAAGTGATCTCATATATCTAACCTTGTCTCAAAGTTTTTCTGAAAATCTTTGTCATGCATAAGATAATCATTAACTAGATATAAATGGAAAAGATGAAGTTACAAGATACTCCAATATACTTATATCTTTTCCGAATACTACTTGAACTACCACCGTTCAAGGTATAATCAGTTTCAAAAGTTTATCACATAGATGAGACTACAAGATAAGACTTGAATAGATTCAATCTTTGAAATATCATTTAAAGAAATGAAGTTACTACATACTTCATTAATTCCCGATATATATATACACCTATATATATATATCTCATAACTTCCTTGAAACCCTCTGTTATGAAAAGTATAAACAGAGTTATAATATCCAATGAATTTGGAACGAAGAGAATTTTGGCATAAATCCGATATCTTGCTGATCAGGCAAAGATACCCATTAAGTAACCTTTTATACTGTAGATGGATGAATTTCTCACTGGTCATCACCCTGGCCGTATTAGGACCTCGCGCTAGACCGTTACCCGGCCACTCACGCGTGGATGGACTGTCACCCAGCCTCTTATACCTTCATATACCGTACCCCGGCTTGTCGCTTATGCCGACTCAATTAGATGGACTTAGTTCCCGAACAATTGGAAAGTAATCAAATTGTTTTCTTAAAACAGCAACCTCGTTGCGAATATAAAATACACCACAAAGCTGGAACCCTCAGTTTTTTGAGCGAGTATTCAAGTCCCCTTCGAAAGGAAGATCTTAAATTTGAAAACAAGTTTTGGGATCCGCTCTAACTTTAAAATCATTTTGAAGACTCGAAAATATTTCTAAGAATGTTTGGAGTAATGCTGATTTAATAAAATAAATCAGTCCCAATATATTAGAAAATATCTGAATATTATTATTTAAATAATATTCCCATAAGGATAATCTTTATAAAAAATAGTTGAAGTAGAAGTTTTAAAACTCATACTTGAAATGAATAATAAATAACAAAAGATATACTTATACGAAAGTACGATCTTTATTTGAATAATCGAAAATAAGTTTGATTATTATTCAAAACTATCGGATATACCTTATCTGATTAATAGTTATAGAAAACTATATATATATATACATGTATTATACTCGGGAACATTGACTCCCGGTTTAGAAAAATGTTCACCTTTGGGTCCCCTATACAAAAGGTATACGCAATTACTGCTTATCTCTAGCATAGGTATTATGCATTTTATAATCAATTGAATTGATAATAAGGTATCAAGATTACGAAACAAGCATGCATATATATCATATCAACATGCTCCAATATATCGTAAGATTTGCTAATAACAATCATGCACTTATCGCAAGATAATGCATATACATATATACATCACAACAACAGTTATACGGGTAGAAAACTTGCCTAAGTGTTCCCGGATAGACTTAAGCTTAGAGTGGGTCCGGTAACCTATGAACAACAACATAATTTGGAATTAGACCACGGTCGCTTAAGAAACTAGTAAGAATTCACTCATACCATAACGGTAGCTTATGCGCTTAACGATTTGCGTTAATCGCTTGCATACCCTCGGCTCCACCAATTTTAATAAATTAACCGTTACGAATTTTAAGGTGACTCTTTCGCGAGTACTTTACCAACTGCCTAATCTGCCTTACATAATTGTTTCGTGTTTTGATTAATCATTTACGGGTCTCAATTATGGTCTCAAGGTTACTCGAGGTTTCGGGGTTCACTCGCGAAATGCCCTTACTTAAAATGGTCGTTTCTCCTAAACCGTAAATCGGATCTAAGCGAACGACATATCAAAATGATGCTTGAATCATAAAATTTCTAAGAATTGTAATGGTTAGTTAATGGCAGTGAGTGTTCAGGTGCAAAAGTCATGCACAAAACAGTCTAAGGAAAATTGGGCATTACGATGGCTATAACTTAGCGATTCCCAAATTTTACCAATTCAATTAAATATCAAACCACCACCAATCAACACCATTCGACCAAAATTTAACCACAATACAAGATCATTCAACTATAACTCAAGATCTCAACATATTCATCTAAACCAAGTCAAAATGTGACGAAGAACTTCAAATCTAACAAGTATCACTCCTAACTCCAAAATCAACAAAACCACTTACTAAACAAAGCTCTAAACATGTTTACACACCCATTACACTAACCCATCATCTAAACATTATGAAATCCAAATCAACAAAACTTAAGGCTAAGGGTTTGAGAAGTTATACCTTCCTTGGAGAGTGGAGAATCACTTAGGAAGCCTTAAATAACCACTAACTATCTCTACTAAACTTGTATCTTGAAGAAAACATAAGAAAACATAAAGTTAGTTTCTTGAAAACACTATTCATCAAGAACTTTGATGAATTGATTAGCTTAGATAAACATGGAATCTTGATCTCAAACTTATGGCTCATCCAAGTTATAAATTATAGAAGATAAAGAAATAAACCTCTTGAATTATGACTTAGTGGAGCTTGGGTTTTGAAATTTTTCTTCCTTGCTTTTCTTCAAAAAGCTGAGAGCAAAGAGATGGGGGGGGGGGAAGAAGAATGTTTTTGCTTGGTTGCTTCTCTTTTTGTCTTAGTAATTGATTTAAATTTTTACCATGGTTAATTTTCCATGGTCCAAAATCAACCAACAAAATAACATCCCTTTGTCATGCTTATGTCATCAAGCTTGTGTCATATTTTTACACTTGTCTTCCCTTTGAGGTGTGATGACATCATCATCCACTAACCTCTTTGATTAACCCTTAATTACTTGGTTAATGACCGCTTATTTGTTATACGGTTCGCTTAACTTTCGTTCTCGTACGTCGTTTGAGGGATCATATCCGAGATCTTATTACTTGGGTTCCCCTAACCTTTCTCAATATTTTATATTCCTTTTATGATCCTCTCTTATAATCCTTGAATTAAAATCCTTTTAATCATGTTACCTTATACTCAATTCTGTCGGTATCTGGTGGAATTTCGGGAAAAATCAAAGTGTTCGAATTTGGATTCTGACAATCTTTACATACACTTATATACTTTATGAAATACTAATACGATCTTAGAATTTCCATAACAGTACTCCTATATAGCGTGGTCTGATATTTTTTCTTAATCAGCATCATCAGTAAAAGTTACTATTCATTAGGATTTCAAAAATTCCAAAAATTGGGGTTATTACAGTCTCCCCTTCTTAAAAGGATTCTGTCCCGAAATCAGATAGAAAATGAATAGGGATACTTTCTTAGCGGTGCACTTTCTAACTCTCAAGTCAATTTTCCACATAATGGTTCTACCACCAAACTCTGACTAGTTTGATAAACCTTCTCCTAAGCACTTGTTCCTTTTTGATCTATAACCCTTCCTGGTTGCCGCATATAGGTTACGTCTGGTTGCATGTCTATGCACTCATATGCCCCTATTTGTCTGGCATCCGGATTACACTTCCTTAAAATTGATACGTGGAACAAGTTATGAACTTGCTACAGGTTCGGGCGTAGGGCTAGCTCATATGCTAACTTCCCAATACGTCCTAATTTCTCCAAGGGTCGAATAAATCGTGGACTTAGCTTTCCTTTCTTTCCGAACCTCATCAACCATTTCCAAGGGAATACCTTTAACAATACTAGGTTCCCTACTTCATACTCTTTTTCCTTTCGAGCCAAACCGACATACTTCTATAGTCGATCTCGGGCTACTCCAGCTGTCCTCTGATTAGATCTATTATTTCCTTGGTTCTTTGGATAACTGTTGGTCCGAGCATCTTGCGCTCTACAACTTCATCCTAACATAAGGGAGATCGACATTGTCTTCCCTCAAGGAGCTCATAAGGCGACCTCTCGATACTGACATACGATCTATTGTCGTAGGAAAACTCAATTCACGTTAAGTGATCATTCCAAATTCTTTCAAGTCTATTGTACAGACTCTCACCATAGCTTCTAGCGTTATAGCTTTTGCTTCTCAATACCCACACTTTTCCAGTTCGTAATAATTACTATCTTCCGTACCTAATTTTATACTGGTTACACTTTTGCTCGGTAGCGTTCTATAACCTTTCTATTTATTTCACCGACCTTAGTACCAGGAACACATTTTGATTTTGGAGATAACGCCCTTACAATACTCCTTTTCTAGATGCTTCTATCTTTGGAAGCTTGACCAATCATATAGAAGTAAAAGAATTTATTGAGAGATCACTATGATCATGAACACTTGTTATATCGCATAGTTAGTACAAAAGGTGGCCAGCCTTTAGTACTTGACAAGCAATTAAACAACATGTGGTATCCTACTAGGCTTCTATCACACAGATAGATAGTCATTCGGTAATACCACCCCTTCTGGAAGGGTTGTTCTTCTCAGTTTACACTAAAATGAAAAGAAGAGAAAAGAACGAATTTAAGATAATTATATATTAAAATATATGGTCATAAAATATGTGGCTTGGAATCTACCTCTAAACTATAGAGGTTTATCACAGGAGAACAAAAAATATATATGTATATATCTCAACATCAAGTATTATAGCATCACAATTCATGTTCCTGAATCTTTCACTATTCCGTCCATCATTCTATGGACCCATGGTCTTGCTCGAGCTTATAAACAATCACCGTTGAGACTCCCTCGACAGCGAAAATCGAATCTGGGATTTCATTCTAGACATCATCGTTACTAGAATTCTATGCTTGCACTGCAACCTTCCGCGTATAGTGTTAGGTCACACAACACTATAGAAGGGGGTTGAATATAGTGTTTATACAATCAAATCGATTTCAACACAAGTATGTAACAAAGATCAAGTATATTCAAATAAACTTTGTTACAATATGAACTGTTGTTCTCTCTCTGTAATGAACAAATATCACTAAGAGCTGCTAGGTTACAATAAATAATATTCTCGATAATGATAACACATATAGTGTAAACCCTAAGCTGTGTTTATATAGTACACATTTACAAGATATATTATAATTGATATGGAATATAATTCTGTCTCCTAAATATATCAATTAGATATCTTCTACAATTCTTCTAGTCCTCTAACTCTTCGTGCATATCTTCTTTTGTTTTAGTCCAGATCTTCTCCTGTAAATCAGCCGTATTCCTTATCTGAAAGTCTTCCCGCACTTAAGTACTGATATGTATCTTCTAACACCTTAAGTTTTAATATTAAGTTCTGACTTCAGTAAGTTCTGATTTCAGTAAGTCCTGATATGTCCCGTTGTTAATTTCTGAAAACTAAACACAAATCATATTAGACATGACATCTCAAATATATCCAACAATCTCCCCCAACTTGTAAATTATGCAAAATATACAACTAAATAGATTTGATGATGTCAAAAACATTTTAAGTACAAATGCAATGAGAGTTTAAATAAACAACTAACTACAACTTACAGTCCTTGTAGCTTTTACCAATCCCACTGAGTTAATCTGAATCCAAAGTAATTCTTGAGAAAGTTTGATATCAGCTTTTCTTCTTTATTCCTCAGGACTTGAGCTATTATAGTCTTGACTTGCTTCATCTCTTCATCTTGACTTCCAATCTGGTAGATTGTAGTCCTTAGAGCAGAGATATGGTTTCCTTCTAAACCATCACCCAATCTTATAACCCTTGGATGAGAAGAATCTTCATTGTAGCACAGACATTTCTCCTTCAAAATCACTTCAAGTTTAGCAGAATCCTTCTTCATTGGAATTTCACTTCCATGATCTTTAACTATGTTAGGAATGAATTTTGTAACCCTTGAACCAGAAATTCTTGCTTTATCTCTTATGGTCTTCAATATGAAATTTGACCATCTCGTGGTAAGATCAGACTTTATCTCTAAAAGATAATGAAAGAATTGAAGTTCTTTCAGAGATTTGTTCAGCACATCTGATTCTGACATTTGATGT
Organism: Apium graveolens; assembly: GCF_009905375.1. Lineage (NCBI taxonomy): Eukaryota > Viridiplantae > Streptophyta > Magnoliopsida > Apiales > Apiaceae > Apium > Apium graveolens. Next base: position 250,944,064 of record NC_133649.1, on the reverse strand, counting down.
GTCCTTCCATCTTCAAGAAATAGAATTAGATTTTCTTTGACATTATGCTTTTCATGAGCATCCAGAACCACTTGAACAGAGATAACCTTATCAAGGTGTTTTTGTGTAACATCTTCAAGAGGTTTGTCAGTCAATAGAAATGGATCTCTGGTAGCTACATCAACTCTTGTCCTGATCTTAGCTTCATCAGAACCTAGCCCTACTCTGTCTCTTGGTTCTTTAGCATTTAATCCAATAGTCATGAGATCCGACAGCTATTGGCTTTTCTTTGGATCTGATGGTTTGACATTTTTCCGTAGAAGTTTCTTTTTATCAGCAACTTTCATTTTGTCTAAATCAACTTGAGCTATATCAGAGGTTGATGTCTTGATGACTTTATCAGAACTTGATGTTTCTTTTGTAGCTTGGTGTTCTTCACTCTGAACAACTTGAGCTTTGTCAGAGGTTGTCTTAGATTCTTCAGTAATCTTTCTTCTTTTCAGAGTTTGAACATATTCATCTTCAGCAAGAGTATCATCATGAACTTGAACCATTTTGCACACTGGTTTCATCAGGATTTGAGGAATTTTCATCTCCTGTGGCTTTATTGGTTCATTAACTTTTCCTTTCCCTTTATCTTTGGGATCAATCTCAGTTTTTGATCTAGTCTTGGGCTTTGATGCCTCAGTATTTGATTTCTCCTTGATCACAATGCCTTTTTCCTTAGGCCTTGGAGGTTTCTTTACAACAGAAGCTTTTGACTTTAGATTTGTCTTCTCAGCTTTAAATCTAGCTTCTTCCTCCTTGAGATTTTCTAAATCCATTCCAGGATTATGTGTCTGAATCTTGGGATCCTTGTAGTAGACAGTAGTCTCATTTCCCTTGAGCTTCAGAGTTTGCAAAAACTTCTTAGAGTCTTTACTTCCTCCTTGAATCCGAACATCAAAACTTGATATTAGATTTGATTATCAGCACTTGCTATCAGATTTTGAGTTTGAGCAGCTTCAGAACTTGTCTTCTTTTGAGTAGAAGATTTGCTTGCATCAGAAATTAGTTTTCTAGAAGAAACCTTGCTGTTTTGCCCTTGACCTTGACCCTTGCTAGGGTTTCCCTAGTCATCTTCATTATTATCCTTTTTCTTCAATATCTGACTGGTTAAGCATTTGGACTTAACTACCTTCTCCCCCTTTTTCGCATCATCAGGTAGTAGGAGAGAGAGAAGAAGTTCTACTGAAGATTGAATTTCATCCAGTTGAGCTTTTTGAGAAGCTTGATTCTGCAGGACCTTAGTAATTTGGGCATGTTGCTTCTCCTGAACCTTCTCAATTGCTTCAACTTTTTTAGAAATAGGTATGATAAACCTCTTTTTATCAAGCTTGGTCTCCATATCCAGCTTTTCAGCTTTTTCCAGAAGTTTGTCAACCTTTTCATGAGTTGTAGAGTGTTGACCTTGAAGAGTCTTGACACTTAGAGCTATGACTTTGAGTTGAGTCTTGAAATCAGAATTTGTCATAAGCTCATCAGCTTGAGCAATATAATCTGTCAGAACTTTAGAGCTTGGAATGAAATCAGATTCATTCCACTTCTTGGTCCACTCAACCCCTCTGTGAGTTTCTTCCCAAGGAACAGGAGCATCCTTTTCAACAAATTTCTCAATGAATGCCTCCTTTCCAAGAATAGGAGTTGGAGTATCTACTGAAACACTGTCTCCAGAACTTGAAGAAGACTCATTATCCTCTGACAACACAAGAGTGTGTGAGGCTATAGGAGATTCTAGTACAACTTCATCTAAATTATGATCTTCAGGTTCCTGATCCAGAATTGGTGTAGATGGTATCTTAGCATTTAAGGTTGGAAAATTAACTGTAGATGGCTGAGTTGCTGTTGGAGCTTCCAGATAAAGAACAGTTGGAATGTGCAGCCTATTGATGTCAATTTCAGGACTTAATCCTGAATCTTCAACTGTAACTTTGTCATGAAAAGGAGAGACAGGAGGTGCGATCACTGTATCCTGAACAGTGTCTTCAACCTGAGTTGGAGGTGGTAAGGATTCAATTACTATTGGCTGTGAGATCAGAGATTACTGATCCCCTTCCTCAGCTTAATTAGTGTCCTCAAATGGAGGCTTAGCCATATGCCTTCCTGCCCTCATTTTCTTTAATCTTATTGATAGTGAAGGAGTTGCTTGAGCAGCATCAGAACTTACAGTTCTTTTCCTCTTCAAATTACCAGAACCCTCAGCTTCAGTCTTTTTTCTGATGGCTTGACCCTTCAGCTTCTTTTGTCATAGGTTCTGATGCATGAACCTGTGCTTCTTCTTCATCTGATTCATCCCTTAGAATCATCCTTCTTCTCCTTGGTGGAGATTTAGGAACAGATTTTATTCTAGAAGGTTTGGATCTTGATGTTATAGCAGATGGTTGTTGATGTTTGGATTGAGCTGGTTGGAACTATGTTCTGATGGTAGGTTGAGTTGGTAGAGGTTGAGAAGTGGTAGGTTGTGTAGGTGCTAATGGAGGTTGGGATGGTTGGACATCAAGATATATGGTAGTATAGGTGTTTGGGTCAGAGTTTACTAAGACCTGTTTGACTGACTGTGGAATTTGGAGGGGTCTTAGTACAACCTTCTTATTATCAGTGGATAATAAGTCAGTAAAAGCTCTTTTAGCAAGTTTAAATGGTGGAATTGACTCACCAAAATTCTGAGGTGCATCAGAACAACATAAACTGTATAAAAGATGACAAAATCTAGCAAAATAAACGGTATTTCTATCTTATGTCATCCTATCACCTATGAAACCTAGCATACCCAACACTAGCATAATCAAAATGAGATTGAGTAATTAGAGCAAACCCAATTTGCTAACTAAGGATTGGAATTGCATCAAAGTTTAAACATTTGTTTGCAAAAGTTATGGTGATGCAGTCAAAGAAAAAACTCCACTCCTTCCTTATGTATGGCCTCTTCAGTTGTTCCAGCTTGGACAATGATTTTTCATAACCCAGATTGGCCATCATCTATTGAAGAGCTGGCTCCTCAACTCCTGATTTGTAGACACAGTTTTCTGGAAGATGTAAAGCATGTTGAACAGTTGATAAGGTAACCAAGTGTTCATCTTCCCCTATTGTAAATATGATGCTTGGGGACCCACCTTGTCCACCATCATCATAAACACCACTCCTCCAAAACTCCAGTACCTGCGTTCCTGAAAGTGATTGAGGTTGGGTCAATGCATACCCAATCTCGCTGTTAGCAAGAAAGTCCTGAATGAAGTGAAGATCTGATGGAGCTTCATCCTTGCTAAGAATAGCCAAGTAGTTGTTAGGAACAAACTTGGCTCCATTAAAAATGATGTCCTTTGGTGCCATTTCTGTGAAAAATCAAGTGAGAATAGTGTGTACACAAAGTGTTTGATAAAATGCCTGTGAAAAAAATAGTTTCAGAGAATATTAGATAGAGAGAGAGAATAATAGAGATAAGAAAAGAATTATAAAGTAGGTAAAAGATTGTAAAATCTTTTAACTCCCATATTTATACTCTCTTTACTCAACAACTCTTTTTGGAAGTAAAACAGACACTTTACACCTGTCATCCAGTAAATGGTTAAAGCAGGAGTTAGTGGGCATGAGAAATAAGCAGTAATTATTGTGCACATGTAGTTTTTCAAGGCAAAAATGTTTCCCATTACCCAAATGATTATGACTGTTTTTATCTCACTTGAATATATTCTGATAAAATATGACCGTTACAGTATTTACCACAAATAAGTCAAGTAAATAAATAATGCCACGTAAGCATCAGAGTTTCCATCAGGATTTGCATCAGAACTTAACTATTATCAGAATTTAATAGTCATCAGAATATGGCTTCTGTACTCAAAAAGTGAATGTCTGTTTCTGTGATTCTTCATACAAACACTGACTTGTTTCTTCAGAGTTTAATCATCAGAACTTTCATCAGAACTTGTCCTCAGAATTTATGTAAATGACACTTAACTGTTTGTCTGAAACAACTTAATCACCACAATAATTTTCATTATACATATGGAGTGAGAGTGTGTGCATTTAGCAAAATATCAGATAAAGATTAAAGTCTGATAAACTTCAGTATATCTTAGAAATAAGGCATAACTAAGACAAGTGCTTAAAATCTGTCTTTAATTATGAAGTCTACTATAGAACAAATTTATGCAAGAGTCCACCTCAACTGTTTGTGCTCATTTTATGCATTTTTTGAAATTCCTTTTTACAGTGGTTTCTCAGTGAAAGTGAGTCACAACTTCTATCAGAATTTATGCTATTATCAGAGTATTTCTCTAGTAATCAGAGAATGTGAAAAGTCACCAAGAAAAAATTATTTGCTTTTCTAATGCATATAACTTAATACCATCAATGCACTTGGGTCTTCCCTTCCACATATTTACTCTAGATCTCAAAGGAGTACCTGACTTTAATTTTCTTTTCTTTTCTTCAGATAAGTGAGGCTTATCAAGCATGTAGTTCATCCTTAAGATTTACTGACATCAGAATTTGACAGATAAGAAGCAAGAATCTAGTTTGTGACTTAGTAATAAGATACACAAAGTAAATTTAACTAAGCTCATCATCAGAATTTGCTTGTGTTAATGAATTTCCACATAAACAACTAATTCAAACATGGGATTTCTAGTATGTTAAAGACTACTAGGTCAACATCTAGCACAGTAATCCTCATTGGATTGAATAGTTACAGAACATTCAAAACACTATCAGAGTATATAGATCCGCATCATATAACAATCAGTATTTAATGTATTATAATTTAAGCATAGATTACATGAAGATAAGATAATCTGTAAACACTGATCATAAAGTCTGATGCATGAAAACAAAAACTAAGCAGATTTTGAGAAAGAACCTGAAACCATTCCAAGTTCATTTACCAGTCTTGTAAAACTAGCTTCACATAGTGGTTTTGTGAAGATATCTGCTAGTTGTTGATCTGTTGGAACAAAATGCAATTCCACTATACCTTCCATCACATGTTCCCTTATGAAATGGTACCTAATGCTAATGTGCTTTGTCATTGAGTGTTGAACTTGATTACCTATCATAGCAATAGCACTTTGATTATCACAGTAGATAGGTATTTTAGAAAATTCTAACCCATAGTCCAGTAACTGATTCTTCATCCAAAGAATTTGTGCACAACAGCTTCCTGCAGCAATATATTCTGCTTCTGCAGGTGATGTTGAAATTGATTTCTGTTTCTTGCTAAACCAAGAAATCAATCTGCCTCCAAGAAATTGGTAGCTTCCACTAGTGCTTTTCCTATCTATTTTGCATCCTGCAAAATCTGCATCTGAGTAACCTATTAGCTTAAAATCTGATTCTCTAGGATACCATAATCCTAGATCAGCTGTACCCTTGAGGTACTTGAAAATTCTTTTCACAACTATTAGATGAGGTTCTCTTGGATCAGCCTGAAATCTTGCACAAAGACAGGTAGCATACATGATATCAGGTCTACTTGCAGTTAAATAGAGTAATGAGCCAATCATATCTCTGTAGTTAGTAATATCTACTGATGCTTCAGTATCTTTATCTAACTTGTTTGCAGTGGCCATGGGAGTGGATGTAGTTGAACTGTCTTGCATTCCAAATTTCTTGAGTAAATTTCCGGTGTACTTGGATTGATTTATGAAAGTACGTTCTTCATTTTTCTTGACTTGAAGTCCCAAAAATAACTAAGTTATCCCATCATACTCATTTGATATCTTGACTGCATTAGCTTTACAAACCTTTCACAGAGTTTGGCATTAGTAGAACCAAAGGTGATATCATCAACATATATCTGTACCAAAAGTAAGTCCTTTCCATGGTTATGATAAAACAGTGTTTTATCAATTGTGCCTCTGTTAAATCCACTTTCCAGAAGGAATTCAGCTAAAGTCTCATACCATGCTCTTGGAGCTTGCTTAAGGCCATAAAGTGCTTTATCAAGTCTATAGACATGATTAGGAAATTTTGGATCTACAAATCCTGGAGGTTGTTCAACATATACCTCTTATTACAATTCTCCATTGAGAAAAGCACTTTTCAAATCCATTTGAAAGACTTTGAACTTTTTGTGAGCAGCATAAGCCAAAAAGATTCTTATGGCTTCCAATCTAGTAACTGGTGCAAATGTTTCATCATAATCAATACCCTCCTGTTGAGAGTAACCTTTAGCAACCAGCCTTGCTTTATTTCTTATAATTATACCATCACTGTCAGTTTTGTTTCTTAACACCCATTTTATGCCAACAATTGATCTGTTCTTTGGTCTTGGCACTAGGGTCCAGACTTTATTTCTTTCAAATTCATTTAACTCTTCCTGTATTGTTTTGCACCCAATCAACATCTTGAAGAGCTTCTTCCACTTTCTTTGGTTCAGTCTGAGATATAAAGGAATGATAGAGACATTCATTTGATGTTGATGTTCTAGTTCTGACACCTGCTTCAGGATATCCAATTATTAAGTCAGGTGTATGTGCCTTAGTCCACTTCCTTGTAGATGGAATTTGTTCTCTAGAACTGGATCCTCCCCCATGATCCATGTTGTCTCTATCAGCATTTTCTGATGCTCCCCCTGTAGTTATGCTCTCTGAGACTTCAGAATTTGAGTTGGATCCTTCAGGATTTAAAGAATCAGAGTTTCCAGAATTATCAGAATTTGGCTCATCAGAACTTGATGAATCAGAACTTGAAGAGCCAGTGACAGGTTCTGATGCTTCTTGAGAGTCTTGAGTTGTGGTAGGATCTTCAGCTCGCTCCCCCTGAACAAGAGCATTTTTCCTTGGAGTAGTTACCACAATTTAAATGACATCAAAATTTAACCCGTCAGAACTTACATGATTAGGATTTAAGCCATCAGAATTTACAGAATCAGAATTTAAATCTTCATTTTGAAATCTCAGCTGATCATGATCATTGAAATCTTCAAGTCCAGTAATCTTTTTATCATCAAAAGATACATTGATAGATTCCATGACAACCCTTGTTCTTAAATTGTAGACTCTGAAGGCTTTTGTGGAAAGTGGATATCCAATAAAAATTCCTTCATCAGCTTTTAGATCAAATTTTGACAGCTGTTCAGGATGAGTCTTAAGAATAAAACACTTACATCCAAATACATAAAAGTATTTCAGATTTGGCTTCTTTTTCTTTACCATCTCATATGGTGTTTTTCCATGCTTGTTTATGAGTGTAGCATTCTATGTAAAATAAGCAGTCTGCACAACTTCAGCCCAAAAGTAGGTTGGTAGCTTTGCTTCATCAAGCATAGTTTGTGCAGCTTCAATGAGAGTCCTGTTCTTTCTTTCTACTACTCCATTTTGCTGTGGAGTTCTAGGTGTAGAAAATTTCTGCTTAATTCCATGCTCTTTTCAGAACTCTTCCATGATTGAATTCTTGAACTCAGTGCCATTATTACTTCTTATTATTTTAACAGAATCTTTGACCAATTTATCTAGCTGTTTGACATGATCAGTTAGAGTAGATGCAGTTTCATTCTTCTTGTGCAAGAAATACACCCAAGTGTATCTTGTGAACTCATCCACTGTAAACATAGCATATTTCTTCTTTGCAATTGACATGACATTGACTGGACCAAATAGATCAATATGCAGTAAGTGATAAGGCTCAAGAATTGAGGATTCAGTTTTGCTCTTGAATGAAGTTTTTCTTTGTTTTGCCTTTTGACATAAATCACAAAGGCCATCAGGAGCAAATACTGATTTTGGCAGTCCTCTCACAAGATCTTTCTTTACTAGCTCATTTATGTTGTTGAAATTTAAATGAGAGAGTCTCTTGTGCCAATTCCAGCTTTCTTCATTTGATGCTCTACTCAACAGACATATTGCAGAACCATCAGAGTTTGTTGAAAGTCTGGCTTTATAAATCTTACCATGCCTGTAACCTTTCAGAACTACTTTGCATGTAGAATTACTTACAACTTCATAGTGTTCTTCAAAGAAATCCATATAATAACCTCTATCACAGATTTGACTCACACTTAGCAGATTGTGTTTAAGTCCTGAGATAAGAGTTACTGCTTCAATGATGACATTCCCAAGATTGATATTGCCATATTCCAGAGTTTTTCCTATGTTTCCATCTCTATAAGAAACTCCTGGGCCAGCTTTCTCCACAAAGTCTGATAGCAGGGCTTTATTTCCAGTCATATGTCCTGAACATCCACTGTCCAGAACTAGGATTTTTTTCCTGTTGCCCTGCAATTACAAAGACCACTATTAGTTAGTTTTAAGGATCCAGGCTTGCTTGGATCCTTTGGCCTTTTCAAGTTTGTTAGCATTTTTAGCGGATTTAATTTCAGAGTTTATGCTAACATGCTTTTTATCAGAATTTATATCAGACTTTGCATCAGACTTTATATTAGAAGGAATAATACTAACTTTCTTCAAAGAAGGTTTTATTTGATAATAATCATAGTACAAACTATGATATTCCTTACAAGTATAAATGGAATGCCATAAACTACCATAATGAAAACAAGAATTTTGTGGTTTAAACCTAACAGGCTGACTCTTAACTCCTGATTTAGGAGGTAAAGAGTTTATATCTTTATTTTTCCTGCAAAAAGAAGCAAGATGGTTAGAGTTTCCACAGTTGTAACATTTCTTTCTAGGAGCATTAGGAACAGGCATATAATTATTGCTTTTAATAACACATTCCTTTCCATTCCTATTTTTCCAGGCTTCTTTTACCTTGTTCATATTTCTAATCTCTCTTAGCTTATGTTTAAGTTGCTTCTTTTTCATTAAGCCTATGTTTACTTCAGTTGGTTTATCCTATTTTAATTTGTCAGAAGTTGACTTTTCTTTGACTTCTGTCCTAGACTCTTTCATCTTTTCAGAATCAGACTTTACAGTTTTTGCTACAAAATTAACAGGATTTACCTTTGGCTTAGCAGTCTTTTTAACAACAGCTTGGCTCAATTATCACCAGTTCCTTTCTCACTTTTATCATCTACATACCCTAAGCCCTCTTTCCAGTTTCCACTACTTAGTATATCCTGAGTTGTTCTACCAGAGTTAGTCCAAGTTCTGATGATCTCTCTTTCCTTTTCTAAATCAGTTTTTAGAGATTCATTCAATTTTTGTACTTCATCTCTAACATACAAAGCCTCATCTCTTTCTTTCTTAGTTTGATGAAGAAAAACTAACTCCTTTTCTAAATAGTCATTTCTGTTTTTAAAAGCAAGATTTTCAGATGTTAATCTTTCACATGTTAAAGTCTGATCTCTATAACTAATGAACCTGGTTTTAAGATATAGTCTCAACTCAGTAATATCATCAGTATGAAAAGCATAGATTGTTTGAGGTACCTTCAATTCAGCAGTTTTAGTACTGCTATCAGTATTTGCCATCAAGGCATATTTCACCTCATTTTCAGAATCTGAAGTTTTTGTCCAGCTTTTCTTCTTTGTGAAAAGTGCCTTGCCTTTATCACTTTTTCCTTTCTTGCAGTCAGGAGATATGTGGCCTCTTTCACCACAATTGTAGCATTTAACATTTGAGTTATCTCCTCTGTCAGACTTTCCTCCTTTGCCTTCAGACTTTCTGAATCCTTTCTTATCAGAATTTCCACCTTTCCTTGAAAACTTCTTGCCCTTTCTAAATTTCCTGTAGGCTATCTTTGTGATACCCTTCACCATAAGAGCACGCAGTTGCATCATCTCTGCATCAACATCCATTTCAGGTAAACTTTCAGTTTCTGAATCATCATCATCAGAATATGATGACTCTGAATTAGACTTTATGATGAGAGCCTTTCCTTTGCCCCTCTTTGAGCAACCACTTTAGGAGATTCCTCCTCAGCTTTAAGAGCAACTTTCCTTGACTTTCTTCCATGCCTCTTGCTCCTTTGATCCATCTCAAGTTCATAAGTCTTGAGCATACCATAAATTTCATCAAGAGTAATTTCAGTAAGGTCATAGTTGTCTCTTATGGTAGTAGACTTCAAATCCCAATTTTCAGGAAGAGCTAAAAGGAATTTTAGATTTGAATCTTCAAGATCATATTCCTTTTCCACCAGTGACAGATCATTCAAGAGTTTGACAAACCTGTCATATAAGTCAGTTAATAACTCATCAGCTTTTGAGTCAAAGTGCTCATACTCTTGAGTGAGTATAGTCCTCCCGTTCTTTTTGATTTTATCAGTTCCCTGGCATCTTATCTCCAAAGCATCCCATATCTCCTTCGCAGTCTTGCATCCAATTACCCTGTTTGACATGAAATTATCAATGGCACTATGCAGCATGTTACGACCGGCATTTTATGTAATATTATTTGTGGATTGGTATAATATTAAAGTCAAATGAAAATATATTCAATGATTGTACGCTAGTGTGAGTGAAAGTTTCTGAATTATAAATTTGCTTTGTGTAGTATATGATTTTTCAAAGCAAGAGTTTATTTAATTTCTTTATTTTTGATTTATAAGGAATATTTTAAGCTTTGAAAAATTTTCTTTTAAAAGGTATTTTGTTCACAAATTTTGAAAATGATTTTAAAAAGTCTCTAAAAATCTAAGTTATTTTATGGTATAAATTTTATAATTTTTGAACTTGTATTTTATTTTATAAAAATAAATCTTTACAAATTTTATTTGTTATAATTAGCAAATTACATAGGTATCCTTGCATGCAAATACTCTTCCATTTAACTAAGGGGCAAGGAAGACATTTCCAACCCCACTCACTTTCAATCTACTAACCAAGTTACCACTTTGTCCTTGCATGCAAATCTACCAAATTTTAGCTAGAAGGATACTTGTGTCATTTCTTAAATCCACTCACTTGGGGTCAAATCAAAAGCATAAAAACCAAACAAATATGATTACCACTTCATTTTTCACTCCACCATTCCACACCTCCCTCCTTCTTTCTCCCCTCCTCTCAGCTCTCCCCTCTCACTCTCGGCTAAAAGCCGAAACCCCCTTCCCATTTTTTTTCTTCAATCCTCAACCAAGCTTCCACTCTTTACACAAGTAAATGTTACTTACCATACCATGATCACTCATATTTCAAAGAGTTTTGAGTAGAAAGTTTAAGTTTAAAAGGTTGCATGTAAAGGTTTTAGTGAAACTCAAAATACAATCTTGATTCTTATGGATTTAAGGTTGTTTTTGAGAGGACTACAAGGAATAAATAAGTGCCAAGTCTTAAGAAGGAAACTCTTGATGATTAAATGGCCATTTCCTTCCAATTCATTCGGCCATGACCATATGGGAGCCGAATGAATGGTCCTTGAGATCATTCTTGTTGTTTTGTTCAATTTTTGCATGTTTATGTGATAATGACTTGAATTGTGTGGTGAAAATTTGATAAAACTCCTTGCATGCTAAGTGATCATCTAGGTATATCTTATGCTAGGCTTGCATGTCAATTTTATGATAGAACATATGTAGAAAATATGTTGTTTTGGTTTGAAAAACCCGAAGGCATGCATGGATGAGGATTTCTCTTAGAATGTTGTAAGATTTTGATCATTTGGAAAGATTTTGTTAGTAAGCCTTAATTTCAGTAGGTATAATGTGCTAATATTGATTTATGCTTCTTGTTGCATGGTAATAATTCGTGATTATCTTTTATAAATATGCATACCTTGTTGTTTCAAAAGCATGAAGATTTGTGATTTGTGAAGTGTAGATTCTCTTGTTTTTCCATAATTGTACTTAAGGTAAGGATGATCTCACCAAGGTTATTTTGAGAATAAGGGAGTTAGTTCAGTAGAATACCATGTATAAGTCTTGGTTTAAGTATTGAGTTGTTGTTAGTTGGGTTTGTCAAGTCAAAACCTTGGAAAATGAGAGTTATAGTTTCTGCAGAAAAATCAGTATAGCACCCTGAGGTTTAGAGTGAGTTTTGACCATGTCATTGGTGTGAACTTTGAGGCCCAAGCTACCAGAAGTTAGTATTGGGAGTATATAAAAGGTTTTAGGAGTTGGTTGGAGGTTTGCATGTCATTTGGTTAGGTGCACAAGTAGAATCACAAAATCTGTCCAGCAGGGGACAGTTTTGTTGCAACTTAGAAATAGGGAGATTTGACCATGTCATGGGTAGGCCCTCATTAGGCCCAATTGGGCCTTAGTTAGAGGGTATGTCAAATCAGTTTTTCCAACCATAGTTCATAGGATATGAGCTAGAACCATGTGTCATAAGTTAATTCAAGTCAGGGCATTTTCTGCCCAGAAAAACAGGGGAACCTTTGACTTTTAGCTTAGGCCCAAGAAGGCCCAGGCCAGACCCTTGAGCCACATCAAGCTTGTGAGATGCCCTTAGGTCAGGAGAGTCTTGTGTAAAAGTTTTGAAGGAAAACTTGTAGTTTAAGAGTGTCTAATGTACTCAAGAAACCATAGTTGTCATTCTGAAATTTGCACCAGTGAGCACTATCACTTATCACATAGTTTTAGAACATTTAGAAGTGAGTATTAGGTCGACCATCATAGTTGTAAGATAGTATAAGGTCAGTAGAGCAAAAGGCACAAGTGAGGGTCAATAGGTTTTGGATAATTTAGGAAAGGCACATCGAGTTAGGAAGCCAAAATTAGAAGACCTTGTCTAGTTTAGCGACCAAGTGACTTAAGTTGTGAGTCGAGATCATCCAAGCCTAGTGTTGCATTATGGTACATATGGTGTTATTTGGTGTTAATATATGATATGTGAATATGTGGCTATGTGTGTGCAATTATAATTTAAAGGAGAATATAAATTAAGTGCATATAGGCCTAAGTGCCATCCGTGTTTAATTTCGAGTTGTAAATAGGGTAAGTTGGTGAGAATATATTATAATGAGGATTATTATTATTATTTATGTAGGATCTCGAGACGAGGGAAAACTTGCCATAAAAGTCGAGTGAAGCTCCAGTTGTTGCTCCTACCAGTCAGACCAGACCAGCCTATCTCAAGGCAAGTGATTCAACTTGACCTTCGTATTTACTACAAATAGTTCTTATATATTGATGCAATTATCCTGAGTCATTTTGATATATTTAAATCAAGCGTATCTTTTGTTTATCTTTGAGTTACATAGAGATGCCATGAACCCTCGAGTACGTATTGCAAGTAGTTCAAAAGTCTTATATGATAGTATAATGCCATGATAAAATGAAGAGTTGATATAATACTTGATTGGACCTCTTGATTAACATGTTGATGTTTCCTATGTATTGATATCTCATCCTGATACTTGAATCCCTATAGAACCTTACTTTGAACTCTGCAAGTCAAAAACTTATCAACATGAACTCTCATTGATTGATACCCTCTTTCTTATCCTAAAGCTTGACAATTCTGATATGTCCTGAGTTAAAGATCATTCTTCATACCTTAACACCCTTAGTATTCATGAAGCTTACCTTCTTGATGATCCAACACTTGAACCTTGATGAGAAACCATTGCTTTGAGCCCAAATTGGCATTACCCTTCATATTATTCATCAGCCTCACTAAATCCTCTTGTCCAATCATTGATATATGAAAACCATTCAATTACTTGAATAGAGAATAGTTTTGTGAATCATGGCTCTGATATTCAGTAACTTGTTTCCCGAGTTTCGAGTTGATCTATAATCCCTTGATAAAAATGTTTACAGTCAAAAGAGATTTTGTCATAAATCGGCATCAGTTTTTAAAATGATTAAAATGTGGATTTCTCAGTCCCAAAGGGGGATAAATGTTTTTTTTGAATGGTGGATCTGGACTGAGACGCGAGTCCTTTCCACACTTATATTAGGCTTAAAAGTTGCCTAGGGATTCCCATTAATGTTTTAGAACCCAGCGAGGTTCGGGATTACTTCGCGGCTGATCACCGGCTGTAATCCGTAGCGTCATAAAATGATTTTGATTAAGATATGATTTTAAAATTGTTTTGATGCAAGCAAAATGATGCCATCTCACATAGTTTTTATCTCTCGTTACCTTTGGTTATGACTTTCCATTGTCATCCTTAAAAGTATATCTCAATTTATGTTTTGTGTCGTACTGTTAGCACTTATTGAGCATTTGGCTCACTTCTTGCTTTACCCTGATATTACAGCTAGCAGCTATGGTTAGATTCAAGCAGACTGCCCGTAAGACCTGTGATGCTGATGCTTATGTTCGAGCGCAGGTAGGATAAGTAATAATAGTTGTGTGAGGACTCGGTATTTGTAATCAGATGTAATAGTTGGTAGTGTTGGGCTGTTCCAAACCCTAAACTGTAAGATCTTGGAGTTGGTTATGTATTCTTCATTTAAAATATTGTAATAGCTATATTTATTTTGCTATTTAAGTTGGGGGTGTGACAGGTTTTGGTATCAGAGCTACGGTTTAGAGTCCCTGGACAGCCCAAATAGGTTATAGGATTTGTGTGTAGGTTATAGATATTATGCGAGAGAGTAGGTTAAGTAAATTATTATTAATACTCCTCTTATTGGTTGTCAGCAAAGGGCGCATTCCTCGTCATCCTCTGGGTCGGACGACACTATTGCTTTCTCCGTGTATGCTGAGTTGAGGCGCGAGTTCGACATGCTTCAGGGCAAGTACGACCGACTGATAGACCGACTGAAGAATGTGTATCCGGACAGCCGAAACTACGAAGGGAAGCCCAAGGAGCAGATGACTGCGAGACTTGAGACCTTGGTTCAGTACGTCAACACTAAGCTTGAAGAGATGCCAGCGCACCAGGACCGTACCAGCCAGTATGTCATTCAGATGGTGGCGGATGAGCTCCAGAGAATTGTGAAGATGCTTCGAGAGGAAAAAAACTACCAAGCCCCGTTCAGATGGAGTGGAGCCTTAGTTCTTTCCATTTACCTTTCATGTGGTTATACTATCAGACTCTATGGAATCCCCGGTTGTTTCCGTTTTTCCTTTAAATAAGCCTGTTATTCCTAGAAACAGACTATGTCCCAATCCTATGTACTGTGACCTTTAAAAATTTCAATAATTATGTGCTATTGTTCCATTTGCTCTCAACTGTTATTTTATGTTTTTATCATCATATCTGCTTAATTTGGAAACTTGACCCCATATGAAAATGAGAATGCCATGCGATACCCTCGAATCATTTTATCATTCATATCTGTTTTGACACAACTCTTATTTCAGGATCATGCCTCCCAAAAAGAAGAACCCAACAACCACCTTCACCACAGACCCAAATATTCTTCGACTACTGGAAACCTTGCAACAGCAACCAATGCTATAGCTCAACAACAACTAACTCTTCAACAACGAATTGAAAACCAAGATAACCGTGAGCCACACCAACCACCTGAACCACCAGTACCACCTAGACAAATTGTCACTTTCAAGGCTTTTCAGAATGTGAATCCACCTGTATTTCATGACACCACTGATCCAGTAATAGCTAATACATGGATCAAGGAGATGGAAAGGGCTTTTGAGTTGGTACAGTTAGGAGACGATCAGAAGACGCCGTATGCTACATACTTCTTGAAGGGAGAAGTTATCTATTGGTGGGAATCAGTAAAGGCTATGGAAGTCACTCAGCAGGTTTCTTGGAGAGATTTAAAAAGTTATTTCTGGACAAGTATTACCCTAAGTACATGCAGAATCAGATGGAGCTAAAATTTCTTGAGTTGAAGCAAGGGAACATGACTGTATTGGAGTATGAGAAGAAGTTCACTGAGTTGTCAAGGTTTGTGACAAAGTATACCAGCACTGAGGAGGAAAAAGCAAAGAAATTTCAGCAAGGATTGGAGCCTTGGATCAAATATAGGGTGGCTATGTTTGAGCTTGAAACTTATGCGGGAGTAGTACAGAAAGCTGCTCTGATTGAGAATAATGGGATGCAGTCAAGGAAAGAGAGGGATAACAAGAAGATGAAGGTTTCATTTTATGGAGAAAAGTCTGAAGCTGGAAGTTCGCAAGATCGGAATGTAAAGAGGATTGGTTTTCAGAAGGGCGGAAATTTTCAAAAGAAGGGAAATTTGGGCAAAAGGCAAGAATCAAAAGGAAACAACCAGGCAAGCCAAGGGAAAGTTGCAGAAAACAGGTTCCAGAGACCGGAATGCAAGCACTGTGGAAGAAGGCACCCCGGAGTATGCAATAAGCTGAGCATGACCTGTTATAGGTGCAATCAGAAGGGACATTTGGCAAATGAGTGCAAGATGCCGAAGCCAGGAGTTACGTGCTACAAATGTGGAAAGACTGGACACATGGCTTGGGAGTGTAAGGCAACAGGACCAGTCAAAGCTCTGATGAACATGGCAAGTACCAGTGCAAGCGTGCCAGCTGAGGTATTGGCATTACCTCCACCACCCGCACCAACCCCTGCAAGCAACAACAAGGACATTTGATCTAAAGATGAAAGATGCTGTTCAGAATTCTGAGGTGATAGCAGGTACACTTTTACTCAATAATATCAAAGCTAAAGTATTGATTGATTTGGGAGCAACAAGATCTTTCATATCAGAATCTTTTGTTGATAAGCTCCAATGTGATAAAATGGTTATGAGTGAGGTAGTAAATGTGGTAATTGCGAACCAAGAGAAGATTCCAGTGAATCAATTTTGTCAAAAATGTGAGATCGATATTTCAGGGATATAAGTTTTCAGCCGACTTGATACTCTTCAAGTTGGGAGAGTTTGACATAATTTTAGGAATGGATTGGTTAGGAGAGAATAGCGCTCAGATTAATTGTAAGACCAAGAGAGTGTATTTAAAGATGAAGAGTGGAGAGAAGGTAGTATTTAAGGGGCAGAGGCAAGAGCAACTATTTCTTACAATCGTTCAGGCTAAGAAGTTGCTTAGAAAAGGTTGTGAGTCATTCCTAGCATATGTAGTGGATTCAGAGAGAGGCAGCCTCAACATGGAAGATATTCCTGTAGTTAGTGAGTTCCCCGATGTGTTTCCCGATGAACTACCAGGCTTACCACCAGATCGACAAATTGAGTTTGAGATCAACCTTGCTCCAGGCACGGAACCAGTTTCAAAGGCCCCATATAGGATGGCACCAGCAGAAATGAAAGAGCTGGCGAGCCAGCTACAAGAATTATTGGATAAAGGAGTGATACGACCAAGTACGTCGCCATGGGGAGCACCTGTTCTGTTTGTAAAGAAGAAAGATGGGAGTATGCGTCTATGCATAGATTACCGGGAGTTGAATAAGGTGACGATCAAGAACCGCTACCCGCTACCAAGGATAGATGACCTTTTTGATCAGTTGAAGGGAGCAAAATGCATTTCGAAGATTGATTTGAGATCGGGATACCATCAATTAAAGATCAAAGAAGAAGATATTCCTAAGACCGCATTCAGGACCAGATATGGGCATTATGAATTCCTAGTAATGCCGTTTGGATTGACCAACGCTCTGGCCGCATTTATGGATCTGATGAATCGGGTATTTAAGAAGTATTTGGATAAATTTGTCGTGGTATTTATTGATGACATCCTTATTTATTCTAAGTCGGAAGAAGAATATAAGCAGCACCTCTGGATATCATTGGAGATACTCCGACAAGAGAAGTTGTATGCCAAGTTCACCAAATGCGAGTTTTGGTTAAAGGAAGTTCAATTTTTGGGGCATGTTATTGGAAATGAGGGAGTCAAAGTGGATCCGGCAAAGATTGAGGCAGTTATGAGTTGGGAGAGGCCAAAGACTCCTACGGAAGTGCGAAGTTTTCTAGGATTGGCCGGATACTATAGAAGATTCGTCAAGGATTTCTCGAAGATCGCCACGCCATTGACCAAGTTAACCAGAAAGAATCAAAAGTTTGAATGGAGTGCAGAATGTGAAGATGGCTTTCAAGAGTTAAAGCAGAAGTTGGTAACAACTCCGGTGTTGGTACTTCCAGATGATCAAGGGAATTTTGTAATATTCAGCGATGCTTCACATAAGGGTTTGGGTTGTGTGTTGATGCAACACAGTAAAGTGATCGCATATGCGTCAAGACAGTTGAAGCCGCATGAGTTAAAGTACCCGACGCATGACTTGGAACTAGCCGCCATAGTGTTCACACTCAAGATCTGGAGACATTACCTCTATGGAGAGAAGTGTGAAATCTACACGGACCACAAGAGTTTAAAGTACATTTTTACTCAGAAAGAGCTCAATATGAGGCAGAGGAGATGGCTGGAACTGATCAAGGACTATGACTGCTCGATAAATTACCATCCTGGAAAGGTAAACGTAGTGGCTGATGCTCTGAGTAGGAAGGAGAGATTGAATATGATGATAACATCAAAAGAGTTAACTGAAGAAATCGAAAAATTGGAATTGGAACTTTGTGCTTATGGAAAAGTTGAGGAAGTTTGTCATGCAATGACCTTTCAGCCAACACTAGTGGAAAAGATAAAGAAGTGTCAAGAAGAAGTAATGGAGAAAGAGAAGAAACAATTATCTGGAGAGGAGATTGATACTCAAAGGGATGAGCAAGGGATACTAAGGTTTTCATCCAGAATATGGATTCCCCATGTACCTGAATTAAAGAATGAGATCCTCCATGAAGCCCACAATTCGAAATTTTCAATCCATCCGGGAAGCACCAAGATGTATCGAGACTTAAAGAAGAACTTTTGGTGGCCAAATATGAAGCGAGACGTGGCAGAATGGGTTGCGAAGTGCTATACTTGTCAGAAAGTAAAGGCAGAACATCAACGACCAAGAGGATTAATTCAGCCCCTGAAGATTCCAGAATGGAAATGGGAAAATATCGCTATGGACTTTATAGTAGGACTACCGCGAACGAAATCCGGACATGACGCAATATGGGTTATAGTTGATCGTCTTACGAAGTCGGCGTATTTCCTTCCAATAAACGAGAAGTCGTCATTGGACAAGTTGGTTCATTTGTATTTGCGCGAAATCGTACTAAGGCATGGAGTACCCGTATCAATAGTTTCAGACAGAGATCCCCGATTTAACTCGAGATTCTGGAAGCAATTTCAGGAATGTCTTGGCACAAAGTTGAATATGAACACGGCGTACCACCCGCAGACTGATGGCCAGAGTGAAAGGACAATTCAAACAATTGAAGATATGTTGCGCAGTTGTGCAATCGATTTTGCAGGAAGTTGGGACGACCATTTGCCATTGATTGAATTCTCTTACAACAACAGCTATCATTCCAGTATCGGCATGCCATCATACGAAGCTTTGTACGCGCGAAAATGTAGATCACCAACAAGTTGGGATGAAGTGGGAGAAGGAAGAATTCTCGGCTCGGATTTGGTACAACAGTTGCATGACTCGGTCAAGTTAATTCAGAAAAGGTTGCTTGCTGCTCAAGATAGACAGAGGAAGTATGCGGATCCAGCGCGTAAGGACGTTCAATTCCAAATTGGCGAAGCTGTGTTGCTGAAAGTGTCACCTAGAAAAGGGTTGATAAGAATTGGCAAGAAAGGGAAGTTAGCACCTAGATACGTAGGTCCTTTTGAGATTTTGAGTCAAGTGGGAAATGTGGCCTACGAGTTGGCCTTACCACCTCAGTATCGGCATGTGCATAATGTGTTCCATATGTCGTTGCTTAAGAAGTACAATCCTGACGCTAGCCATGTGATAGAATATGAACCTGTAGAAATTCAGGCAGACCTGTCATTTGTGGAGCAATCGGTTAAAATACTCGACTGGCAAGTAAAGAGTCTTAGAAATAAGTCAGTAAAGTTAGTAATTGGAGGAACCCTATGGTCGAAGAGTCGACTTGGGAGTTAGAGTCTGATATGCGTTCCCGGCATCCTCATCTTTTCTCTTAGATTCTGGGGACAGAATCCCTTAAGGGGGAGAGGAAGTTACGACCGGCATTTTATGTAATATTATTTGTGGATTGGTATAATATTAAAGTCAAATGAAAATATATTCAATGATTGTACGCTAGTGTGAGTGAAAGTTTCTGCATTATAAATTTGCTTTGTGTAGTATATGATTTTTCAAAGCAAGAGTTTATTTAATTTCTTTATTTTTGATTTATAAGGAATATTTTAAGCTTTGGAAAAATTTTCTTTTAAAAGGTATTTTGTTCACAAATTTTGAAAATGATTTTAAAAAGTCTCTAAAAATCCAAGTTATTGTATGGTATAAATTTTATAATTTTTGAACTTGTATTTTATTTTATAAAAATAAATCTTTACAAATTTTATTTGTTATAATTAGCAAATTACATAGCTATCCTTGCATGCAAATATTCTTCCATTTAACTAAGGGGCAAGGAAGACATTTCCAACCCCACTCACTTTCAATCTACTAACCAAGTTACCACTTTGCCCTTGCATGCAAATCTACCAAATTTTAGCTAGAAGGATACTTGTGTCATTTCTTAAATCCACTCACTTGGGGTCAAATCAAAAGCATAAAAGCCAAACAAATATGATTACCACTTCATTTTTCACTCCACCATTCCACACCTCCCTCCTTCTTTCTCCCCTCCTCTCGGCTCTCCCCTCTCACTCTCGGCTAAAAGCCGAAACCCCCTCCCCAGTTTTTTCTTCAATCCTCAACCAAGCTTCCACTCTTTACACAAGTAAATGTTACTTCCCATACCATGATCACTCATATTTCAAAGAGTTTTGAGTAGAAAGTTTAAGTTTAAAAGGTTGCATGTAAAGGTTTTAGTGAAACTCAAAATACAATCTTGATTCTTATGGATTTAAGGTTGTTTTTGAGAGGACTACAAGGAATAAATAAGTGCCAAGTCTTGAGAAGGAAACTCTTGATGATTAAATGGCCATTTCCTTCCAATTCATTCGGCCATGACCATATGGGAGCCGAATGAATGGTCCTTGAGATCATTCTTGTTGTTTTGTTCAATTTTTGCATGTTTATGTGATAATGACTTGAATTTTGTGGTGAAAATTTGATAAAACTCCTTGCATGCTAAGTGATCATCTAGGTATATCTTATGCTAGGCTTGCATGTCAATTTTATGATAAAACATATGTAGAAAATGTGTTTTTTTGGTTTGAAAAACCCGAAGGCATGCATGCATGAGGATTTCTCTTAGAATGTTGTAAGATTTTGATTATTTGGAAAGATTTTGTTAGTAAGCCTTAATTTCAGTAGGTATAATGTGCTAATATTGATTTATGCTTCTTGTTGCATGGTAATAATTCGTGATTATCTTTTATAAAAATGCATACCTTGTTGTTTCAAAAGCATGAAGATTTGTGATTTGTGAAGTGTAGATTCTCTTATTTTGCCATAATTGTACTTAAGGTAAGGATGATCTCACCAAGGTTATTTTGAGAATAAGGGAGTTAGTTCAGTAGAATACCATGTATAAGTCTTGGTTTAAGTATTGAGTTGTTGTTAGTTGGGTTTGTCAAGTCAAAACCTTGGAAAATGAGAGTTATAGTTTCTGCAGAAAAATCAGTATAGCACCCTGAGGTTTAGAGTGAGTTTTGACCATGTCATTGGTGTGCACTTTGAGGCCCAAGCTACCAGAAGTTATTATTGGGAGTATATAAAAGGTTTTAGGAGTTGGTTGGAGGTTTGCATGTCATTTGGTTAGGTGCACAAGTAGAATCACAAAATCTGTCCAGCAGGGGACAGTTTTGTTGCAACTTAGAAAAAGGGAGATTTGACCATGTCATGGGTAGGCCCTCATTAGGCCCAATTGGGCCTTAGTTAGAGGGTATGTCAAATCAGTTTTTCCAACCATAGTTCATAGGATATGAGCTAGAACCATGTGTCATAAGTTAATTCAAGTCAGGGCATTTTCTGCCCAGAAAAACAGGGGAACCTTGGGCTTTTAGCTTAGGCCCAAGAAGGCCCAAGCCAGACCCTTGAGCCACATCAAGCTTGTGAGATGCCCTTAGGTCAGGAGAGTCTTGTGTAAAAGTTTTGAAGGAAAACTTGTAGTTTAAGAGTGTCTAATGTACTCAAGAAACCATAGTTGTCATTCTGAAATTTGCACCAGTGAGCACTATCACTTATCACATAGTTTTAGAACACTTAGAAGTGAGTATTAGGTCGACCACCATAGTTGTAAGATAGTATAAGGTCATTAGAGAAAAAGGCACAAGTGAGGGTCAATAGGTTTTGGATAATTTAGGAAAGGCACATCGAGTTAGGAAGCCAAAATTAGAAGACCTTGTCTAGTTTAGCGACCAAGTGACTTAAGTTGTGAGTCGAGATCATCCAAGCCTAGTGTTGTATTATGGTACATATGGTGTTATTTGGTGTTAATATATGATATGTGAATATGTGGCTATGTGTGTGCAAATATAATTTAAAGGAGAATATAAATTAAGTGCATATAGGCCTAAGTGCCATCCGTGTTTAATTTCGAGTTGTAAATAGGTTAAGTTGGTGAGAATATATTATAATGAGGATTATTATTATTATTTATGTAGGATCTCGAGACGAGGGAAAACTTGCCATAAAAGTCGAGTGAAGCTCCAGTTGTTGCTCCTACCAGTCAGACCAGACCAGCCTATCTCAAGGCAAGTGATTCAACTTGACCTTCGTATTTACTACAAATAGTTCTTATATATTGATGCAATTATCCTGAGTCATTCTGATATATTTAAATCAAGCGTATCTTTTGTTTATCTTTGAGTTACATAGAGATGCCATGAACCCTCGAGTACGTATTGTAAGTAGTTCAAAAGTCTTACATGATAGTTTAATGCCATGATAAAATGAAGAGTTGATATAATACTTGATTGATCCTCTTGATTAACATGTTGATGTTTCCTATGTATTGATATCTCATCCTGATACTTGAATCCCTATAGAACCTTACTTTGAACTCTGCAAGTCAAAAACTTATCAACATGAACCCTCATTGATTGATACCCTCTTTCTTATCCTAAAGCTTGACAATTCTGATATGTCCTGAGTTAAAGATCATTCTTCATACCTTAACACCCTTAGTATTCATGAAGCTTACCTTCTTGATGATCCAGCACTTGAACCTTGATGAGAAACCATTGCTTTGAGCCCAAATTGGCATTACCCTTCATATTATCCATTAGCCTCACTAAATCCTCTTGTCCAATCATTGATATATGAAAACCATTCAATTACTTGAATAGAGAATAATTTTGTGAATCATGGCTCTGATATTCAGTACCTTGTTTCCCGTGTTTCGAGTTGATCTATAATCCCTTGATAAAAATGTTTACAGTCAAAAGAGATTTTGTCATAAATCGGCATCAGTTTTTAAAATGATTAAAATGTGGATTTCTCAGTCCCAAAGGGGGATAAATGTTTTTTTTGAATGGTGGATCTGGACTGAGATGCGAGTCCTTTCCACACTTATATTAGGCTTAAAAGTTGCCTAGGGATTCCCATTAATGTTTTAGAACCCAGCGAGGTTCGGGATTACTTCGCGGCTGATCATCGGCTGTAATCCGTAGCGTCATAAAATGATTTTGATTAAGATATGATTTTAAAATTATTTTGATGTAAGCAAAATGATGCCATCTCACATAGTTTTTATCTCTCGTTACCTTTGGTTATGACTTTCCATTGTCATCCTTAAAAGTATATCTCAATTTATGTGTTGTGTCGTACTGTTAGCACTTGTTGAGCATTTGGCTCACTTCTTTCTTTACCCTGATATTACAGCTAGCAGCTATGGTTAGATTCAAGCAGACTGCCCGTAAGACCTGTGATGCTGATGCTTATGTTCGAGCGCAGGTAGGATAAGTAATAATAGTTGTGTGAGGACTCGGTATTTGTAATCAGATGTAATAGTTGGTAGTGTTGGGCTGTTCCAAACCCTAAACTGTAAGATCTTGGAGTTGGTTATGTATTCTTCATTTAAAATATTGTAATAGCTATATTTATTTTGCTATTTAAGTTGGGGGTGTGACACATCAAATGCCTTACCCTTGCATCCTTGGCAATAGATGAGATGTTTTCAGCTGTGTAATCACCTTTCTCCTTTGGTATGGACTTTGCTGGTTGATCAACAACTGCAACAGAGAGCTTGGTAGGCTTATATGGTCCTTCATTAATCCTATCAAGGTATTCTGGATCTGTAGCTTCCAGAAACATAGCCATTTTCACTTTCCATATGGGATACTCAGAAGGTCTCAGTATGGGAACCCTAATAGTCTCATATCGACTGTGAGTTTGAGTGTTTTGAGTATCTTGAGTTTTGGTGGGCTTGGTTGGAGTTTGTGTTTCTTCAGACAATGATTGTTTGGATCTTTACTATATGTGTGTTAACGGAAAAGCTCTGATACCACTTGTTAGGTCACACAACACTATGGAAGGGGGTTGAATATAGTGTTTATACAATCAAATCGATTTCAACACAAGTATGTAACAAAGATCAAGTATATTCAAATAAACTATGTTACAATATGAACTGTTGTTCTCTCTCAGTGATGAACAAATATCACTAAGAGCTGCTAGGTTACAATAAATAATATTCTCGATAATGATAACACATATAGTGTAAACCCTAAGCTGTGTTTATATAGTACACAGTTACAAGATATATTCTAATTGATATGGAATATAATTCTATCTCCTAAAATATATCAATTAGATATCTTCTACGAGTATTCTATTCCTCTAACTATTCATGCATATCTTCTTTTGTTTTTGTCCGAATCTTCTCTTGTAAATCAGCCGCATTCCTTATCTGAAAGTCTTCCCGCACTTAAGTACTGATATGTATCTTCTGACACCTTAAGTTCTGATATTAAGTTCTGACTTCAGTAAGTTCTGATTTCAGTAAGTCCTGATATGTCTTATTGTTAATTTCTGAAAACTAAACACAAATCATATTAGACATGACATCTCAAATATATTTAACATATAGTAATACGGCTCTCTATTCATACTGAAGGAATAAATATTCAATAGGTAGATAATCGACTTCATTATTCTATCAATGATAACTTATACATCACCACAACCCGATTAGTGGTACCCAATCTCAACATCCATTACAATACAACTCTCACGGTTGTAATCGACTCATTATTCAAAAAATCGTTGATGCATTACTATAGTCTACCACGGACATACTATAGTCATTCATTTTCCATGAAATCTTAATATCTAACGATACAATGTCCATAACTATCGTATCGAATTCTTCTAAGGAGGCAACATGATCACCGTTCATGATTCATGAAGAACACTCCTGAACTTGACGTACATATGATATGAAGCAGATAAAATTACAGAAGAGTTTCAATGAAAGCAACGATAGCAGGTTAATACCATTATTAACCATATATCTTTATTAAGAGACATTAAGTTCAAAGGTTCATTTAGTCCTTTCATAACATTGTCCTGGCTTATTCTCTAGATAGGACCTTTTAGGATAGATAGTCCGCTCACGGCAGTTAGATGAATTAAATCTGTACCAAACTACTATTACGGCTGAGTATCGCACAATCATCAGAAGGAATGTCAATCTTTCATACCATAATACAACCTTTACAGCTTTAACCATCATCACTGTATTCCTCTGGCATGAGCGCCTATAATTTCTCTCTTACACTTAGAGTGTCGGCCACCTCATTGGCCTTTCCTGATAGTAATAGTTCCTTATAATCAATTTCTTTTGAACGATCTCCATCTAAATTTTCTACCTCATTTCCAATCACTGCTTGTGTGAAAATGCTCTTCCTTAAGTTTTGGTGAGAAAAAAATCACCATTTTTCCATAAGTTATTGCCTCGGTCTTTAGAGGTTAACATTATCACAACTGACTCTCGATCATACTTAGGACGTCTTTTATCTTAGGTCCTAATTGCCTTAAACAATTTCGACCTTTATTTGTTCGATCCATACTTTCTCATGGTTTAACACGTGCCCCACTTGGCATTATTATAATTACGTCATATTTCCTTTATCAAAATTTCTATTCTTGAGAACTTTAAATATTACCTTTCTCCTTGTAAAACCTCTAAGGTTATCCTTAAATCCTTCATCAGGTACACCCTAGGTACAGGGCATATCAAGATACCATTTACTAATACCAGAATCATTGTCTATGTAGTTCTGAAAACTTTCTCCACTGATCTTTAAAGGTTGTTGTTGCCTTAGTCCTTCATCCCGTATTACCCAAACTCATAATGTCCCTATTAAGGGTGAAATGCCAACCTTTATGCATTCGCCCATGGTTCATCTCAAGTTATTGAGGTTATATCCTTAATTCCACCTTTATAAAGGTACTTACATCCTTCCATGGATAAATCAAGTCATATATCCCTGATAAGGGTATCTTATTCAATCTTTTCCACCTCGATAGTCTATACCAAATTTCACAATAGCATCCTTATTCAAGTTGAGGTCAATCCATATGGCCTCCAAAAGATTAAAATGGTTATTCACTTTTCTTTCCTGATTTGGTAATGATAACATAGATGTTCTGGAAGATATTGGTCGTGTTCAACATGAACTTATTTTTTTTTACTAAATCCTCATTTACTTTTGTTGTTTATCTCAACAGTCATCTCAATGTTGAGATATCTTCTATCCTTAGTGTCTCCCTTTTTGGGCATCAAGTCACAAGTCTTACCTACACTTCACATTCATGAAGGTCACTTCCTTCATCCCATTTTCCTAATTTCTTGTTATCATGTCTCCTCATTTCATTCGTGTTTCCTTATTAATCCATCGGTCTATCGCAAAGTTTCATTGAATACTCTTAACTTAAAAGGGGATCAATTATGCGTATTGCCTACGCCTTCAAACCTTGACTTTATCTCATGATCAGTCACCATTGCGTTGATGATGACACACTTCTCTATATTTATTGCTAGGGTTTTACATACCTAACTCCCTTATCGCTTCTCAATTCTATTTCCTTTATATCCCTTTATACTCCTTCCCCTTTCAGTCTTTTATTTTCATTTCTATTACAACCATTTCATGAACCAACACAACATAAGCATTGATTTCAAATATCACGTCATTCTGGATTCGTGTCCTTCAGACGAACCTTGACGACTATCACAACCTAGATTCATGATTCATCATACTTGTCCGCCTCTAGCCTGGTTTTAAAACTTCTACACTATTTCTCTATCTTCCTTAGCCTTCCACCAGCGGGTGGCCTTCTTGTTAGGAAGGTAAATGGAAAAAAAGTCTTTTGCACTTCGCCAATCATTTAGAATCTCAATTGATTCCTCTATTCCCTTTAGCCAGGCTCTTGCCTCGTTGGGTCAACTTGTTCCTTGAAACTCGGAGAGCTTTAGCGACTTAAAGGTCCTGAAAGAATTTCACACCACATTATTTCCTCAGGGTGGTGTTTGGGGATAAAAGTATAAGTTTTGTTTAGGCAGGTCAATGAATTTCCCAATAGGATACCATCCTGGTTCTTCCTATCTTGCTCAACTTCTGTTTTCTCATTATGAAATGTTTCATCATTCTCCCATAATCGGAGTTATTTTATATGTTAAAATCCTTGTTTTCCACTTCATTATGTTATGGGTTCCTTCTTTCTTGATGGCGACCTCCCTGACTATCATGTTCAAGGTTTACCATAAATCTTATTCCTCGAACTATGGCTTTCATCTAAGATCCCGTCCTTAAGCTTTTGAACATTAGGAACCCAAATTCTGTAGGAATACCTCATTATTTCCTTATCATCTTTCTCGGTATTAATCTCTTCTCTATTCATTGGCTCTCTGCCTTCATTCATCACTTTTTCTTCACACAATATGATCCGTTCCAATAATTCGGGCTGCATTACAATCTCAAATAGCTTTTCAGTACCGGCTCCGGTTACCTTCACAGCTATTCTCATTTTCTCAAAATCTCTTATCAACTCTCCCAAAGACATTCCCATCTTAAGTCTCTCCTTTCTACTAAGGGTGTTAGCCACCATATTGTCTTTCCCTGGATGATAAAGAATATCATAATCGTAATCCTTGATTAGCTCTAACCACCTCCTCTGGCGCATGTTGAGCTCTCTCTGCGTGGAAATATACTTGAGCTCTTATGGTTTGTGTAAATCTTACACTTTTATCCATACAAGTAGTGCCTCCAATCTTTAGGGCAAAACTATTGCCGTGAGCCCAAGATCTTGGGTGGGATATCGAATTTTATATTACCTTAATTGTCTTGACGCATACGCGATTACCTTGTTGTGCTATATAAGAAGCACCCTAATTCCTTATACGAAGCATCACTACAAATCACAAAATCTCCTTTTCCATCCGGCAACGCCAACATAGGGGTCGTCACCAATCTTTACTTCAGTTCTTGAAAGCCGTTCTCACATTTCTCTGTCCATTCGAACTTCTCAGTTTTACGAGTAAGCCGTGTTAAAGGGGCTGCTATCTTTGCAAACTTGAACGAACCTACGGTAATAACCGGCCAATCCTACCTCTGGTAGTCGCCCTAACCACGGTCATCAATTCCTCAACGGTCCTTTCTTCATTCTTGTCAGGATCCTCCATGGGATCCTTCTCAACAATAATCCCTTTTGGGATAACATCCTTAATTGCTACATCCTTAATATGAACATCATCTGGTCCCTCGTTAGGGTGCTCCATTGGATCCACAATATGATCCCCAATATATAATAAAACAACATCATGCTGTTGCTCCTCAACCTCAGGGTTCGGTGCTCCGCTACATCGATCTATGTTACTATCATGATATTTATAAGTGTTCCTATAAGGGTTTTAACTGTCAGTACTACCTTAGGTAGTCTGACTATGAACTTGAAAAGAGTTCTTATTATCTTAATAAACTTATCATTTTAACGACGCGTCATTTCTGAGGTTTATAACGCTTGGCTCTGATACCATTTCTGTAACACCCCCAAATCCGGGTCGGAGATTCGGGTTGTCATGAGTTCCATTTCCCTTAATAACACTTAATCTTAATAAATAACCAACTACTGCGTAATGTGACCCCATAATATACACACATACCACAAGTTATAGTCTCAGAGATGAATACAAAAAATAACACAAGTCATTTTATTCCATAATTATAAGTAATTACACCTCAAAAGGGTTTCTGATTAAATTTACATATTCTTTGCCATTATTACAATTCATAAATATACATAAGTCTGGTACATCAACAGTAGAAACCCTAGCCTATTGGTAGATCCTACCTCAGCTACAGCGGCATCAACGCCTACAGGAAACTGCGAAACAGTTTCCTATCCGCTTGCGAATTGGGAGCTTGGTCCCATTTATCTTGTCTATCTGTTGTTGTGTGATGAAAGAAGAAAGCAAGGGTGAGCAACCAGCCCACCGAAATAATATGTATAATAATTAACAATAGATGAGCATTCTCATAGTACTCATGAAAGTCTTGGTCAAGAAGAAATGAACCAAGTTGATATCTTAACGCGACCAAGTCACAAAATATTCAGTATATATGTATATATACTTTTCAAAATCCTGGAAATCCTCTTCTATGCATAATATACATAGAGTTCAAGTTTATAACTGTAGAAAAATATTGTTGCAAGGTGATCTCATATATCTAACCTTGTCTCAACGTTTTTCTGAAAATCTTTGTCATGCATAAGATAATCATTAACTAGATATAAGTGGAAAAGATGAAGTTACAAGATATTCTAATATACTTATATCTTTTCCGAATACTACTTGAACTACCACCGTTCAAGGTATAATCAGTTTCAAAAGGTCATCACATAGATGAGATTACAAGATAAGACTTGAATAGATTCAATCTTTGAAATATCATTTAAAGAAATGAAGTTACTACATACTTCATTTATTCCCGATATATATATACACCTATATATATATCTTATACCTTCCTTAAAACCCTCTGTTATGAAAAGTATAAACAGAGTTATAATATCCAATGAATTTGGAACGAAGAGAATTTTGGCATAAACCCGATATCTTATTGATCAGGCAAAGAGACCCATTACGTAACCTTTTCTACTGTAGATGGATGAATTCCTCGCCGGTCATCACCCTGGCCGTATTAAGACCTCGCGCTAGACCGTTACCCAGCCACTCAGACATGGATGGACTATCACCCAGCCTCTTACACCTTCATAGACCGTACCCCGACATGTCGCTTATGCCGACTCAATTAGATGGACTTACTTCCTGAATATTGGGCAAGTATTCAAATTGTTTTCTCAAAACAGCAACCTCGTGGCGAATATAAAATACACCACAGAGCTAGATCCCTCATATTTTTGAGCGAGTATTCAAGTCCCCTTCGAAAGGAAGATCTTATATTTGAAAACGAGTTTTGGGATCCGCTCTAACTTTTAAAATCATTTTGAAGACTCGAAAATATTTTTAAGAATGTTTGGAGTAATGCTGATTTAATAAAATAAATCAGTCCCAATATATTAGAAAATATCTAAATATTATTATTTAAATAATATTCCCATAAGGATAATCTTTATAAAAATAATTGAAGTAGAAGTTTTAAAACTCATACTTGAAATGAATAATAAATAACAAAACATATACTTATACGAAAGTACGATTTTTATTTTAATAATTGAAAATAAGTTTGATTATTATTCAAAACTATCGGATATACCTTATCCGATTAATAGTTATAGAAAACTATATATATATATAAATATACATATATTATATTCGGGAACATCGACTCCCGGTTTAAAAAATGTTCACCTTTGGGTCCCCTATACTAAGGGTATACGCAACTACTGCTTATATCTAGCATATGTATTATGCAGTTTATAATCAATTGAATTGATAACAAGGTATCAAGATTACGAACCAGGCATGCATATATATCATATCAACATGCTCCAATATATCGCAAGATTTGCTAATAACAATAATGCACTTATTGCAAGATAATGCATATACATATATACATCAGAACAACAGTTATATGGGTAGAGAACTTGCCTGAGTGTTTCCGGATAGACTTAAGCTTAGAGTGGGTCCGGTAACCTATGAACAACAACATAATCCGGAATTAGACCACGGTCGCTTAAGAAACTAGTCAAAACTCACTCATACCCTAACGGTCGCTTATGCGCTTAACGATTTGCGTTAATTGCTTGCGTACCTCGGCTCCACTAATTTTAATAAATTAACAGTTACGAATTTTAAGGCGACTCTTTCGTTAGTACTTTACATAATTGTTTTGTGTTTCGATTAATCATTTACGGGTCTCAATTATGGTCTCAAGGTTACTCGAGGTTTTGGGGTTCGCTCGCTGAAACGCCCTTACTTAAAATGGTCGTTTCTCCTAAACCGTAAATTGGATCTAAGCGAACGACATATCAAAACGAAGCTTGAATCATAAACTTTCTAAACACTGTAATGGTCAGTTCATGGAAGTGAGTTTTCAAGTGCAAAAGTCATGGAAAAAACCGTCTAAGGAAAAATGTGCATTACGACGGCTATAACTTAGCGATTCCCAAATTTTACCAATTCCATTAAATATCAAACCACCACCAATCAACACCATTCTACCATTATTTAACCACAATACAAGATCATTCAACCATAACTCAAGATCTCAACATATTCATCTAAACCAAGTCAAAATGTGACCAAGAACTTCAAATCTAACAAGTATCACTCCTAACTTCAAAATTAACAAAACCACTTACTAAACAAAGCTCTAAACATGTTTACACACCCATTACACTAACCTATCATTTAACATTATGAAATCCAAACCAATAAAACTTAAGACTAAGGGTTTGAGAAGTTATACCTTCCTTGGAGAGTGGAGAATCACTTAGAAAACCTTAAATAACCACTAACTATCTCTACTAAGCTTGGATCTTGAAGAAATCATAAGAAAACACAAAGTTAGTTTCTTGAAAACACTATTCATCAAGAACTTTGATGAATTGATTAGCTTAGATAAACATGGAATCTTGAGCTCAAACTTATGGCTCATCTAAGTTATGAATTATTGAAGCTAAAGGAACAAACCTCTTGAATTTTGATTAAGTGGAGCTTGGATTTTCAAATTTTTCTTCCTTGCTTTTCTTCAAAAAGCCGAGAGCAAAGAGATAGGGGGAGAAGAATTTGTTTGCTTGGTTGCTTCTCTTTTTTTCTTAGTAATTGATTTAACTTTTTACCATGGTTAATTTTCCATGGTCCAAAATCGACCAACAAAACAACATCCCTTTGTCATGCTTATGTCATAAAGCCGTGTCATCTTTTTACACTTGTCTTCCCTTTGTGAAGCGATGACATCATCATCCACTAACCTCTTTGATTAACCCTTAATTACTTGGTTAATGACCGCTTATCTGTTATACGGTTCGCTTAACTTTCGTTCTCGTTTGTCATTTAAGGGACCATATCCGGGATATTATTACATGGGTTCCCCTAACCTTTCTGAATATTTTATATTCCTTTTACGATCCTCTCTTATAATCCTTGAATTAAAATCATTTTAATCATGTTACCTTATACTCAATTATGTCGGTATCTGGTGGATTTTCGGGAAAAATCAAAGTGTTCGAATTTGGATTCTGACGATCTTTACATACACTTATATACTTTATGGAATACTAATACGATCTTAGTATTTCCATAACAATACTCCTATATAGTGTGGTTTGATAATTTTCCTTAATCAGCATCATCAACAAAAGTTACTATTCATCAGGGTTTCAAAAATTCCAAAAATTAGGGGTTATTACAAATTACCCTTAATTAAGGCTAATATACACTAATCGGCCCTAATCGAGACTAATCTTTACTAATCGGTCCTAAACGGGCTAAGTTTAAAATCTTGAAAATTTAAAAAACCTTTGAATTTTTTTCACTTTTTTCCAATAATTTTCAAAAAAAATTAAGGTCACCGGAAATCCTCCAAGAGGCTCTGGACCAACCTCCATGGAGGTTCTGATTGGCTAGAGTCCCCCATGTGGAGGACACGACCCCTCTTGGTCGGCCGGGAGTGAACCTCTTGGTTTTCCGGGAGGTGAACATCCTGATTATTGTTTTTGCAGGAGGTTCTACTCGGCCCTAAGACCCCTATGTAGAGGACTCAGCTCCTCCAACTCTTTGTCGGCTAGTGAGCCAGCTCCATGGTGATCCTGGTTGGCCGGGTCATGGAGCCTCTCGAAACTTTTATGTTCTTGTTCTCGTGAACGCTCTGCACTTGTTCTAGTGAATGTTCTGCACTTGTTCTAGTGAACGTTCTGCACTTGTTCTAGTGAACGTTCTTGTTAGGCCTTTAGTTAACTGTAGAGGGGGGTGAATACAGTTTAAACAATCAAATCGAAATAATAGACTCAACAAGAAGAACAGTTTTTATATTAATGGATTAAAATTAATTACAATACTCTCTCAAAGGATTAACAAATATCCTTGGGAGCTGCTAGGTTATGTGAATAATATAGCAATTCGCGATAACACATAAAGTGTAAACCTATTTTGTGCTTATATACTGCACAACTACACAATCAATCTAGAATATGTGTTACAATAGAATAAGGAATCCTAATACATATCCATCTATTGATTACTACAAATAAGCAAAGTCCTACACCGACATATCTTTGCAAATCTTTCCTCCTTTTATTTCACATGATTTCTAGCTCGACAAATTCTGATATGATCAAATATTGATGACAAAAGCTGATCAACAAATACTGAAGGCAAAAGCTCATCAGCAAATGTTGATGATGTCATCTTTGTCAAATACTGATATTAAATACTGACTGGAAAACTCTGATAGTTAAACACTGATATCATTAATTTTTTTTAACAATATCCCCCAACTTGTGCATTATATAAATATGCACAAGTTCCTAATTGATGATGTCAAAACTATCTAAATGCAGAAATAATAACAAATGTACAATCTTATAGTCAGTGTTTGTGGCGCCCCAAAATCCGGGGTCAGGGATCTCGGAGGCCACGCCATCTCAATCACTATAAACCACATACCTCGCATCACAATATATAAATACTCACTACTTTACGACCCACACTTATCATACACACGCTTACAGGTTATTGTCTTGGAAACGAACCATTCATTACTAGAGTAAATCAACCCACAAAGTGATAATTATTACAACCCAAAAGTAATTAAGTCTTACCGGGGAATAACCTTTAAATAAGGCTAGTCCGTCGGCCAAATATACGTTTCTTATTTATTACCTTACATAAGTCATACTTATAAATAAGCCGAACTAAAAACAACTGAAAACCAATCCAGCTTATTCGGACTACCTGTGGTACCGCACCAAACAACCTACGGAACAACTAGCCATTTCCTACTTGTTTCCTGGTTGTGAATCTCATGGTAGGCATCTTGATTCATTGTTGTGTTGTGTCAATTTAAGAAAACAAGTGTGAGCTATAATGCCCAGCATAATAATGTACCGTATGAAAATGACTGTATGATAAACCACGTAAAACATCATATATGATCATTATGTTTTATTCAAAAAAATAATTTTCCTAGGTGATACACACCTTCTTATGAAAACAATCCTTTAGTGGATTTTATTATCCTGCGAATACCTTGATAGTAAACCCAGCACCTAGGCTTGGGTTACAGTATTGCATCACAATTCCAATTGGAAGAATAGGACATTCGTTGGAGCTACCGTATACGATGATCAGTCGTACTACGATAATAGTAACCTTTTCTACTAGTAGAAAGACGACACCTTCGTATCCCGGTTATCACCCTTGCCGCATTCGTGCTACATGTCCTATTTTTGGGGATACACATACTTCACAATTTCCTGAGTACACAGAGTACCTTCACCTTCGGTACCTCTAGTAGTCCATCTAGCACACATAGTACCAGAGTCTAACCCTCCCTTGTCCTTTTTAAAAGAATTCTATCATATCTCGAGAACTCGAACCACATCAAAGTTCCCTCAAGCGTTTTGTATGTTGATAGGTATAGTTTTACCTCACATATATATATATATGTATGTGTGTACTTCCGAAAGTTTTCGAAGGAAGTACTAAGGATGTGAGTTGACCGTTGTCAATAGATAATTAAATAAGGGGGAGTTTCTTTTGAAACTATATTCAAAATATTTAACATAAGTCGAGATAATATTCTTCGACGATCTAAAATTATTCGAATGATTTTCAGAAAATCAGAAAGTATTTTAAATCAGGTTCTATAATTTTAAAATCATATATAAACCATTTAATAAATAATAATTAATTAAATAATAATCGATAAATAATTAAACCTCGAAGGAGTTTACTTTTAAAAGAATATTTAAAATAATATTCCTCAACTAATTTATGTTTACATAATTTAATAACCTTTAATGTTTAATCGGTTTTGAAATAAATAATCTTTGGGATATGCTTCTCCCATAATAAATGAGTAGGTATATAATATTTATTACTCGAATGATAAAATATAGTTGAGGGAATACGATCTTTGGAAATCGTTTTAATAAAAGTTCGAGGTGTTTAATGTTTCGTAAGTGGACGTTGGGTCCCTTAATACGTAACTACTATGGACTTTTAATCGTCCCGTAATATCACCAGAATGATTCCCGGGTTTTTATTTTGAAATCCTGACCGACTCTCGGTCCTATAATAATACGTCACGCTTATAGCGGAATTAAACATTTCACGATATATACTTATAGTACAACATCGCTACATTATGCGAAAATTCAATTACTATGTATCATGGCAAGAATGGTATCTATGCAATGATAGTAAAACAATTCTTTGACAACACAACAGTAAATGGAGTTGGGTTCGTAAACTTTCCTGGGTATCTCGAGGTGAAGGATGCTCTAGGTTCTGCTCAGAAATCTATAATCATAAACAAAATTCGTTTTGTTAGGTCCCGTTCTAATTTACGGCGACTCGCACTCATGCGCTACTTATTATGCACCCTCTCAACTTATATTACCCTTATTATTCCTTTAAGTCCTTGTTCTTGTTATGATCGCTTCCATTTTCAAAGTATCTTATGTCCGTTTTCATTTTCGTCGTCGGCCTCGATTATGGAATCTACGGTTTTCTAATCGCGCGGTCTCGGCTCCGATATTTTTATAAAATTGAAAAGTCATTATTTTTACTTGAAATTTTTATGGAAGTTAGGAAACTCAATTTATTACTCTCTGTAAAAATTTCATGATTTATGAACATTTTGAAGTCGGTCCTTTTTATTTTCAAAGTTCGTAATTGTTGCAGTTTTTGTCGCATAAATCACTTTTAGTAAAACGGCCAAAACTTTTGGTTCGTAAATCGGAATAAAGCGATTCAAGTGCCTAGACGATCCTTATAACATTTTCTATATTAATCAAGGATTATCTTTTAAGAAACTATAGTTTACATCTTCGGGACTTTCTGCAGAAACTTAAAGTTACGTTTTATTCGTTTTAGTGAGATTATGGTTACGATCGGAGTTTTGTTTATGCCTTAAATCATTATACTACCACCAACAATCAACATATCATAATCACCACACTAACTCCTCTCTAGAAAATCATGTTCTTGAGGCAACAATAATCAACCTTAAATCTACTTAGCTAAACATCAAGATTACAACAATACTTCCACCAAAACTAGGTTTACAACTATATTCTAAAAGGATCTTGAACTTAAATCTTAAATAAGGTTGGGTAAAATATATATACCTTTATTGAGAGATTGAGATGTGTTCTTGATGATGGTGAAGTATTGGGAGAGCTTAGTATGGTTTTTGGAACCTAAAACAACCATTAAAATCAAGAAATAAAACAAAAGTTACTATTTATACTATTCACTATCATCTTTCTTGATTTTATTTCACCCATCAAACCTTGATAAAAAGAGTTCAAAGATTTATCTTACCTTAGTTTAGGTGGTATAAAGCTTGAGAATTAATGGGAGGATTTATCCATGGCTAGAGCTTGGAGATTTGAAATTGGTTTCTTGGTTTTTCTTTGAAAAAGCCGAATGAAGAAGAAGAAGAAATGGGGAGAGAAAATTTTGTTGCTTCTTGGTTGCTTCTTGAAATAATGTTTTTGATAGCTTGTAGTTGATTTTTATTCCTTAGTATATATCCTAGGATTTGATCTTGGTTTCCAAATCTTGAGATAAAACTAGCTAGCCTTTGTAGCTTACAAGCTAAGCTACTTAGTTTAGCTTTTTAGCTTACTATTTGCTAGCCCTTGGTTGATTATCCTATGCCTTAGCTTACTGTTTGATAAAGTAACCATGGATACTTTTCTACCATGGTTAGTTAGTGTGTTACATTTATTTAATCGTTTACGCGTTCGCTCGGTCGCTTAACCATTTTCGTAATACATTCTCGTAAATGGTTCGCGACATAATTCCTTTCGTATTTATTCCTTATGTTTTGATTTATCATACTTGGATATAAATCCGTAGGGTTTTAAATTCATAATTATATTGTGATTCCCGTAATCCTTGATGATTCAAAAATATGGTCGTTTTTCAAAGTTTGTTTTCTTCGAAAACTAATAGCGTTTACATACACTCATTTGGTACGTGCAATCATAATATCAACTTCGAAACTCATTTTCTCATACACTACATAGTGTGGGCTAAAAGTTTTCCCCGTCCGTCAGGGTTACTATTCATTAAATGTTTTTACAAAGTCTCAAAAATTCGAGTTATTACAGTGTTTCAGACTTTAACTTCAGTCCTGAACCTTGGCAAATCCAGTAGCATCATCAAAGAATTTCTTGAGTAGATTCACTTCAAGCACATTCAAATACATATCCATTCTCTATTCGATATCCTTGAGCTCTTCTGTAGATTCATCATTCTGATAGATAGCATCTCTGAGGTCATGTAGACTTGATCTTCCAAGTGACAGATCATCCAGCTCTAAGAAACCAACCTTCTTTCCATTTGGTTTGAAAGTAAGAACTTTTACACAAAGGGATCTAGTCACTCTGGCTCCTCCAACAGGCATATCAACAGTGTTTCCAGAATCATCAATGTATTTTGGAGTGTACTTTGACTTGTAAGTCATTCCTCTCTGCTTTCTGTATACCAGGTTCTTCAAATACTCAGATCATCTGGATGTAGTAGAGTTGATTACCTTAAGTAATGTTATGACATATTCCAACTTTTACCATGGTTTGGCTCTCATTTACTCTTAAGAAATCTTCAACCTTTTCCCGTATTCAAGAAAATACAGCATCTTTTACTTAGGCTTATTTATGTTATACAAATCAAGCACTATTAAACTGAAAGAAGTTTTGTAAATCTTCAAGCTCCACATTTTATCCCACTCGTGTCAGATTCCTAAGCTCTCTGAGAATTAAAGCATTACCAGTATAATTATCAGCATTTGGAAGTCCCAAGCCACCTCTTTTTCCAGCCATCCTTGATTGTGAATTACCATTGTAGATCTTTTTAATGGTCTCAGAAGAATCCCTTTTTGGTGCTATTGTCTTGCTTCCCCGTAATAGCTTTTTTTTTTCTCCTCAAAAGTCAATTTTGGTTTTATCAAAGTTTGAGCCTACTAAATCAGAGTTTAAGTCTCTTTTAGGAATATAATGATCAGCTTTTATTTCTTAAACTATAATGTCAAGAACTTGAGTAGTATCAGTGGTTGTGACTGGTTGAATATCAGTATTTGTTTCTCTAACTTGAGCAGTGTCAGTGGTTGGAATGATTTGTAACTTCCTAGCCCAA
This sequence comes from Apium graveolens, assembly GCF_009905375.1. Taxonomy (NCBI): domain Eukaryota; kingdom Viridiplantae; phylum Streptophyta; class Magnoliopsida; order Apiales; family Apiaceae; genus Apium; species Apium graveolens. The sequence goes on along the minus strand of NC_133649.1, from coordinate 250,905,571 downwards.
TCAGATCCAGGAATCACCTTTCTCTTCTTGTGAACCTGATTGGCTTCTTCTTCAAGAATCTTTCATTCATCAGCATAATCATGAGCTTGACTTACTATATAGACTGGATATGAGTATCTGAGCTTTGGTAGATGCTAATTTCTTCTTGGACTATCAGTATCTCAGTATTTAAATTAGCTTGAGACATTAAAACATGTCTTTCAGCTTCAGTTTGGCTGATATCTTTAATAACTACACCTTTAGTTGGTCTTTTTCCAGGAATATCTTAATATGGGGAGACAGTATCAGTGGTTACCGGTCTTATAGATTTGAATTCCTCTTCCATAAGCCTCAGTTGCTCAAGACCAACTCATGGATTTTCCCTTTCAAAAATCCTTATACTTACCTTAGAATCAAAAGCTTGTATTTTAGGATCCTTGTAGAACAGAGTTGTCTTCTTTCCTGTAACCTTCAGTGTTTATAAAAACAGACTTGCCTCAGCACCCACTTCTATTTCCAGAATACCTTGGTCTTTATCAGCATTTGTGACTGTCAGAGTTTGCTTTGTAGTTACAGTCAGTTCTTTTGAAATAGTTTGATGTTTCCCACTTTTCCCTCTCTCTCCACCTTTCGTAGATTGACTAGTGGTTTTGGAAGTACCACTTGAGCTAACTAGATCGCCACCTTTGTTCTCAAGTAACTTTCTTCCTCCTTTACTCCCTCCATCTGTAGCTTCATCCTTGTCATCGGCTTTTTGATGGAACTGTTTGTATATAGATTTAGGAATTTCCCCCCCCTTTTTGGCATCATCACCAAGTAGTAGGGACACAATCAGCTCCATGGACAGCTGCACCACATCCAATTGCTCATACATTTTATGTTGAGTAGCTTCCAACTTATCCTGGTTGTTTTCAAGTTTTTCTTGTCTGGAAAGGATAGGCTTCAATTGTTTTTGCATCTCAAGATCAGATGAATTTAACTTCAAAGAAGGCACCCTTAAGTTGATCCATTTGAGAGTTGAATTTTTCCTGAGTGCACTGAATAGACTTAACCATTAAAGCTGAAGCATTTATATGATTAAGGAATATCAGGATTTGAAATTTGCTTCTCAGCTGTCTGCAAGTGTTGGGAAACATGAGTAACAGAGATAGGATAATTAGTATCCTTCCATTTAGAAATCCATTCATCATCAAAGAACTTATTTGTATTGATAGCATCCAATTCAGCTATCTTTAGTTTCTTTTCTCTTTCAGAAATGCCTTCAGAAAAAAATAGTTCATCAAGATCCTCATCAGGATCTAAGGTCACATTGATATTAGATACATCAATATATTCTCCATCATCAGCCTCACTTCCATGAACTGAATAAAACAATCTCAGGATAGCATCCAAAGATGGAACTGAAAGGACTTTAGTTGATTTTGGAGTGGGATGTATCCTTCCTTCTGTGTCCAGTGCCAAGATGACTGCATGAGAAGCCAAGCCTGCACTACCACTTTGAGGTAGTGGTTCTTATGTGGTTGAAGATGTAGGATCTTCTAGATTACTTTGAAATCAAGGTTCTTGTGGAATCCTCTCCTCAGAATCATAATCTCGCTCATGTGCTGGACCAAACTGCAACCCATCTGTCTTCTTAGAAGAATGAGACTCACTAGTTATGCAGAAAGCTTTGACCTTGGAGACCTCATCAGTGATTTTGGATATGGCTGCATCATGCCAATCTTGGAATGACTTAGTGGCAAGAGGTGCAATGTCTTCAAATTCTGCTACACCACTTTGAGGTGTAGGTTCTTATGGAACTGGATTAGTTGTTGTAGTAGCTGCTACATCCCTATGAGAAGCAGGTTCTTGTGTGCTTGATCCATGAAACTTTCCTTGGTTATCTTCTCAACCTGCTCATGAGTGACTTCTCTCACTCTTCTTTTTAGCTTCACTGGAGAATCAGTATTTGTGACAGGTGCATCAGTAGTTGTGTCATCCTTATGACTCCTTGGCTTTTAAGGTGAAGTGTATGCATCCTATCCCTCCTCAGCTATTTCTTGTTTGAGCTTCAGCTTTTGTTAAGCAAAGTAAGTCTTGGCCAACTTCTTTTTCATTGGTCTAGGGATTTGATCATCAGTTTTTACAGTATTAGTGGTTGTTGTTCCCTCTTCAGTTGATAGAACAACTGGAATCTGAGTAGAATCATGATTTAACTTCTTGAATTTGGATGATAAGGTAGCATTGTCCTCATCATCTGATTATGAATCAGCTAGTACAAGCTTTCTCTTGACAATTTCTGAAGGCTTAGAAGAATGAGAAGCTTATACTTTGGATCCACCTTGTGCAATACCAGATTTTCCAGCAATGGCATTAGCACCAGCAATTGCACTGACACCAGTGTCCTGTGCAACCTTCAAGACTGCTCTTTGACCATAAGGCCTAGCAGGCTGGACAATAATGTCACGTGGGTTCTCTTGAGGAACATCAGACTTTGCTAACTTCTTTCTTTTTACAACAGGGGTCTTTTGGAAGACACCTAAAGTGTATTGTGTTTGGGGAAGTGTTTGTGTTGTCATGTTTGGGTTAGCTACATGGGGGTTCCCAATGATTATTTCATGTAGCCTAGCACTCTATAGATTTTGTAAACTATAAGTCACAAAAAATCTTTCAATTAGCAAGTTCCTGGATGAGAGTGGAAACCTGAGAGGTGCAAGAGCAACCTTCCCCTTATCTTTAGAGTTCAAATAAGAGAAAGTTCTTTTTATGAGCTTAAACATTGAGATGATTTGATTAGCTTGGATTGGGGTATTGGGGAAACAATGATTAAGTATAAGATGACAAAATCTAAAATAATATACTACTATTAGCATCATCTTTTAATCTATCTCTTACAAAACATAATACTACTCTACCAAAATAAAAGTGACCATCATGGATTAGAGAGTACCCAATTTGCTGTGTCATGATAGGAAGGGCATCAAAATTGGTACATTTACTGTTGAAGGCTCTTCTGATATAGGGAGAAATTCTACTCCTTCTTGAGCACATTCCTCTTCAATTTCCCCATATTTTTGAGCTCCTTGTCATACCCAATCTCAGTAAAGAACCTCCTCATCTCAGTGTCACCAATGAAGGTGCTATAAGAAGTATTAGTTGAGAGATGAAGAGCTTCCCTAACTATTTGAGGAGTCACAACCTTTGTCTCCTTATTGAACTCAAACGTGATTCTTGGAGTACCATTTTCTCCACCATCATCATAAACTCCAGTTCTCCATAGGGCGAGAACTTGGTCACCAGACACAACTGTAGGCTCTGTAAGAGCATAACCTACCTCACTAGAACTCAATAAATCTTGAAAGATGTGATAATCAGGAGTTATGCAAGTATGATCGAGAATCTCAACATAATTGTTTGTAATAAATTTGGCTCAATTATGAGTGGAAGTTGAAGAAGTAGCCGGTGAAGATATGATTATCTGTGTGAAAAAGCTTAAAAATTGATTAGGGTTTCATATTTTAAATGAGAGCGAGTGAAGAAGTAAGAGAGTACGAGAGTAATTAGGATTTGATAAAGTGATAATTAAAAACCAAAATTTGATTTTGTATAACTCTACACTCTATTACACTCAAACGGTTCAACTTAGTGAGACACATGGAAAGTTGTTAGTGCACAAAAAAAGAATCATGGAACAGATAATAAAGTGCAGTAAATACATGCACAATTACACAATGTAATGTTGTGTAAACACTCAATCATTTTTCCTAAACACACACCACCAACTATGCACTGTAAATTATTAACATAAATCACCCAATATAATACATCTCAGTTAATTAATTAATATATTGTTTTATTTGTTTTGAATTAATTCAAAAATCATTAGAGTATAATAGTCAATCAGGATTTGACCATTATCAGTATTTAATTAACTACTGTTAGAGGTTATCAGTCAACACATAAGTTTGACCAATATCAGTATATATGCAATCAGAGTTTATCATACAACTACTGTCAGAGTTTAAACATTAGGATTTAATATTCTATTTGAAATGATAAGTAATAAGTAGCCTGAATACATGGTATCAACATTTAACATAGTTATCAGTTTTAAAGAAATACTGATATATAGAAAAAGATACCAAACTCTGAACTCATTTTCCTATTATAGAACACAACTTAATCATCGGTTTTTGAGAATTGTCCAGAGATCATTGTCAATTCATTCACCAATCTTGTAAATGTGGATTCACATAGTGGTTTGGTGAAGATATCTGCTAGTTATTGATCTGTATGCACAAAGTGCAATTTTACTGTACCTTCCATCACATGTTCCCTTATGAAATGGTACCTTATGCTGATGTGTTTTGTCATAGAATGTTGCACTAGATTTCTTGTCATTGCAATAGAACTTTGATTATCACAATATATTGGAATTTTAGAATATTCTAACCCATAATTCAGCAAATGATTCTTCATCCATAAAATTTGAGCACAACAGCTTCCTGAAGCAATACACTCAACTTCTGCAGTTGAAATGGAAATTGACTTTTGTTTCTTCCTAAATCAAGAAAAATCTACCACCAAGAAATTGGAAGCTTCCTGAAGTGATTTTCCTATCTATTTTGCATCCTGCAAAAACAACATATGAATATCCAATTAGCTTAAAATTTGAATCTCTAGGATACCATAATCAAAGATTCATGGTGCTTTTGAGATATTTAAAAATCCTTTTCATATCTAACAGATGTGGTTCCCTTGGATTAGCTTGGAACCTTGCACATAGACAGGTAGCATACATGATATCAAGTCTACTAGCAGCCAAATATAGGAGTGAGCCAATCACACCTCTGTGTTTAGTTATATCTACTGATGAACAAGTATTTAAATCTAACTTGGTTGCAGTGGCCATGTGAGTTGTTGCACTTGAGATGTATTGCATCCCAAATCTTTTAAGTAAATTCCTGGTATATTTTGCTTGATTTATGAAGATCCCTTCTTTAGTCTACTCGACTTGTAATCCCATAAAATAACTTAATTCTCCCATCATACTCATTTGATAACTAGACTGCATAACTTGGCAAACGTCTCACAAAGTTTATAATTAGTAGATCCAAAAATGATATAATCAACATATATCTGAACTAAAAACAAGTCCTTACCATGGTACTTATAAAATAGAGTTTTGTCAATTGTACCTCTTTTGAAACCACTTTCAAATAAGAATTGAGCAAGTATTTCATACTAGGCTCTTGTAGCTTGCTTTAGTCCATTGAGTGCCTTATCCAACTTATATATATGATTTGGATATTTGATCAATAAAGCCTGGAGGTTGTTCAACAAAAATTTCCTCTTCAAGTTCACCATTTAAAAATGCACTCTTCACATCCATTTGAAACACCTTAAACTTTATGTGAGCGGCATAGGCTAGAAATATTCTGATTGCCTCAAGCCTTGCAACTGGAGCAAAAGTATCATCATAATAAATACCTTCTTGCACCGAATAGCCCTTTGCAACTAGCCTTGCTTTATTCCTTGTAATAATGTCCTCACTGTCAGTCTTGTTTTTGAACACCCACTTTGTACCATCAACTGATCTATTCTTTGGTCTTGGTACCGATGTCCAGAATTTGTTCCTTTCAAATTCATTGAGCACTTCTTATATTATTGTGATCTAGTTAACATATTGAAGAGCTTCTTCCACTTTCTTAGGTTCAATTTGAGATAGAAAAGAATGGCAGAGACATTCATTTTGAGTGGCTTTTCTTGTTTTGACACCACTATCAAGATCTCTAATAATTAAGTCATGTGTGTGTGACTTAGTCCATTTTCTTGCAGAAGGAAGTTGACTTCTTGAAGTAGAACCTCACCCTTGATCCATGATGTCTCTAGTTTCACTTTTCTTTGTACCATCATTATTTTCTGAAGCCCCACCTAAATCAGTGCTTTCAGTATTATCAGTATTTGCTTCATCAACATTTGAGGAATCAAAGCCTGATGGAGTATCTACTGAAGTTCCTTGATTTGAATCACTTGACTCTTGATGTAGATTATGTTGCTCCCCCTCACCATGTGCTTGAGTACTGTAGTATTGCCATTGACATGTGGCTCATCAGAGTTTAGAGTGACATCAAGATTTGCAGTATCAGGATTTAACTATTCAGCATATGGTACCTCATTTTCAAATCTTAATTCTTCATGGTCGTCTACATCTTCTAGACCTGTAATCTTCTTGTCATCAAAAGACACATGAGTAGATTCCATGACCACCCTTGTTCTCATATTATAAACTCTGAAGGCTTTTGTTGATAATGGATATCCAACAAAAATGCCTTCATCAACTTTTAGATCAAATTTAGTTAGCTGTTCAGGATGAGTTTTTAGAATAAAAAATTTGCATCCAAATATATGAAAGTACTTCAAATTTGGCTTTTTTTTCTTTACCAACTCAAATGATGTTTTTCCATTCTTGTTTATCAATGTAGCATTTTGTATGAAGCAAGCTATTTGCACAGCCTCATCCCAAAAATTTGTTGGCAATTTTGCTTCCTCAAGGATGGTCCTTGCAACTTCTATGAGAGTTCTATTATTTATTTCAATAACTCCATTTTGTTGTGGAGTTCTAGAGGCGGAAAATTCCTGTTTAATCCTCTTGTACTTGGCAGAATTATTCCATAGTGCTATTCTTGAATTCAGTTCCATTGTCATTTCTAATGATCTTTACTTTGTGTGTTGATCCTTTTTGCAATTCCCTTACATGATCAAGAAGAATGGATGGAGTCTCATCCTTAGTGTGCAGAAAATATACCCATATGTACCTTGTATATTCATCAACAATTACTAGTGTATACCTCTTTTTTTTGCAATAAACTTCACATTTACTGGACCAAAAAGTCAATATGAAGTAAGTGATATGGTTCAAGAATTGAGGATTTAGTTTTACTCTTGACATATGATTTCCTTAATTTGGCTTTTTCACACGAGTCACATAAGCCATCAGGAGTAAATACTACACTGGATAACCCTCTCACAAGATCTTCCTCACAAGTTCATTGATGTTATTGAAATTTAGATGAGAAAGTCTTTTATGCCGGTTCCAGCTGTCTTCCACAGTTTCTCTACTAAGTAGACATATTTCTGAACCATCAAAATTTGTGAAGGCCCTGGCTCACTACTAGAAATATGGGATCAGACATCAGTTCAGAACCGATGTTAAAAAAAATTTGAACCGATGTCTTCGCGTGTGATGTTAAATGTTATCAGCCTTTGACATCGGTTAATAGCCAATGTTTATTACAGTGCTATACATCGGTTTTAAAATTAAATATGATGTCTTTGCAACAAATTTCAGCTTATATTACAATATTTCTAGGTGAATATGAGTATATTATGAGGTATTTATCCATTAAAACATGAAACCAACAAGCTCTAAAAGCCATTTATTAAAATTCTTTCGAACAAACCGATGTGAAGTGCTAGATCAGACATCGGTTAGATTAGTTGCCCGATGTGGAATATTTGATCATACATCAGTTAAATTAGCCCCCCGATGTGAAATGATGGATAAGACATGGGTGTTCTTCACGAAACCGATGTTAAATCTTTTTGTTCAACATCAGCCAATTTCTCTAACCGATGTTATTTGACTTAAAATACATTGAGTTTTTTTCAGAACCGATGTCAAATGACTATTTCACATCGGTTTTTTAGTTCTTTTCATTTAATATTATTTTGTATGATGTCTTTTGTACATTTTTTACATCGGTTTACATGTACCATTGTGATGTTAATTATTTACAGCTAGAGGGAACCAAAACAATGCAACATCCCAACAAAAAACATCCAAAAAGAAACATAAAGGTACTAATCCAAATTACAAGTCTAATACCAAAATATTACTCGTACCATACTGTACATACATTTCAAATAAAATACAAACATTTCATTAGCCAACTCATACTATAATAATTTTTAAGTACTAAAAGCAAAAGCAACTTGCTCTATGTTGCTGTACCAGAACTCAAAGCCTCCTTCCTCTTCGACCACCCTTTCTGTGAGTGCAATTAGTGGGGATTGGAGTAACATCCTCTGAAAAAGGAAAATAGAAAGTCAATTATCAACTCCTTGCATGGCTATAATCTACTCATTTCCAATTCATAAGCTAATCAGGAAAAAAGAATTACCAATGTGACCAATTTTCATTCCTGAACGGGCAAGTGCATGAAGTGCAGACTAAGCACCAGGAGCAGGAAACTTTGTCTTGTTTCCACCTGTTGCGCGAAGCTTGATGTGAAGAGCAGTGATTCCAAGTTCTTGTGGGCAATTTTCCAGCCAGATTATATGAGAAAACATTACAAAGTCACTATCATCCATTTCATGCAATAAGAGGACTTTCAAGCTAGTCTAGAGCGATAGAAATAACACCGGACCTTGCATCTTGTTGAAACATCATATGCTACAAGCATAGCTACATATGGTGAAGATTCATCTCATCTGCTTTAACTTTCATCCCACCTTAAGAATTGAGAAATTAAGATAACATGAATAATTCATTTACTTAATTAGTTGTATATCTGATCTTTATGACATTTAAGTATGATCTATGACATTTATTAGGTATTTCTTGGCTGGCATAAGTGACAAGACATAAAGATAATTTTTATATGAATATTTAAATAAGACTTGTGCATAATGTAACATACAATTTGGATCTCACTTGGATTACAATTGGTACATGTAAATCCATTTTTTTTTTAAAATAAATCAAAGCATACTATTATTTACAGGGCACTCATATAATAGAGATTTTTGACATAAGTCATACCAATAAATATATTAGATGCATTGACACTAATAATTTACCTTCTCCTTGACTAATATGTGTGTCACACCCCAAAACTTAACAATACATAATATATAACTATTACAATATTTAAAAGAAAGTAAATACAACTGAATCCAAGATCTTACAGTTTAGGGTTTAAAACAGCCCAACACTACTAACTATTACAACTAGTTTTAATATCGAGTCCTCACACAAAACTATCTCTTATTCTACCTGAGCTCGGACATACGCATCGACATCACAAGTCTTACGTGCTGTCTGCTTAAATCTAACCATAGCTGCTAGTTGTAATATCAGGGTTAAAGCAAGTAGTGAGCAAAATGCTCAACAAGTGCTAAACAATACGATACAAAACATAAATCGAGATATATATTAAAGAATGACAATGTGAAGATATAACTAATAATAATAAGAGATGAACTTTTGGGTGATGGCATCTTTTGCTTGTATAAAAAACTTTTTCAAAATCATATCTTTATCAAAAACCATTTTATGACGCTACGGATTACAGCCGGTGATCAGCCGCAAAGTAATCCCGAACCTCGCTGGGTTCTAAAACATTAATGGGATCCCTAGGAAACTTTTAAGCCTACAATATCAGTGTGGAAAGGACTTGCGTCTCAGTCCAGATCCACTATTTAAAGAAAACTTTTATTCCCCTTTGGGACTGAAAATCCAAATTTTAATCATTTCAAAAAATCTGATGTCGATTGATAATAAAATTTCTAAAACAGTAAACATCTTTATCAAGGGATTGTAGATTGACTTGAAACACTGGAATTATGTTCACTAAATCTTAGGGCCATGATCCACTAGACTTGACTCTATCAAGGTAATTGAAAGGTTTCCATTTACAAGAATTTTGACAAGGTGATTTAGTAGGGTTATTGGATAATATGAAAGAGTAATGCCAAACTAGGCTTAAAGCAATGGTTTTAGACAAGGTATAGGTATTAGAACATCAAGAAGATAAGCATTATTGGTTACGAGTATGATATAGGTGTTAAGATATAAAGAAAGTGATCATTAGCTCAAGGTATATCAGGATGTCAAGCTTTAGGGTAAGGATAGGGTTATCAAACAATCGTGAACGACTTTAAAGAATATCTGGCTTTTAGGTATCAAGATAAAGTTTCTATCGGGGTTCTTACAAGAGTTAAATCAAGCAGCAGGGTGTAAAATCAAGATTTCTCAGTAATCAATAGCGTGTTAATCAAAAGGATCAATCAGGTATTATAACAATTCTCTATTTTATAATGGCATCCCGATTACTTTGGTATACTAGCATGGTATGATTTTTGATCTTCTTGTAATAAGTACTTGAGGGTTCATGGCATTTCTATATAATACGAATATAGATTTGAAAATCACTTGGTCCGGGTATAATAAGGTAAATCATGATACTCGCATCATATATATAAGAACTAGTTATCACACATTCGCAGTGTAAACTAAAAAGTAGGTTGAATCACTTGCCTTGAGAAGGGTGGACTGGACTGGACTGGAAAGTAGGAGCAACCGGAAGCTTTACTCGACCTTTATGGCAATTTTACCCTCAGTCTCGAGATCCTACACAATTAATAATAACCTCATTATAATATATTCTCACCAACAGAACCTATTTATAACCCGAAATTAAACATAAATGGCATTTAGGCCTATATGCACACTATTTATAATCACCTTATAAACATAATAGTACACATAGCCACATATACTCACATACCATATTTCAAATACCAAAAAATATCACACACACACACCATATTGCAACACTAGGCTTGGATGATCTCGTTCCATAACTTAAGTCACTTGATCGCTAAACTGGACAAAGTCTCCAAATTTTGGCCTCCTAACTCGATGTGCCTTTACTAAACTATCCAAAACCTATTGACCCTCACTTGGGCCTTTCACTCTACTGGATTTATGCTATCTTGCAACTATAGTGGTCAACCTAGGCCTCACTCATAAATTCTCTAAAATTATGTGGTAAGTGAAGGTGCTTACTAAGGTAAATTTCAGAATGACATCTATGGTTTCTTGAGTGCATTAGACACTCTTACACTACAAGTTTACCTCCAAAACTTCTATACTAGACTCTTCTGATCATAAGGAAACTCCCAAACTTGATGTGGCTCAAGGGCCTAGCTTGGGCCTCCCTAGGCCTAAGCTTAAAGTCCATGATTCCCCTATTTTTCTGGGCAGAAAAGGTCCTGACTTAAATTAACTTGTGAGACATTATTCTAACTCAAATCCTATGAACTATGGCTGGAAAAACTCCTCCGACACTCCCTCTAACTAAGACCCAACAGGCCTAATCAAGGCCTACATATGACATGGTTAAAACTTCCTATTTCTAAGTTGCAACAAAACTGTCCCCTGCTGGACAGATTTTGTGATTCCACTCGTGCACCTAACCAAACGTCTTAAAACCTCCAAAAAACACCTAAAACCTATTATATACTCCTAGTTCTAGCTTCTGGTGGCTTGGGCCTCAAATTGCACAACAAATGCTCATTCAAAACTTCCCCATAAACAGTGCATCAAATCTGGAAAAATGCAAATACTAACTAATCCCTTTCCTCCTTGACTCCCACTTATTAACCAAACATCCAACCTTTACGAAAGCAAACCTAGTGCATCAACATCCTAAAATAGTGCATCAACAGGAGTGGAGATCATCCATTCCCTAGAACACCAACATGCAAATAAAAATATAACATGCAACTCATGGAAAACACTTAACAAGATTTCGGCTAAAACTTGTAAATTCGACTTGTACCTATTACTCAACCTTAGTAATCATGAAATGTATCTTCTCTTAACTATTATTAATAAATATATCATGGAAACAATCTATTTCAAGCACAAATAATTCGAATTTAAAGATTTTTAAACATGAAAACATGATTTCGAGAAGAGTAGCATACATAACATGGTTGATCATCATATTAACATCCTAAAACTAGCATGCATGGCTAAACATGATTATATAGTGAAATTTCAGTAGCATGCAAAGGTTTTTAAAGCATGGTTTCTCCATAAAACACTTAGTTAAAACATATATAAAATGTATCTCATAGAGAGCTCTTGAATGCACAAGAATAAAGAGTTTCTCTTTGGAGATCACACAAAAACTACACATGCAACCATGAAACTTCATCTCCCAAATCAAAAAACTCTTGGAAAGTATATAAAATAAATGTAGGTGGAAGAATTACACTAGGGAAGATGAGAAATGGGATGGAAAAATGGAAGGGAGTGGGGGAGGGGGTTCTCGGCCGAGAGCAAGGAGAGGGAGGGGGAGGAGAGAAAAAGAGAGGTAAGTTGGAGTGTGGAGTGAGTGAAATGATTTCTCACATTTTGTTTTTGGTTTTATGCCTTTGATTGACTAAAATAAAATAGTGTAAATGAGAATGTACAAGAATACCCTCTACCTAAAGTTAGGCCATTTTGCATACAAGGTTAATGTGGTAATTTGGTTAACAACAAGTGAGTTAGTGGGGTTGGAAAGGTCTCCTTTTCCCTTTAATAGAATGGAAGAGTAATTTGCATGGAAGGGTTTCCATGTAATTTGCTAATTATAACAAATAATTTTTTAAAGATTTATTTTTATAAAATAAAATACAAGTTCAAAAATTATAAAATTTATACCATAAAATAACTTGGATTTTTAGAAATTTTATAAGACCACTTTTAAAATTTGTGAATGAAATAACTTTTAAAAGAAAATTTTTCCAAGGTTTAGAATATTCCTTATAAATTAAAAATAAGGGAAATAAATAAACTTTTGCTTTGAAAAATCATATTCTACATAAAGCAATTTATAATGCAGAAATTTTCATTCACACAACGTACAATCATTAAGTATATTTACATTCGGCTCTAATATTATACAAAGTTCACAAATAATATTACATAAAATGCCGGTCGTAACATCCTCTCCCCCTTAAAGGATTCTGTCCCCAGAATCTAAGAGAACAGATGAGGATACCGGGAACGCATATCAGACTCTAACTCCCAAGTTGATTCTTCGACCTTGGGGTTCCTCCAAAGTACTTTCACTAACTTTACCGACTTATTCCTAAGACTCTTTACTTGCCAGTCGAGTAATTTGACAGGTTACTCCATAAATGATAGGTCTGCTTGAATTTCTACAGGTTCATATTCTAACACATGGTTGACATCAGGATTGTACTTCTTAAACAATGACATATGGAACACATTATGCACATGCTGATACTGAGGTGGTAAGCCTAACTCGTAGGTCACCTTCCCCATGTGACTCAAAATTTCAAAAGGACCTATATATCTAGGTGATAACTTCCCTTTCTTTCCAAATCTAGACAACCCATCCTTGGTGACACCTTCAGCAAATCGGCTTCACCTACTTGGAATCTAACATCCTTACGCGCTGGATCCGCATACTTTCTCTGTCTATCTTGAGCAGCAAGCAACCTTTTCTGAATTAACTTGACTGTCTCATGCAACTGTTGTACCAATTCCGAGCCTAGAATCTTTCCTTCTCCTACTTCATCCCAACTTGTCGGTGATCTACATTTACGTCCGTACAAAGCTTCATATGGTGGCATGCAAATACTGGAGTGATAGCTGTTATTATAAGAGAATTCTACTAATGGCAACTGGTCGTCCCAACTTCCTGTAAAATCGATTGCACAACTGCGTAACATGTCTTTGATTGTTTGAATTGTCCTTTCGCTCTGACCATGAATCTGCGGGTGATACGCCGTACTCATGTTCAACTTCATGCCAAGACTCTCTTGAAATTGCTTTCCAGAATCTCGAGTTAAATCGGGGATCTCTGTCTGAAACTATCGATACGGGTACTCCATGTCTTAATACGATTTCACGCATATACAGATGAATCAATCTGTCCAATGACAACTTCTCATTAATTGGAAGGAAATGCGCCGACTTCGTAAGACGATCAACTATAACCCATATAGCGTCATGTCCGGATTTCGTTCGCGGTAGTCCCACTATAAAGTCCATAGCAATATTTTCCCATTTCCATTCTGGAATCTTTAGGGGCTGAATTAATCCGCTTGGTCGTTGATGTTCTTCCTTCACTTTCTGACAAGTATAACACTTTGTAATCCATTCTGCCACTTCTCGCTTCATATTTGGCCACCAAAAGTTCTGCTTCAAGTCCCGATACATCTTGGTGCTTCCCGGATGGATTGAAAATCTTGAATTGTGGGCTTCTTGCAAAATCTCATTCTTCAATTCAGGTACATGAGGAATCCAAATTCTTGTGGAAAACCTTAGTATACCTTGCTCATCCTTTTGAGTACCAATCTCTTCTCCAGTTAGCTGATTCTTCTCTTTCTCCATTACTTCTTCCTGCCATTTCCTTATCTTTTCCACTAGTATTGGCTGAAAAGTCATTGCACGACAAACTTCTTCAACTATTCCACAATCACAAATTTCCAATCCAAATCTCTTAATCTCTTCAGACATTTCTTTTGGTGTTGCTATCATATTCAATCTTTCCTTCCTACTCAAAGCATCAGCTACAATGTTCGCCTTTCCAGGATGATAATTTATCGAGCAATCATAGTCCTTAATCAATTCCAACCATCTCTTTTGCCTCATATTGAGTTCCTTCTGAGTGAAAATGTACTTTAAACTCTTGTGATCCGTGTAGATATCACACTTTTCCCCGTAGAGGTAATGTCTCCAAATCTTAAGTGCGAACACTATGGTGGCTAGTTCCAAGTCATGCGTCCGGTACTTCAATTCATGCGGTTTTAACTGTCTTGACACATACGTGATCACCTTATTGTGTTGCATTAGCACACAGCCCAATCCTTTATGTGAAACATCGCTGAAAATCACAAAGTCTCCTTGGTCTTCTGGTAGTACTAACACCGGAGCTGTTACCAATCTCTATTTCAACTCTTGAAAGCTATCCTCACATTCTGCATTCCATTCGAACTTCTGATTCTTCCTGGTTAACTTAGTCAATGGCGTGGCCATTTTCGAAAAATCCTTGGCAAATCTTCTATAATACCCTGCCAATCCTAGAAAACTTCACACTTCTGTAGGTGTCTTTGGCCTCTCCCAACTCATAATCACCTCAATCTTTGCCGGATCTACTTTAACTCCTTCATCTCCAATGACGTGCCCCAAAAATTGAACTTCCTTTAACCAAAACTCACATTTAGAAAACTTGGCATTCAACTTCTCTTGTCGGAGTATCTCCAATGCTATCCACAGATGCTGCTTATGTTCTTCTTCCGACTTTGAATAAATAAGGATATCATCAATGAATACCACTACGAACTTGTCCAAATACATTTTAAATACTCGATTCATCAGATCCATTAATACTGTCGGGGCGTTAGTCAATCCAAAAGGCATTACTAAGAATTCATAATGTTTGTATCTTGTCATGAATGTTGTCTTTGGGATATCTTCTTCTTCGATCTTTAATTGATGGTATCCTGATCTTAAGTCAATCTTTGAAAAGCACTTTGCTCCTTTCAGCTGATCAAATAGGTCATCTATTCTTGGTAGCGGGTATCGGTTCTTAATCGTCACCTTATTCAACTCCCAATAATCTATACATAACCGTATACTTCCATCTTTCTTCTTTACGAACAAGACAGGTGTTCCCCATGGCGACGTACTTGGCCGTATCACTCCTTTGTCCAACAATTATTGTAGATGGCTCGCCAACTCTATCATTTCTGCTGGTGCCATCCTATATGGGGCCTTCGAAACTACTTCTGTGCCCGAAGCAAGGTTGATCTCGAACTCAATTTGTCGATCTGGCGGTAAGCCTGGTAGTTCGTCTGGAAACACATCTGGAAATTCGTTAACTACGGGAATACCTTCTATGCTGGGGTTTCCCTTTTCTGAATCCACTACAAAAGCTAGGAACGACTCACAACCTTTTCTAAGTAACTTCTTAGCCTGAACGATTGTAATAAACAGTTGCTCTTGCTACTGTCCCTTAAATACTATTTTCTCTCCACTCTTCGTCTTTAAATACACTTTCTTGGACTTACACTTAATCTGGGCGTTATTCTTCCCTAACCAATCCATACCTAAAATTATATCAAACTCTCCCAACTTGAAGAGTATCAAGTCGGCTGAAAACTTATACCCCGAAATATCAATCTCACACTTCGGACATAGTTGACTCACAGGAATCTTCTCTTGGTTCACAATTACCATATTTACTACCTCATTCATAACCATTTTATCACATTGAAGTTTATCAATAAAAGTTTTTGATATGAAAGATCTCATCGCTCCCGAATCAATCAATACTTTAGCTTCGACATTATTTAGTAAAAGTGTACCTTCTATCACCTTAGAGTTCCGAACAGCGTCCTTCATTTTCAAATCGAATGTCCTTGCTGTTGCTTAAGGAGTTGTTGTAGGTGGTGGAGGTAATTCCAATACCTCAGCTGGCACGTTTGCACTGGTACTTGCCACATTCATCAGAGCTTTAACTGGTCCGGTTATCTTGCACTCCCTAGATATGTGTCCAGTCTTTCCACACTTGTAACATGTAACTCCTGGTTTCGGCTTCTTACACTCGTTTTCTAAATGTCCCTTCTGGTTGCACCTATAGCATGTCATGCTCAGCTTATTACACACTCTGGGGTGCCTTCTTCCACAATGTTTGCATTCCGGTCTCTGAAATCTATTTTCTCCAACTTGTCCTTGGTTTGCCTGGTTGTTCCCCTTTGATTCTTGTCTTTTGCTCAAATTTCCCTTCTTTTGAAAATTTCCGCCCTTATGTAATCCAATCCTCTTTACATTCCGATCTTGTGAATTTCCGTCTTCAGACTTTTCTCCATTAAATGGAACCTTTCTCTTCTTGTTATCCATTTCCTTTCTTGACTGCATCCCAGTATTCTCAATCAGAGCAGCTTTCTGTACTACACCTGCATAAGTATCAAGCTCAAACATAGCCACTATATCTCTGATCCAAGGCTCTAATCCTTGTTGAAATCTCTTTGCTTTTTCCTCCTCACTGCTGGTATACTTTGTCACAAACCTTGACAATTCTGTGAACTTCTTCTCATACTCCAGTATAGACATATTCTCTTGCTTCAATTCAAGAAATTTAAGCTCCATCTGATTCTGCATGTACTTAGGGTAATACTTTTCCATAAATAACTTCTTAAATCTTTCCCAAGAAACTTGCTGATTTGCTTCCATAGCTTTTACTGATTCCCACCAATAGATGACTTCGCCCTTCAAGAAGTAAGTAGCATATGGTGTCTTCTGATCGTCCCCTAACTGTACCAACTCAAAAGCCCTTTCCATTTCCTTAATCTATGTGTTAGCTATTATTGGATCAGTAGTATCATGAAATGCAGGTGGGTTCATATTCTGAAAAGCCTTGAAAGTAACAACTTGACGAGGTGGTACTGGTGGATCAGGTGGTTGGTGTGGTTCACGGTTATCTTTGTTTTCAAATTGTTGTTGAAGAGTTAGTTGTTGTTGAGCTATAGTGTTTGTTTGTTATTATAAAGTTTCCAGTAATCGAAGAATATTTGGATCTATGGTAGATGTGGTTGTTGAGTTCTTCTTTTAGGGTGGCATGATCCTGAAATAAGAGTTACGTCAAAATAGGTATGAATAATGAAATAATTCGAGGGTGTCGCATGGCATTCTTATTTACATATGAGGTCAAGTTTCAAATTAATCAAATATGGTGATGTATATAAAGGCGTAAGTTAACAGTTGAAAGTATATGGAACGATAGTGCTTAATAGTTAAAATTTAAAGGTCACAATACATCAAGATTAGGATAAAGTCTGATTCTAGGAATAACATGCTTATTTAAAGGAAACAACTGGGAATTCTACAAAGTCCGATAATAAAACAACATGAAAGGTAGATAATGGAAAGAACTAAGGCTCCACTCCATCGGAACGGGGCTTGGTAGTCTTCTCCTCTCGAAGCGTCTTCACAATGCTCTGGAGCTCATCCGCCACCATCTGGATGATATACTGACTGGTACGGTCTCGTTGTGATGGCATTTCCTCAAGCTTAGTGTTAACGTACTAAACCAAAGTCTCAAGTCTCGCAGTCATCTGCTCCTTAGGCTTCCCCTCATAGTTTCGGTTGTCCAAATACACGTTCTTCAATCGGTCTATCAGTCCGTCATACTTTCCTTGAAGCATGTAAAACTCGCGCCTCAACTCAGCATACACGGAGAAAGCAATAGTGTCGTCCGACCCAGAGGATGACGAGGAGTGCGCCCTTTGTTGACAAACCAATAAGAGAAGTATTAATAATAAATGTACTTAACCTACTCTCTCGCATATTATCTATAACCTATACATTATCCTATAACCTATTTGGGCTGTCCAGGGACTCTAAACCGTCGCTCTGATACCAAAACCTGTCACACCCCCCAACTTAACAATACATAATATATAACTATTACAATATTTAAAAGAAAGTAAATACAACTGAATCCAAGATCTTACAGTTTAGGGTTTAGAACAGCCCAACACTACTAACTATTACAACTGGTTTTAATATCGAGTCCTTACACAAAACTATCTCTTATTCTACCTGAGCTTGGACATACGCATCGGCATCACAAGTCTTACGTGCTGTCTGATTGACTCTAACCATAGCTGCTAGCTGTAATATCAGGGTTAAAGCAAGTAGTGAGCCATATGCTCAACAAGTGCTAAACAATACGATACAAAACATAAATCGAGATATATATTAAAGAATGACAATGTGAAGATATAACCAATAATAACAAGAGATGAACTTTTGGGTGATGACATCTTTTGCTTGTATCAAAAACTTTTTCAAAATCATATCTTAATCAAAAACCATTTTATGACGCTACAGATTACAGCCGATGATCAGCCGTGAAGTAATCCCGAACCTTGCTGGGTTCTAAAACATTGATGGGATCCCTAGGAAACTTTTAAGCCTACAATATCAGTATGTAAAGGACTTGCATCTCAGTCCAGATCCACTATTTAAAGAAAACATTTATCCCCCTTTGGGACTGAAAATCCAAATTTTAATCATTTCAAAAAAACTGATGCCGATTGATAATAAAATTTCTTAAACAATAAACATCTTTATCAAGGGATTGTAGATTGACTTGAAACACTGGAATTATGTTCACTAAATCTTAGGGCCATGATCCACTAGACTTTACTCTATCGGGGTAATTGAAAGGTTTCCATTTACAAGAATTTTGACAAAGACATTTAGTAGGGTTATTGGATAATATGAGAGAGTAATGCCAAACTAGGCTTAAAGCAATGGTTTTAGACAAGGTATAGGTATTAAAACATCAAGAAGATAAGCATTACTGGTTACAAGTATGATAGAGATGTTAAGATATAAAGAAAGTGATCATTAGCTCAAGGTATATAAGGATGTCAAGCTTTAGGGTAAGGATAGGGTTATCAAACAATCGTGAACGACTTTAAAGAATATCTGGCTTTTAGGTATCAAGATAAAGTTTTTATCGGGGTTCTTACAAGAGTTAAATCAAGCATCAGGGTGTAAATCAAGATTTCTCAATAATCAATAGCATGTCAATCAAAAGGATCAATCAGGTATTATAACAATTCTCTATTTTATCATGGCATCCCGATTACTTTGGTATACTAGCATGATATGATTTTTGATCTTCTTGCAATAAGTACTTGAGGGTTCATGGCATTTCTATATAATACGAAGAAAGATTTGAGAATCACTTGTTCCGGGTATAACAAGGTAAATCAGGATACTCGCATCATATATATAAGAACTAGTTATCACACATTCATAGTGTAAACGAAAAAGTAGGTTGAATCACTTGCCTTGAAAAGGCTGGACTGGACTGGATTGGAAAGTAGGAGCAACTAGAAGCTTTACTCGACCTTTATGGCAAGTTTACCCTCATCTCGAGATCCTACACAATTAATAATAACCTCATTATAATATATTCTCACCAACGCAACCTATTTACAACCTGAAATTAAACATAAATGGCACTTAGGCCTATATGCACGCAATTTATAATCACCTTATAAACATAATAGTACACATAGCCATATATACTCACATACCATATTTTAAATACCAAACAATATCACACACACACACACCATATTGCAACACTAGGCTTGCATGATCTCATTCTACAACTTAAGTCACTTGATCGCTAAACTAGACAAAGTCTCCAAATTTTGGCCTCCTAACTCGATGTGCCTTTACTAAACTATCCAAAACCTATTGACCCTCACTTGGGCCTTTCACTCTAATGGCTTTATGCTATCTTGAAACTATAGTGGTCAACCTGGGCCTCACTCATAAATGCTCTAAAACTATCTGGTAAGTGAAGGTGCTTACAAAGGTAAATTTCAGAATGACATCTATGGTTTCTTGAGTGCATTAGACACTCTTACACTACTAAGTTTACCTCCAAAACTTCTACACTAGATTCTTCTGATCATAAGGCAACTCCCAAACTTGATGTGGCTCAAGGGCCTAGCTTGGGCCTCCCTAGGCCTAAGCTTAAAGTCCATGGTTCCCCTGTTTTTCTGGGCAAAAAAGGTCCTAACTTGAACTAACTTGTGACACATTATTCTAACTCAAATCCTATTAACTATGGCTGGAAAAAATCCTCTGACACTCCCTCTAACTAAGGCCCAACAGGGCCTAATGAGGGCCTACCTATGACATGGTCAAAACTTCTTATTTCTAAGTTGCAACAAAACTGTCCCCTGCTGGACAGATTTTGTGATTCCACTCGTGCACCTAACCAAACGTCTTACAAACATCCAACAAACACCTAAAACCTATTATATACTACCTAGTTCTAGCTTGTGGTGGCTTGGGTGTAATATCCGGGATATAACGTGTAATTATTTCTTTACTATTAAATAATTAATATGTGTGTTCAGTATCTATTCTGTGAGTTAATTGTTAAGTGATATATGTACTTGAATATTCAAAAATAATATTAATTGAGTATTTTAATTTTTATATGTCCAAAATAAAATATAGATAATTGTTATATCTTCCTAATTATTTTTATGTTGATTTATAAATTTATAAGAATCATATGAAATTTTTAAAATCTTTTTCCGGGTAATTAAAATCTATTTTATAAAAACGGGAACCAACCGACGTCAATCGTTTTTACGTTTTGGAACCCGAAACTCTTCCGAGAACTCCTTCCTAACCTAATTGTAATATTCCGAGCATTTTCCATGTTTCGACTTTTTCGATCCGGCGTACGGTTTGTCCTGCGCGGGTCCCGGCACAACATTTTCGATACAATATTCGTTTCGGTAAATTAATAAAACCCGTATTTTCGATAAACGGGAGCTTTTTATTAAACTATCCCAATTATCACTTCGTAGTACGTGTAACTGGGTGCTGAGACCAAGACCGCAGTACAAGTTGTACTGATTTGGATAATTATCCCGAAAACCGATACCGTTTGGATCAGTTTTTATAAATAAACGTACCATTTTATATCCGGAATGATCCAATGGGATACTAATTTTCCGTAATTATAAATAGCCTTTTACCGTATTTTATTTCGTATCAAAATCATTTGCAGACAGATAAATATATAATTTTACAGAGAAAAATCATATATTCATAAATCTTTCTGAGAATCAAACCACAAATTCAAGGCGTTAGTGAAATCCGTTTGAAAAGTTGGAGTAACCGATTTGAAGGTTTCAAGGAGTACTATCAGATTCTAAGCTTTGTTTCACTGCAGAATCAAAGGTTGAATTTCTAAAAATTTAATTATTTTCGAATTTATTTTATTAAAAATATGAATTTTTGTTCGGATGATTGTTTGTATGATTTGATGATTGCATGTTGTAGAGCTTGTTTTCCTGAGGATTTTCATATGTCATACGTCTGATTTGGAGTTCAATAACATGTTCAAATTTGAGTTTGATTTTCGAATTTTAAAATTAGGGTTTATAACCCGTATGAATGTTCTTAATTGAAATTTGGGGGTTTCTTATTCTGTGATAGATTGATGTTGTGATATAGTGGGTTGTGTTCTCTGTGAAATTAGCAATCCAGTCGTATAAGTTTCATGAACCAACGAGGTCTGTAGAGAAGGGAGTTATGTTTTGAAGTTTTCCGATGTTCGCCGGAAACTGGAAAATTTCACGGCCAAATTCCGGCCAACTCAGGGATTGTTAGGTTGTTTTGATTGCATGCTTGTGTTCCTGGTGTTGTGTAGATGTGATCTGGAGCTTGTGGCAAGGTGAGGAGGCCGGAATCGTGTTCTCCGGCCACCCCTGTGTTTTCCGGCGACTGGACTGTAAAAATTGCAGTTTGGTCCCTGAAGTTTTGGGGACGATGCAGTTTGATCCCTGTAGTTTCCAGACTTTGCAAAAATAGGATTCCTGTTTTAAAAATGTTTAAAAATCATATTTCTCATTTATTTTTATTATAAAAATTCGTTTTTAATTTCTGAAAATTCTAAAAATTATTATTTTAATTCCGAAAATTATTTTTAATTCACAAATAAATCTGAATTAATTATTTAATTAATTTCAGTTAATTTTTAATTGACTAATTAGTCAATTAATTCGAAAATTAATTGATTAATTGATTTAATTAATTATTAATTGATTTTTACTTAATTATTTAATTAGATTTAATTATTAAAAAAGATTTAAAAATTCTGAAAAATAGTTTCGAGCTTTAAAATATTATTCTAAATTATTTTCAAGGCTCGATAATTATTCTAAAATTGTTTCGGAGCCAGAATTGGCCAACCGAACCCTGTTTATTAAACCGAAATTGATCCAACGACCCATTTTAATTCCGAAAAATGTTTTAAAAATTATTTTAAATACCCGAAAGCACATTTATGACCTAAGACTTCTTTATAAATGATATGTCATTGATTACGTGATGTATTAAGTGTTATACGTGACATGTTGTTTGACTATCGGTCTATATATGCGGTGTTTACTTCGTTATTGCGTAGATTTCAATCCGTTAATCGGATTTGGGTAAAACGAAGGGTAGATAGAAGTGTGCGTTGAATAGAATCTTGTGAGTTGATGATTGATAGATGCTTATGATATGTGAGCAGAAGAGGCAAGGCGTAGGAAAGGGAAACAGATAGTTGAGGAATAAGACGATTGTGATTGGAAGCGAGTACAGAGTAGTGAGCTAATACCAGGCAAGTGTTCTGAACTTTCTCGAGATATTGAAATTCTTGATAGTCTTGTTGACATTGCAAGTGCTTTGAAGCACGGAAACCTAAACCCTGATTTCAGTTATTGTTCTTGAGCCATGAACCATATTCTTTCTAAGCCATTGATTATTGTAAACCCAAACTCGAACCTCAAATATACGATACTATTCCATAAATACATGCAAACAAAATCCCAAACACTGAACTGAATTACTTGTACATTCAACCATTGTATCCTATGCTTTGAGAGCCCAAATCTTTGAAACCCTGGAATATTGATTCTTTTGTTATCCAATTCTTTCATTACCCAGCATTCAAGCTTTTAAACTACTTTATTGATCCTTACAAAGATTGAAACCCTTTCATTGTTAAACACTCATTGTTGTTAATGATTCTGGTTATTGTTTATTATTGCATATTCTGTTATTATGTTAGAATTGGATTGTTTTTATAAAATTGTGGACCAGATTCGTGGTCAGACCATATAATGGTCAAGTTAGGCCAATGTGTGCCTTGGATCCAGTAGTTAGAGCAATGCTGTGTGCCTTGCTCGGGGTTAGTGCGTGACTGATCAGCAGCCTAACCTTGGTTTTTAAATTAAAAGTATATTATCCAATTCTGAATCATAATCCAATGTTCACTTGATATCATAATCATAGTCACCTGATGATCATTATTCTCAGTTTTGTTATTGTGACTTGCTGAGCTAGTTAGCTCATTTGTGCGATGTTGTTTATATTCTTTCTAGTTAAAAAGGAACCAGTTGGTAGCGAGGATCCCCAGTCCAGCGCGAGAGCTAGGGGTTCAGGTTGAGGAAGTTGAACTAGTAGGCTTCTTTTGGGATAATTTAAGTTTGTAAAAGTTTGTAATAATGTTTGATACTCAGTATGAGCTTGAAATAGTTGGGATTTGAACGGTTTGTAATATATTAGTGTGTTGGCTTGTGTGCATACTTTAACCTGTTGCGGTCCGTGGTGGTTGATAAGTAGGGTCACTGCATATATTATTATTATCTTTATCTTGGATATAAGCAGGTTATAATTAAGGTGTGTGTGTGGACCCCAAACTTCTGACCCGGGTTTGGAGGGCGCCACAGGTTGGTATCAGAGCTACAGGTTATAAGTCACTGACACAAGCCTAGGTTAACGGGAATGGGTAGAGGGTTAAGATTAGAAGTAAGGCATAGGATGAGAGAACGTTGAGAGGGTGAGTGCTTCTGTATATCAGGTATTAGTATAGTTTGCGAGATTCTTATATTGCGATATGATTTCAGATAGCAGAGATGACCGACTCTTTTATTCCTGTATCAGCTGATCATTCAGAGCCTTCAGTTGGAGTGCCGTTTTCGGATCCACGTCCTGTTGTTCCACTAGCATTGGCTATTCTACCTCCACCGGTGTTGCAGCCCGTACCACTGCAGGTTATTCCACCTCCAGGCATGAGGCCACCTGTTAGAGGACCCCCACCAGCTGATTCAGATTCCACTGGGCATTCAGTGGCGAGTGCCCCATTCCAGTCTACATTGCCCCCAGTTCCTTATTACCGGTATGAGGCTCTTCTGTTGGAGCGTGATTCCTTGTTGGCTCAGATTAGAAAGTTACAGCATATCATCAGGACTACAGATGTTGATCGTGGTGTGAGGGAGCTTCGAGAGGAGATTCATGTGACACGGAGGGTTCTTGAGGCTAGGCTACATGGAGCTACACTACCTGGCAGAGGCCCTGATGCACTGATGGGCTGGGCTACTGAGGTGATGGAGGACTTTGAGAGGCTGGCAGGACCAGAGTTTCCTTGGAGCTGAGTCAGAGATTCAGAGATGGAGATGCTGAGAAGTGTTGTTATGGTTATGTAGTATGTACAGTAGTGTGTAGTGTGTATCAGTAGACTTTTGATTTGTATTTATAGACTAGCTATGCTGACTAGTGAGTAGGTTGTTGTACCCTTTTTGCTTTTACTTTCGAAGCGTCTTTACGCTTGTACTACCCTAAAACCTTTGATCTATATATATCAGTACCTTTTTCCTTTCCAGCACTGTCATTTATTTTATTGTACCTGTTTTACTTTACCTTATTTATTGCACCAGTTATACCCTGTGATACCATGTACCCTGTTTTCCATAACTGTTTATATTCTGTAAAGAAGCATACAATTTACTTAGTTACAACTGTTTTCAAAAGAGATATTCCTGTTTTACAAAACTTTTCTTTTATGCAAATATTTGATTCAAAAGCTAAATAAATTGATTGATTCTTTACAGAGAATGCCTGTAACGCCCCCAAATCCGGGGTCAGAGGATTTGGTCGTCACTATAAAACTTCAATCCAAATTAACCTGTTAAATCAATAAATAAATGCCAGCGGAAGATAATTATCATAAATGACCCCAAACTAATCCAAGATCTTTTAAGGTTACAGTTCTAGAAACAAGAATTCCAAATTCCATCAATAAATTTTTCACTTTCTTTTGAAACTCTTTTCAATAAATTCCAACTCAAAACTAAAGCCACTAGTATAACTTCGAAATGAAGTATACTAGGCCCAAATAAAATATACAACTATAATATAATCTAATATAAATAACTTACACAATAAAACTTACACTAGTCCGCAAACCCTGGACCAACCACCTTCCAAGAGCTTCTTCTTTGCTTTTTCGAATTACGCAGCTAAACAGCGCAAGCTAATCCTCACTGGAGGTTAAATTTGAAAACAGGCAAGTATGAGCGAAAGAAATGCTCAGCAAGTTAATTATAACATATATAGGGTCGTTTTGATATAAAACCGACATCTGCATCAGCGCAGAACATTTAAAAATCATAATTGCTGAATCATAAAATTATAGTAGTGGAACCCCAGAATTGATTCCTTAATTGTATTCAAAAACCCTTTTTATATTTTCCAGCGACGTGCTTCAGCAATACTTTGAATCATAACGAGAATAAAACTCGTAAAACAGTGTTTACGGAAATATCGTAAACCACAATAACATGAAACAATGATTATGGATTGAATCATAAACTTTATTCAAAACCGAACTCTTCAAATTAATACTTATTTTGCTGTCATATCAATTAGATATCAATATGAACTTTGATGCTCACAACATTCCATACTGAAGTCAACATCATTCATCTATACTAATACCACCTTTGATATTTAACAACAACATGAGTATCAGCATAAATTATAATCTAAATTAAAACTGCATTTTACCATTATTCCAAACAGAAATAGTTGATAAATCCTTCCTTATAAGATTATCAAAAGTAATATAATAATATCGATTGGAACCAAATTATGCACTATGCTGTTCCTGATGATCAGTCATGAAACAACACCGGTATCCCGCAGCCATACCGTTAATATAGGTACTACCCGTATCCCGAAGACATACGGTACCTATAGGGCACCAGAAAAGGCATAACAAGCCTTGTAAGATATTACACTTCCATATTACACTTCTGTATAATAGCTCACGCTGGACCGGTGCTTCGGCCTCTTACGCAATCAGTAACCATTCAATCTCAAAACCTTTTATTGAAAAGGGGTCATAATACTCGACACCCGAAATAATTTTATTCCCCCATTCACTTGGGCAGGAATACTTGCAACAAAATCATTTTCTCAAAACCCAAAACATTTGTAAATCTATTCTGAACATAGAATAGCAGAAGAGTACTTGCATAAATAAAATTATTTAATTCAGCGATATGTAAAACATTTATCTATTCCGAATAGAGAATAGGGAAAACAATACTTGCATAATATGATTCGAAATAACGTCACTTGAACAATAAGTGAAGTCAGGGGTACTTGCCTTTGGGTTTTTAGCAGTTAGCATACTCGTAATAACGCATCAATTCTGACATTCTGTCTCAAAACATCATCGTCTTCCCTTTCAATACTTTACTGATATGCTGCTCCTGCGATTACTAGAAGTCAGCTACCCAATACCATTCCATCTCATTCTTTATCCAATGTCTTGTCCTGATCAACTCGAAAGATCCGCATCTATAATTAAAAGATACAACTTTAATTGTCTAAATGATAATTACTTGACGAACGGCGCGTCAAAACCCTATCGTCTACCCATACGATAGCCCACATATAAATATAACAGACAAACACAGGACTCTTAATCCACACACACATAATTCACATAGCACATATAAGCACATAACTCATGTATCACTTAATTCATATCACATATGACTCAGTTCGTCAAAAGGGTCGACTCGATATGTTTAAACTGAAATCAGGTCAAAAATATGATTTTTTCGATCAATAATCGACTCAGAATAACTTGTAAAACAAACGACCTTTCGAAACAAAAAGGATTTGGGTCTCGAAAGTATTTTTAATGAAAGCGGAATATTTTTCTGAGTCTGTACGCGTTCGTTTCGTATTAAACGGACGAACGGTTGATTTAATATGAATTTTTGAACATTTTTCGGAATTAAAACAAGTCTCCGAATCATTTATAACTAAATAATAGTGCTCGAACACTCGAAATAATTTTATAAGAATTATTGAGCCTGTAAAATAATTTAAAATAATATTTTCTTGGAAATTGGACAGCACCTCCTCTATTTCTCGGACTGCCAGTCGATATCATATCGACACAACCAACAACAATCAACACAATAATTTATATTTACGCATATAAACACTCCAGAAATGAATAACACGGCCACCTAAACCAAAACTCGGACCAAAAGTGACTTCTCCAACAATTTCTAAAAATTATGAAATAAATATATAAACATTAACATGCTATAATATACACAAGTACGAAGGCGGAATTTCGGAATCGTTACCCAAAATAAATTCTGATCACCCCGAAGAGAAAATCTGATGTCCGGAAAATATCTCCAGAAAAATCCAAAATTAATAGCGATAGATATATACACGCTGAGATGCCATGTGGAGTAATCACCACCTCCAAACTCTTTTTCTACGCCCCGAAAATAAATTAAAACGGAAATATAACGGAAATATGCCCCGCAATTTTTCTTCTCAAAACCTTGCAATATATATACCTATGCGTACGTATCGAAGCGCTGATCGTTTATATATATACCAATTGAAATTTGGATATACGGTTGAGAAGATATGAATTTTTGAAAATTAAAAGTATATAAACAGGGAGAGAGACAGAGAGACAGAGGGGGGAGAAACTTTTGGTAAAAGGAAATTGGGGGGGGGGTTGTTTTATTAACGGGTGGCAGGTGGGGTGGTGGCCTCCTGCCACGTTTTCTTTTTTTTTTTTTTTGTTTGTTTTTTTTTCAACAGATCACAGCAACATATCCTTATTTATATTGAAAATTTTGTTTTGCCCCGCATTTCTCAACTTATCGAATAAACGCGCAGGTAAATAAAATCAGAAAATTACCAAACAAATTCTAAAATTCTCAGAATAATTAAAAACTAATAAAATAAAATTTTTATAATTTTTTAAAGTATTTTTGACTTGCACGCTATACTCGCATTATACGATTTAACGAACCGAGCTGCACTTGAAACAAATTCAGAAAATCACGAAAACAGTCTTAAAATGTTATAAATATCCCGAAGTTTATAAAAACATAAATTTCGAAATTTTAAAATAATTTTTGAAATGCAATTTATACCCGCTTTTAGCAATTAAACGAATCAATGCGCCGGTGAAATTAATCCCAAAAATTTCCAAAATAATTTTAAAATTCTTAGAATATTCCAAAATTAAATAAATATGAGTTTCATAATTTTTGAAAAATTTTAGAATTAAATACGGATTTTACAATAAATGCAATCAGAAAAATCATACAGGGCTAAATAATTGATGAAATATTGATTTCTAAATTTTATAAAATCCCAAAAATAATTATTGTAATTATAAAGTCATAAAAATATTTTTGAAAGATAATTTAAATATTTATGAAATTAGATTTTCAATAAAATCACTTTTAAAGACAAAAACAAAATGATACGACTCAGTATTTATAATACAAATAATCCTCAATCACAACTAAGTCACACACAATAATATTCATACAACACATAGCAGACATTAATATCCATCCAATCCCTAATATTACTAAACGAACTCAATTTACCGATATCAATAAAATGATCGGTTTTCAAATAAACTTTTGAAATTAATACATTTAAGGAAATATTTTCAGATATTAACAAGGACCGATATAACACTCACAATTAGCACATTACCAATTAATAACCAAACTCGTCAAATAGGAATAAAATATCCCCCAATTTTATTCCTTCTAAATCAGAAAATCACATAAACATATTCAAATATTAATAATAATAATTCTGAAAATACGGGATATCACAATCTACCCTCCTTATAAGGATTCCGTCCTCGGAATCAGCAGAAGACAGCACTTAGGGTTTTCTAACCAACTTTCCATTTCCAAGTAACCTCAATTTCCATAATCTTAAACAAATCTTGTATTCCTGGTATAATAAAACTTTTACAGGAGCTTCACTGTGTACCACTGTTCCGTCTACATCCTTTGACCAATTCCTCAATAGAATCGCTTTACTGATTGCGAGAAAGAAGAATAGAGAGAAAGATAGAGAGAAGAAAGAAAGAAAGATAGAGAGAGAAATAAAAGAAAACAGATTGACTTCGCTATACGCCCCTGATATTCTAATCGCATTGCATTCCACTGTTGTCCTTCGTAATTCCATCACATCGCCTTACTTTGACTTGAACAAGATAACTCAGCTTAACTTGATTGGCATACCTTCGAATGTTGGGATGACAAAATCATGAAATTTCAAAAAAGAAAAGAATTTGATACCATAACGGAACCAAAATCTGAATTTGAGAAAAAGTATTGTTGAAATAAAAGAATAACTGAGAGATCAATATGATCAAACAAACTTGGTATTGCGTGTCCAAATTAAGGACACTACTAAGGTTGTTAACCTTCATGTATTCACAATACACACAAGTGATGGCGTCCCATCCAACTCCTATCACACAGACAGGTATACCTTGCGTCCCCTATAGTTATGGTTGTTCATCTCAGTCGGAATAAAAATAATCAAGAATTCAAATTCAAATGAATAAAACTGAAAAGATTTTCAAAGCTGATATTTCTGAAGGAATAGAATCCAGAGAACAAAATTCTGACACCAAATGAGCAAATGGTGTCACGTCATCAAGAAACTATCCACCAAATAAGAAAATTGGAATTAATTATCATAAGTTGACAGAACTATCAAAACCTGAAGAAAAAAAAATAGGCTTCATGACAGCCTCTGGCACATTTAAAACACAAATAGGATTGAAAATGAGTGTTAGGGAATATATCCTTTAACAATTACTTCTTTTTGAGAGATGTCAAAAGGAATTATAGAAAGAGAAGGTATTGTCAAAGTCTTAATATTTATCTTGAATTTGAACTCTTCTGTGACTCGTCATCCGATTCTAGATACTTCTTCATATTCTAAGGATATCGATAATATCCATCGTCGTCGTATCGTAGTCTCGGAAGATTCCATAATTAGAAATTTGCAGCTTTCCGGAGTTCCATCCAGCTCAGCACAATCATCTCAAACGAATACGCCTATCTTAACTTACTCGTTGGTACTATATCCAATAGTCCCAACAGGAACTCGATATGAGCTCAAACGTCCTCACATAGCTATACACATTCCTACACACTCTCGTTTCTAGTTTACTATAAACCTCAGCCTCCCATACCAACCTGTAACGCCCCCAAATCCGGGTCAGAGGATTTGGTCGTCACTATAAAACTTCAATCCAAATTAACCTGTTAAATCAATAAATAAATGCCAGCGGAAGATAATTATCATAAATGACCCCAAACTAATCCAAGATCTTTTAAGGTTACAGTTCTAGAAACAAGAATTCCAAATTCCATCAATAAATTTTTCACTTTCTTTTGAAACTCTTTTCAATAATTCCAACTCAAAACTAAAGCCACTAGTATAACTTCGAAATGAAGTATACTAGGCCCAAATAAAATATACAACTATAATATAATCTAATATAAATAACTTTACACAATAAAACTTACACTAGTCCGCAAACCCTGGACCAACCACCTTCCAAGAGCTTCTTCTTTGCTTTTTCGAATTACGCAGCTAAACAGCGCAAGCTAATCCTCACTGGAGGTTAAATTTGAAAACAGGCAAGTATGAGCGAAAGAAATGCTCAGCAAGTTAATTATAACATATATAGGGTCGTTTTGATATAAAACCGACATCTGCATCAGCGCAGAACATTTAAAAATCATAATTGCTGAATCATAAAATTATAGTAGTGGAACCCCAGAATTGATTCCTTAATTGTATTCAAAAACCCTTTTTATATTTTCCAGCGACGTGCTTCAGCAATACTTTGAATCATAACGAGAATAAAACTCGTAAAACAGTGTTTACGGAAATATCGTAAACCACAATAACATGAAACAATGATTATGGATTGAATCATAAACTTTATTCAAAACCGAACTCTTCAAATTAATACTTATTTTGCTGTCATATCAAATTAGATATCAATATGAACTTTGATGCTCACAACATTCCATACTGAAGTCAACATCATTCATCTATACTAATACCACCTTTGATATTTAACAACAACATGAGTATCAGCATAAATTATAATCTAAATTAAAACTGCATTTTATCATTATTCCAAAACAGAAATAGTTGATAAATCCTTCCTTATAAGATTATCAAAAGTAATATAATAATATCGATTGGAACCAAATTATGCACTATGCTGTTCCTGATGATCAGTCATGAAACAACACCGGTATCCCGCAGCCATACCGTTAATATAGGTACTACCCGTATCCCGAAGACATACGGTACCTATAGGGCACCAGAAAAGGCATAACAGCCTTGTAAGATATTACACTTCCATATTACACTTCCATATTACACTTCTGTATAATAGCTCACGCTGGACCGGTGCTTCGGCCTCTTACGCAATCAGTAACCATTCAATCTCAAAACCTTTTATTGAAAAGGGGTCATAATACTCGACACCCGAAATAATTTTATTCCCCCATTCACTTGGGCAGGAATACTTGCAACAAAATCATTTTTCTCAAAACCCAAAACATTTGTAAATCTATTCTGAACATAGAATAGCAGAAGAGTACTTGCATAAACAAAATTATTTAATTCAGCGATATGTAAAACATTTATCTATTCCGAACAGAGAATAGGGAAAACAATACTTGCATAATATGATTCGAAATAACGTCACTTGAACAATAAGTGAAGTCAGGGGTACTTGCCTTTGGGTTTTTAGCAGTTAGCATACTCGTAATAACGCATCAATTCTGACATTCTGTCTCAAAACATCATCGTCTTCCCTTTCAACACTTTACTGATATGCTGCTCCTGCGATTACTAGAAGTCAGCTACCCAATACCATTCCATCTCATTCTTTATCCAATGTCTTGTCCTGATCAACTCGAAAGATTCGCATCTATAATTAAAAGATACAACTTTAATTGTCTAAATGATAATTACTTGACGAACGGCGCGTCAAAACCCTATCGTCTACCCATACGATAGCCCACATATAAATATAACAGACAAACACAGGACTCTTAATCCACACACACATAATTCACATAGCACATATAAGCACATAACTCATGTATCACTTAATTCATATCACATATGACTCAGTTCGTCAAAAGGGTCGACTCGATATGTTTAAAACTGAAATCAGGTCAAAAATATGATTTTTCGATCAATAATCGACTCAGAATAACTTGTAAAACAAACGACCTTTCGAAACAAAAAGGATTTGGGTCTCGAAAGTATTTTTAATGAAAGCGGAATATTTTTCTGAGTCTGTACGCGTTCGTTTCGTATTAAACGGACGAACGGTTTATTTAATATGAATTTTTGAACATTTTTCGGAATTAAAACAAGTCTCCGAATCATTTATAACTAAATAATAGTGCTCGAACACTCGAAATAATTTTATAAGAATTATTGAGCCTGTAAAATAATTTAAAATAATATTTTCTTGGAAATTGGACAGCACCTCCTCTATTTCTCGGACTGCCAGTCGATATCATATCGACACAACCAACAACAATCAACACAATAATTTATATTTACGCATAAAACACTCCAGAAATGAATAACACGGCCACCTAAACCAAAACTCGGACCAAAAGTGACTTCTCCAACAATTTCTAAAAATTATGAAATAAATATATAAACATTAACATGCTATAATATACACAAGTACGAAGGCGGCATTTCGGAATCGTTACCCAAAATAAATTCTGAATACCCCGAAGAGAAAATCTGATGTCCGGAAAATATCTCCAGAAAAATCCGAAATTAATAGCGATAGATATATACACGCTGAGATGCCATGTGGAGTAATCACCACCTCCAAACTCTTTTCTACGCCCCGAAAATAAATTAAAACGGAAATATAACGGAAATATGCCCCGCAATTTTCTTCTCAAAACCTTGCAATATATATACCTATGCGTACGTATCGAAGCGCTGATCGTTTATATATATACCAATTGAAATTTGGATATACGGTTGAGAAGATATGAATTTTTGAAAATTAAAAGTATATAAACAGGGAGAGAGACAGAGAGACAGAGGGGGGAGAAACTTTTTGGTAAAAGGAAATTGGGGGGGGGGGTTGTTTTGTTAACGGGTGGCAGGTGGGGTGGTGGCCTCCTGCCACGTTTTCTTTTTTTTTTTTTTGTTTGTTTTTTTTTCAACAGATCACAGCAACATATCCTTATTTATATTTGAAAATTTTGTTTTGCCCCGCATTTCTCAACTTATCGAATAAACGCGCAGGTAAATAAAATCAGAAAATTACCAAACAAATTCTAAAATTCTCAGAATAATTAAAAACTAATAAAATAAAATTTTTATAATTTTTAAAGTATTTTTGACTTGCGGCTATACTCGCATTATACGATTTAACGAACCGAGCTGCACTTGAAACAAATTCAGAAAATCACGAAAACAGTCTTAAAATGTTATAAATATCCCGAAGTTTATAAAAACATAAATTTCGAAATTTTAAAATAATTTTTGAAATGCAATTTATACCCGCTTTTAGCAATTAAACGAATCAATGCGCCGGTGAAATTAATCCCAAAAATTTCCAAAATAATTTTAAAATTCTTAGAATATTCCAAACTTAAATAAATATGAGTTTCATAATTTTTGAAAATTTTAGAATTAAATACGGATTTTACAAATAAATGCAATCAGAAAATCATACAGGGCTAAATAATTGATGAAATATGATTTCTAAATTTTATAAAATCCCAAAAATAATTATTGTAATTATAAAGTCATAAAAATATTTTGAAAGATAATTTAAATATTTATGAAATTAGATTTTCAATAAAATCACTTTTAAAGACAAAAACAAAACGATACGACTCAGTATTTAATAATACAAATAATCCTCAATCACAACTAAGTCACACACAATTAATATTACATACAACATATAGCAGACATAATATCCATCCAATCCCTAATATTACTAAACGAACTCAATTTACCGATATCAATAAAATGATCAGGTTTTCAAATAAACTTTTGAAATTAATACATTTAAGGAAATATTTTCAGATATTAACAAGGACCGATATAACACTCAACAATTAGCACATTACCAATTAATAACACAAACTCGTCAAATAGGAATAAAATATCCCCAATTTTATTCCTTCTAAATCAGAAAATCACATAAACATATTCAAATATTAATAATAATAATTCTGAAAATACGGGATATCACAATGCCTCCCAAAAGAATACCCGCACCAACACCAATAAGGAGAAACCAACAATAATAACAACCAGATGATACAAATCTCAATGTGAACCCAGGACCTATGGACCCAGTAGTAGCCCAGATTCTTCAAATCTTGGCCCAACAAACAGTTCACCTAGCACAACAACAACAAAGACAGACCAATCCCCAGGTAACCTTCAAAACTTTTCAGGCAATAAACCCACCAGAATTCAAGGGTTCCTTAGAGCCAATTGAAGAAAATGTTTGGTTAAAGGAAATAGAGAAGGCATTTGCCTTAGTGAAAGTCAAGGAGGAACAGAAGGTTGAGTTTGCAAGTTACTATCGAAGAATGAAGCCACCTATTGTGGGGTGGGAGATGGGAAGACATTGGAAGGTACGGATGTTATTACTTGGGAAAGGTTCAAGGAATTGTTTCTAGAAAACTATTTTCCTCAGTTTGTTCAGGATCAAATGGAGCTGAAGTTTTTAGAGTTAAAGCAAGGGTATGTCGGTAACAGATTATGAGGGGAAGTTTGAGGAATTGTCAAGGTATGTGCCGTCGTATGTTGATACTGATAGAAAGAAAGCTAAGAGATTCCAGCAAGGCTTGAACCATGGATTAGGGGAAAGGTAGCTATTTTTAAATTGGAGACTTATGCAGGAGTAGTACGAAGGCTATGATCGCAGAGACAGAGAGTGAGATGTTCCAGAAAGATAAGGAAAGCAAGAAAGCAAGAAAAGGAAAGTTGAGGGAAGTGAGGGTCAGTCACAATCGGGAAGTTTCCAAACTTCAAGAAGGGCAAGTTTCAGCCAGGGAGAAATTTTAATTTCAGAAGACAAAATGTAGGAGACGGAGGACAGGGCAATCGTCCAGCTAATGTGAATCAGCCGAATCAGTTGAGATTAACTTTTCCAGATTGTCAAGTTTGTGGAAAGAAGCATGGAGGAGTTTGTAACAAGTTGAATGTGGTATGTTTTAAATGCAACCAGAAAGGGCACTATTCAAGGGAGTGCCGAAATCAGCCAGCAAATAAGGATCAGCCTATCCGGAATCCAGCAGTGAAGGTTCCAGCCATTGGATTTACATGCTTTAAATGTGGGAAGCCAGGACATATGGCCAGGGATTGCAAGACACCAGCCCCAGTCAGTAATGCATTGAGGATTATGGGATCTACCCACAACCGTGAATGAAACTCCAAGGGCTAGAGTTTTTGACATGTCAGTGAGGAGGATGCTATCCAGATACGATGTCGTGGCAGGTACGCTTAATGTGAATTCTTTATGTGCCAAATGTTAATAGATTCGGGAGCAACTCGATCGTTTGTTTCACAAGACTTTGTTAGTAAATTAAATTGTCCAGTTGAATGCTTAAATGAAAATAATGACTGTGGAATTAGCAAATCAAGAACGTGTAACTGTGAACCAAGTTTATGGAAATTGTGAGGTTGAGATTTCTGGTAGTAAGTTTTGTGTAGATTTGATACCATTTAAGTTAGGAGAATTTGATGTGATATAGGATGGATTGGTTATCTAAGCATGATGCTCAGATAGATTGTCGAAATAAGAAAGTAATGGTGAAAACGCCAGATGAAAGAATAGTAAGTCAAAGGTCAGA